>NC_133724.1:1097500-1522500 GCF_048934315.1 Petromyzon marinus
ACCACCACCACCAGCACCACCAACACCAGCAGCAGCAGCACCACCAGCACCACCACCAGCACCACCACCAGCACCACCAGCATCACCACCACCACCAGCAGCAGCACCACCACCAGCACCACCAACACCACCACCGGCACCACCACCACCACCAGCACCACCACCACCACCAGCAGCAGCACCACCACCAGCACCACCACCACCAGCAGTACCACCACCACCAGCACCACCACCACCAGCACCACCACCACCACCAGCAGCACCACCACCACCAGCACCACCACCACCAGCAGTACCACCACCACCAGCACCACCACCACCAGCACCACCACCACCACCAGCAGCACCACCACCACCAGCAGCAGCACCACCACCACCACCAGCACCACCACCACCAGCACCACCACCAGCAACACCACCAGCACCACCAACACCAGCAGCAGCAGCACCACCAGCACCACCACCACCACCAGCACCACCACCAGCACCACCAGCACCACCAGCATCACCACCAGCAGCAGCACCACCACCAGCACCACCACCAGCACCACCACCACCACCACCAGCAGCACCACCACCAGCACCACCACCACCAGCAGTACCACCACCACCAGCACCACCACCACCAGCACCACCACCACCAGCACCACCAGCAGCACCACCACCAGCAGCAGCAGCACCACCACCACCACCAGCACCACCACCACCAGCAGCAGCAGCACCACTACCACCACCAGCACCACCCCCACAGCAGCAGCAGCACCCCCACCAGCACCACCACCACCAGCACCACCACCACCAGCACCACCACCACCAGCACCACCAGCACCAGCACCACCATCAGCACCACCACCAGCACCACCACCAGCACCACCACCAGCAGCAGCACCACCACCACCACCAGCACCACCACCACCAGCAGCAGCACCACCAGCACCACCACCACCAGCACCACCACCAGCACCACCACCACCACCAGCACCACCAACACCAGCAGCAGCACCACCACCAGCACCACCACCACCAGCACCACCACCACCACCAGCACCACCAGCAACAGCACCACCAGCACCACCACCACCAGCACCACCACCACCACCAGCAGCACCACCAACACCAGCAGCAGCAGCACCACCACCAGCACCACCAGCACCACCACCACCAGCACCACCACCACCAGCAGCACCAGCACCACCACCACCAGCAGCACCACCACCACCAGCACCACCACCACCAGCACCACCACCACCACCAGCAGCCGCAACTGCTGCTGCTGGGGCGACTGAGGCCACGTGAAGGGGCCCCCAGGGCGGTTATCAGCGCAGCAAAGTTTGGGAGCGGTGGCGCAATGGTTAGCGCACCGGCCGACTGTGTGTCCGTGTGTGTGCGTGTGAGTGTGTGTGTTCGTGTGTGTATAGATGCTCGCTAACAGCACTTGCCCCTACAGTCTGTTCAGGCTATACGGGGGATCTTTGTCTGTGTGTGCACCTGGGTCTGTCACGTGACCTCCTTGCCGCACCGTCGAGTTCCATTCGGGCTCACGGCCACCGCCACCACCACCGAGTTGCGAATATCTGAACCGGTCCTGGGCCTCCTCCCCTAGGTCGACTCAGCCTCAAAATGAGTACCCGGTGCGGTGTCTAATAATCATCGCCGCCGGGGAGACAAAGGCGGCCGAGCGTGGTTGCCGGCCAACCACCCCATCCCACACACCCCCCCCCCCTCCCCGCGTGCCGTCCCGCACTTCGCCAGCACTTGCCCCTATTGGTCCGTCAAGGGCCGCGCGGGGGATCTTTGTCTTTGTAGCGGTGCGCGCGCTCCCCGCTTGTTGTGGCGCGCCACGTGGTGGCCGGGGCCCGTGGTGGCCGGGTCCCGTGGTGGCCGGGTCCCGTGGTGGCCGGGTCCCGTGGTGGCCGGGTCCCGTGGTGGCCGGGGCCCGGGACAGGTGCAGCCGTGGCTCGGCGAGGCTGCGGTGCCAGGGATTGACACGTGGACACAGCTGGCACGGCCTCCGTGTGTATTTGTGTCCCTGCGTGAGCGCGTGCGTACGTGCGTGTGCACGTGTATACACGTGCGTGCGTGTGCACGTGTATACACGTGCGTGCGTGTGCACGCGTGTAAACATCGCCACTGGGGAGACAAAGGCGACCGGGCGTGGTGCACGCCACCCACCTCCTCGTGTGCCGTGCCGCCCTTCATAATTGCTGCTACTCGCCAACAGCACTTGCCCCAACAGTCTGTTGAAGGCTACACGGGGAAGCTTTGTCTTTGTGCGGGGCGTTATCAGTGTGGTGAGCGGTGGCGCAACGGTTAGCGCTCTGTGCTACGAACTCGGCAGAGACCCGAGGTCGATTTCTGCTCGAAACAAAAAAAATATTTTCAGGCACCGATGCGAGGTCAAACGTGCGGTGCATCGCCACGCAGCTTCCGTAGGAGCAACGTGGGCACCCACCCCACCCACCCCACCCACAAAACCCACAAAACCCACCCCACCCACCCCACCCACCCCACCCACAAAACCCACGCCACGCCACCCACCCCACCCACAAAACCCACGCCACCCACCCCACCCACAAAACCCACGCCACCCAAGCCACCCACCCCACCCACAAAACCCACCCACCCACCCCACGCCACCCACCCCACGCCACCCACCCCACGCCACCCACAAAACCCACGCCACCCACCCACCCCACCCACAAAACCCACGCCACCCACCCACCCCACCCACGCCACCCACGCCACCCACCCCACCCACGCCACCCACCCACCCACAAAAGACAAAGATCCCCCGTGTAGCCTGTAACAGACTGTTAGGGCAATTGCCGCTCGCGAGTAGCGCCTATCGTGGCCGGCCGGCACGGCACACGAGGGGGTGGGTGGCCAGCACCACACCCGGCCGCCTTTGTCTCCCTAGTGGCGATGTTTGCTCATCGCACCAGGTACTCATTTGAGGCTGAGTCGACCCAGGGGAGGCTCAGGATCGGTTTAAATAATCGCTATCACCGGTGGTGTTGGCTGGGTTCGTAGCGCAACGTAGCGCTAACCGCTACACCACCGCTCCCCATAACCCACCCACCTACCCACACACGCACCCACCCACCCACACACGCACCCACCCACCCACACGCACCCACACACCCACACACCCACCCACACACGCACCCACACGCTCGCGCGTCATTCTTCTAATCCTGAAGAACGGCAACACGTGGTGTGTCGCGTATCGAGCCACGGACACTCACCACCACCATCACCACCACCACCCCAAGCCACGCAGTGTCACAACTTCCTGTGCACACGCAGAGAGCGACAGCGGCCACACGGCACGAGGGCAACGTTGCCACATTGTATGAAGACGTCTCGGAAGGCCGAGTTGCTGTTGTTGTTGTTGTTGGTGTTTATCCTGCGGGAGCCCCTGATGTCAGCTGTCTCTGTGCGGCAAAAGCGGGCATCAGTCAGTGATCCTTTGCTGCTGCTCGTGATGTTATCCCAATTGAGTACTGGGGAGCGGTGGTGCAGTAGCGGTGAGCGCTGCGCTACAAGCCAGGCTGGACCGAGTTCGATTCCCGCTCACGGCCAACAGCGGTGGCGATTATCTGAACCGCTCCTGGGCATCCCCTAGGTCGACTGAGCCTCAAATGAGTACATGGTGCCGTGCCGGCCTTCATAGGTGCTGCTCGCTCACATCGCTTGCCCTAACAGTCTGTTCAGGCACTACGGGGGATCTTTGTTCCCTGCCTTTGATCCCAATTGAGTAATTTGATGACCATGGTTGTGATGATGATGATGTTGCTCCAAATGTTGCTGATGATGATGACGATGTTTCCATTGCTGACGATGATGATGACGACGAGACGCTGCGTGGGGTAGAGGCGAGGAGTGGCATGAGGCGTGGAGAGGAGAGAGGTAACCTGTCAAGGGTGGAGTGATGGGTGGCGTGTGTGTGTCTGTGTGTGTGTGTCTGTGTGTGTGTGGTGTGCGTCTGTGCGGCGGAGGTTCGGAGAGCCGTGAGGCGCTGCAAGGATGGGTGGTGGTCGCGGGTTGCTGAGGAGATGGAGTCTGCCTCAGTGGTCCGTGATCACAAATCTCTATTTAACTCCATCAAGAAGTAACCTGCAGCGCCACACCTATTGAAGTACTGAAGGCGATCCAGAGTCTGAGACCAGGAAAGGCAGTGGGCAGAGATGATCTCCCAAGCGAAATGCTGAAGGAGGGTGGCGTTTGTGCACAGACTGCCCTACATGACATCATAACGACAGTCTGGACCACTGGACGGGTTCCGCAGGATTGGAAGGATGCCCTGGTGGTCCACCTCTTTAAGAAGGGGGACCACACAGACTGTAACAACTACAGGGGCATCTCACTCCTCAGTGTGCCGGGAAAGGTCCTGGCAATAATTATTCAACATCCCCTTGCTAGGCACGCTGAGGAGAGGCTTGCGGAGCCCCAATGCGGTTTCAGGAAAGGGCGGTCCTGCACAGATGCCATATTTTATGTCCGTCTGCTACCGCAGAGGTGTAGGAAATTCCAACAAGACCTACATCTCTGCTTTATTGACCTGGTCAAGGCCTATGATACCATCAGTAGGCCTGGGCTCTGGGTCGTTCTTCGTGCTTTTGGAGTACCTGACCCTCTGCTCACGATCATTAAGGACCTTCATGATGGTGAGCGGGCCCGGGTAAAACTACGTGGCCGGGAGCCGGGAGTCGGAGCCATTCCCTGTTCACTTTGGGGTGCGACAGGGATGTCCTCTGGCTCCCACATTATTTAACATCTATTTCGACCACGTAGTTCGTGAAGCCTTCAATAGCTGTACCGGAGGAATTTCCATCTGGTACATATACAATGGGAGGCTGATCGATGCCCGGGTGCGGTCAAGGGATGGCTCCCTATTGCTCAACCATGTTATATATGCCGATGATCTAGTAATTGCCGCTCACTCAGAGGAGGAATTGGAGTCGCTGCTGCTGAACCTGGAGCTTGCCACTAAGAGTTGGGGACTTACCATCAGCTCCACCAAAACTAAGCACCTGCCTGGGTATTTTGTACCATCGGACAATCCAATTGGTGATAGGGCAGTTGTGGAGAGGGTGGAGAGAATCCCATACCTGGGCAGTGTGCTCATGACCTGCTCCGGTTTGACAGCAGAGGTCTCACTCCGAATCAGTCGAGCGGCAATATCTTTTCATCGGTTGCGTGACGCTATGTGTAAGCTACCTGGTCTGTCGCTCCGCACTAAGCTTCAGGTCTTCTCGGCCACGGTCATTCCCTTCCTTCTCTAAGCTTGCGAAACGTGGACCCCCGTAATGGAACATCTTCGCCGGTTAGAAACATTTAGGCTGGCCTGCCTACGATCCATATTGGGTTTAACCAGGCTGGATTGTGTGAGGAGCGCACATATCCTTGAAAGATCTGGGCAAGGTTCATCGCTGAGCTCCTCCGGCAGGCAAGGCTGCGTTGGCTGGGTCATGTAGCCCGCATGCCCAGCCATCGCATGCCGAAACAGCTTTTGTTCGGCCGGATCGAGGGGACTAAACGGGCGCCGCACGGGCTAGAGAAGAGATGGAGTGATGTGGTACAGGAGGACGTGGAGCTGAGTGGTCTTGCCGATGACTGGTACCAGCGGTGTCAAGATCGGCCTCTGTGGAGGAGGCTCGTGAAGGACGCTACTGGGCAGTTGGAGGCAGTCGCCCTCCAACAACAACAACAACGGAGGGCGGAGGAGCGACGTTCACAACAACAAGCGGAGCGCCGGGTGGCTAAAGCACAGCCAGTTGTCACAGTAGGGGGCACAGGTGGTGCATCAGCCGGTCATCTCAGTCAGCCGACCCGTGGCACCTGCTGGGTCTGCCCCGTGACCTCCTGCCAGCGGGCGTTCGACACTTCACGTGGCCTCAACGTGCACCTAGCCTGGCACAAGCGTCGTGGTGACGTCGCCGCCACTTAGTGACGAATGGCGGTTGTTGTTGTTGGGAAGCGGTGGTGTAGTGGTTAGCGCTACGCTGTAATACGAACCCAGCGACCCGCGTTCAATTCCCGCTCACGGCCACTACCAGTGACAATTATCTGAACCGGTCCTGGGCCTCCTCTAGGTCGACTCAGCCTCAAATGAGTACCTGGTGCGGTGTGTAAACGTCGCCACTGGGGAGACAAAGGCGGCCGGGCGTGGTGTTGGCCACTCACCGCCTAGTGTACCGTGCGGGCCTTCATCGGTGCTCACAAACAGCACTTGACCCAACAGTCTGTAGAGGCTATAGGGGGATCTTTGTCTTTGCGAGTGTGTGTGTGTGTGGTGTAGGGGCTGTGTGTGTGGGGGGTAGGGGCAGTGTGTGTGTGGGGGGTAGAGGCTGTGTGTGTGTGTAGGGTAGGGGCAGTGTGTGTGTGTAGGGCAGGGGCAGTGTGTGTGTAGGGTAGGGGCTGTGTGTGTGTGTAGGGTAGGGGCTGTGTGTGTGTATGGTGTAGGGGCTGTGTGTGTGTGTGTAGGGTAGGGGCTGTGTGTGTGTAGGGGCTGTGTGTGTAGGGTAGGGGCTGTGTGTGTGTGTGGTGTAGGGGCTGTGTGTGTGTGTGTGGTAGGGGCAGTGTGTGTGTGTGGGGGGTAGGGGCAGTGTGTGTATGTAGGGTAGGGGCTGTGTGTGTGATATAGGGGCTGTGTGTGTGTAGTGTAGGGGCTGTGTGTGTGTGGTGTAGGGGCTGTGTGTGTGGTGTAGGGTAGGGGCTGTGTGTGTAGGGTAGGGGCTGTGTGTGTGTGGTATAGGGGCAGTGTGTCTGTATGTGTGGGGCTGTGTGTGTGTGTGGGGGGGGGTGGTGGTAGGGGCTGTGTGTGTGTAGGGTAGGGGCTGTGTGTGTGTGTGGTAGGGGCTGTGTGTGTGTGTGGTAGGGGCTGTGTGTGTGTGTGGTAGGGGCTGTGTGTGGGTGGTGTAGGGGCTGTGTGTGTGTGGTGTAGGGGCTGTGTGTGTGTGGTAGGGGCTGTGTGTGTGTGGTAGGGGCAGTGTGTGTGTGGTAGGGGCTGTGTGTGTGTCTAGTTTAGGGGCTGTGTGTGTGTGTGTGGTAGGGGCTGTGTGTGTGTGGTAGGGGCTGTGTGTGTGTGTGTGGTAGGGGCTGTGTGTGTGTGGTAGGGGCTGTGTGTGTGTGTGGTGTAGGGGCTGTGTTTGTGGTAGGGGCTGTGTGTGTGTGGTAGGGGCTGTGTGTGTGGTAGGGGCTGTGTGTGTGTGGTAGGGGCTGTGTGTGTGTGTGGTAGGGGCTGTGTGTGTGTGTGTGGTAGGGGCTGTGTGTGTGGTAGGGGCTGTGTGTGTGGTAGGGGCTGTGTGTGTGTGGTAGGGGCTGTGTGTGTGTGTGGTAGGGGCTGTGTGTGTGTGGTAGGGGCTGTGTGTGTGGTAGGGGCTGTGTGTGTGTGTGGCAGGGGCTGTGTGTGTGTGTGGCAGGGGCTGTGTGTGTGTGTGTGTGGTAGGGGCAGTGTGTGTGTAGGGTAGGGGCAGTGTGTGTGTGTGTAGGGTAGGGACTGTGTGTGTGTGGTGTAGGGGCAGTGTGTGTGTGGTAGGGGCTGTGTGTGTGTGGTAGGGGCTGTGTATGTGTGTGAATGTATCTGTAGGGGAGGGCTGCCGATAGGGTGACGATCGAGCGACGCTCCCAGATGGAGCTGCCTCTGCACACAGCACGCAGCGAGCGAGTCACCTGCGCTTCTGTCTGCCGCTCGACTCAGTCGCTAGTCAAAGTGTTAGAGAGAGGAGAGAGAGATTAGAGAGAGATTAGAGAGAGAGAGTAGAGAGAGAGGAGAGAGAGTAGAGAGATTAGAGAGAGAGGAGAGAGAGTAGAGAGAGAGTAGAGAGAGATTAGAGAGAGAGGAGAGAGAGAGTAGAGAGAGAGTAGAGAGAGAGATTAGAGAGAGAGGAGAGAGAGTAGAGAGAGAGGAGCGAGAGAGTAGAGAGAGAGGAGAGAGAGAGGAGAGAGAGAGAGGAGAGAGAGTGTAGAGAGAGAGATTAGAGAGAGAGGAGAGAGAGTGGAGGGAGAGTGGAGAGAGAGTGTAGAGAGAGGGAGAGAGGAGAGAGAGTAGAGAGAGAGATTAGAGAGAGGAGAGAGAGGAGAGAGAGTAGAGAGAGAGAGATTAGAGAGAGAGGAGAGAGAGAGAGTAGAGGCACGCCCCCGGTCAGGAGCTTCAGAGGCACGCGAGTTGCCCGCAGTTTCTGTGTTGTGTGTGCGCGTGTCGCTCTCTCGAAGCGTGTCTGTCTCTCTCTCTCTGGCTGAAGCGAGCACTTAGTACCTACAGCCAGTCCCTCTGACTTGCCACTCCTGCCTATCGAAGTATGACTCTGCTGGGACATGAGCAGTCCATCCTCATACGGAACAAGTTCAGATCAGGTAAAGATTTTTCGATTTATCACGCACGTGCACACGCGCGCGCACACTTGGACACACGCACGTGCACACGCGCGCGCACACTTGGACACACGGGCACTCACGTACAAAAAAACAAAGACAAAGATCCCCCGTGTAGCATGTAACAGACTATTGGGGCAAGTGCTGTTAGCGAGCAGCACCTACTAAGACAAAGATCCCCCGTGTAGCCTGTAACAGACTGTTGGGGCAAGTGCTGTTAGCGAGTAGCATCTACAAAGACAAGGATCCCCCGTGTAGCCTGTAACAGACTGTTGGGGCAAGTGCTGTTAGCGAGCAGCACCTACAAAGACAAAGATCCCCCGTGTAGCCTGTAACAGACTGTTGGGGCAAGTGCTGTTAGCGAGGAGCGCCTATGAAGGCCGGCACGGCACACGAGGGGGTGGGTGGCATAGCGCTACGGCCCGGCCGCCTTTGTCTCCCCGGTGACGATGTTAACCACACACCGCACCAGGTGCTCATTTTGAGGCTGAGTCGACCTAGGGGAGGAGGCCCAGGACCGGTTCAGATAAAATCGTCGCTGGTGTCGACAGCCTTGAGCGAGAATCGATCCCGGGTCGCGGTCACCGCTACACTACCGCTCCCCAACACACACACACTCACATACACTCACTTACACACTCACACTCACTCACACTCACTTACATACACTCACTTACACACTCACACATACTCACTTACACACACACTCACACACACTCACACACACTCACTTACATACACACTCTCACACACACTCACGCACACTCTCACACTCACACACACTCTCACTCACACACACTCACATACACTCACTTACACACTCACACACACTCACTCCACTCACTTACATACACTCACTTACACACACACTTACACACACTCACACACACTCACTTACATACACACTCACACACACTCACGCACACTCTCACACTCACACACACTCTCACTCACACACACTCACACACACTCTCACTCACACACTCACACACACTCACTCACTTACATACACTCACTTACACACTCACACATACTCACACACACACTCACACACTCACACACACTCACACTCACTTACATACACTCACTTACACACTCTCACACTCACACACTCTCACTTACATACACACTCTCGCTCACACACACACACTCACTCACACTCACTTACATACACACTCACACACTCACACACACTCACTCAAACTCACTCACTCACATTCACTTACATACACACTCTCACACACACTCACACACACTCACACACTTACATACACACTCTCACACTCACACTCACTCACTCACACTCACTTACATACACACTCTCACACACACTCACACACACTCACTTACATACACACTCTCACACACACTCACTTACATACACACCCTCACACACACTCACACACTCACTTACACACACACTCACACACACTCACTTACATACACACTCTCACACTCACACACACTCACACACACTCACTCACACTCACTTACACACACACTTACACACTCACACACACTCACACACTCACACTTACACACTCTCACACACTCACACTCTCACACTCACACACACTCACTCACACTCACTTACATACACACTCTCACACACACTCAAACACTCACTCACTCACACTCACTCACACACTCTCACTTACACACTCTCACACACACTCACTCACACTCAGGTACATACACACTCTCACACTCACACACACTCAAACACACTCACTCACTCACTTACACACACACTCACACACTCACTTACACACTCTCACACACACTCACACACGCCCACTTACACACTCTCACACTCACACACACTCACACACACTCACTTACATGCACAACCACACACACACTCACACACCCTCACACACTCTCACACACACTCTTACACACACTCTCACACTCACACACACTCTCTCACTCACACACACTCACACACACTCTCACACTCACACACTCTCACACACACTCACACACACTCTCACACTCACACACACTCTCACACTCTCTCACTCACACACACTTACACACTCACACACACTCACTCTCACACTCACACACACTCTCACACTCACACACATTCACACACTCTCACACACACACACACACTATCACACACACTCACACACACTCACACACACTCTCACACACACTCACTTACATACACACTCTCACATTCACACTCACTCACTCACACTCACTTACATACACACTCTCACACACACTCACATACACACTCTCACACTCACACACACTCACTTACACACACACACACACTCACTTACACACACTCACTCACACTCACTTACATACACTCACTTACACACTCACACATACTCACTTACACACACACTCACACACTCACACACACGCACACACACTCACTTACATACACACTCTCACACACACTCACGCACACTCTCACACTCACACACACTCACACACACTCTCACACTCACACACACTCACACACACTCTCACACTCTCACTTACACACTCTCACACTCACTCACACACTCACTCACACACTCACACACTCTCACACACACTTTCACACACACTCTCACACACAATCTCACACACACTCTCACACTCACACACTCTTACACTCACACACTCTCACACACACTCACACACACTCACACACACTCTCACACACACTAACACACACTCTCACACTCACACACACTTACACACACACTCAGACTCACATACACACCCACGCACGCACACACACACAAGATCGCGTGTACGAGTGTGTGTGTGTCTACATTAGGTCGACTCAGCCTCAAATTAGTGTCTGGTGCGGTGTGTAAAACATTGCCACTGGGGAGACAAAGGCGGCCGGGCGTGGTGCTGGCCAGCCACCCCCTCGTCTGCCGTGCCGGCCTTCATAGGTGCTACTCGCTAACAGCACTTGCCCATACAGTCTGTTAAGGCTACACGGGGGATCTTTGTCTTTGTACATCAGTGTCGTATTATCCTCGAAGCAAAAGTAGCAGCTACATATGTGGTAACTACATAGGTGGTAACTACATATGTGGTAACTACATATGTGGTAACTATATATGTGGTAACTATATATGTAGCTACTACATGTGTAGTAGCTAGTAGTAGTAGTTACTACTGTGTAGCTGTTACATATGTGTAGTAGTAGCTACTACTACACATATGTAGTCGTAGCTACTGCTACATATGTGTAATAGCTGCAACATATGTAGTAGCTACTACTACTGTGTAGCAGCTACTACAAATGTAGTAGCTACTACTACTACTACTGAGTAGTAGCTACTACTACTCAGTAGTAGTAGCTACTACTGAGTAGTAGTAGTAGCAGCTACTACTACTGTGTAGTAGTAGCAGCTACTACTGTGTAGCAGCTACTACATGTGTAGTAGCAGCTACTACAAATGTAGTAGCAGCTACTACTACTGAGTAGTAGCTACTACTACTACTAGTAGCTACTACTACACATGTAGTAGTAGCTACTACATGTGTAGTAGTAGCTACTACTACACATGTAGTAGCTACTACTACACATGTTGTAGCTACTACTACACATGTTGTAGCTACTACTACACACTTTCAAGGGCACCGCGCTAAATGATTTCAAGCTATGAATTCCGGTTGAGTGATTGTGCACTTGCTCTATTACTATAGTACTATACCGCCTTCAACTTTTACGAACGACTGGGTGTTTAAGGTTAGCGGTGAGTCGTAGTATCTGGCTGTATAGCAAATGAAAAAAAAAACTTCACTATGCAAGTAAAACATTAGTGCGTTTTAATATTTACGTGTTTATTTATTTATGTAGGGCCCCTTTATAACAACAGATGCCCACCGCTGGATCGTGGGAGTGGGGATACTTTGACCATACTTCACCACTGTGGTCAGCGCGCGGTTGATGAAGGTCGAGGAATTGGTACGGACGCGGGAGCATATAAGTGTTGTACAACAATTGGCTGCCTTTTGCCGGTAGCAGCGTTATAGTGCTTGTTACTCTCGTGATCATCATCAGCATCAGCAGTAGCATCAGCAGTAGCATCAGCAGCATCATCAGCTGCAGCATCATCAGCTGTAGCATCAGCAGCTGCAGCATCATCAGCAGTATCATCATCAGCATCATCATCATTCGCATCATCATCAGCATCATCATCAGCATCAGCAGCAGCATCAGCGTTATCATCAGCAGTAGCATCAGCATTATCAGCAGCAGCAGTAGCATCAGCAGCATCGTCAGCAGTATCATCAGCTGCAGCAGCATCAGCAGCATCATCATCATCAGCTGCAGCATCATCAGCAGCAGCATCATCAGCTGCAGCATCATCAGCAGCATCACCGCATCGCTCGTTACAGCTGACCGGAGGACCGCCATAGGAATGGCCCCAGATGGAGGGAGGCTTTCATCCAGCAGTGGATAAACGATGGCTGCTGATGATGAGCGTGGTAAATTGTGCCCCAACGGAGTGAACCGCGTTGTAGTGTGATCACGTGTTGTAGTGATCGCGCGTTGTAGTGAACGCTGCAGTACGTTAAGCGAGGACTTGCCGTGTATATCTGGGGGTGGGGTGCTGCTGCTAAGTGGGGGCAGTGGTGGACAAGGCTGAGCGGTGGTGACTATGCAAGAGAGAGACAGAGAGACAGAGACACAGACAGAGACACAGACAGAGAAACAGAGAGAGAGAGAGACAGAACATCATCACCATCATCGCTGTGATGTCACACCACCATCACCATCATCGCTGTGATGTATCACCACCATCACCACCATCACTATGATGTATCACCACCATCATCACTGTGATGTCACACCACCATCACCATCATCGCTGTGATGAATCACCACCATCACCATCATCACTGTGATGTCACACCACCATCACCATCATCGCTGTGATGAATCACCACCATCACCATCATCGCTGTGATGTATCACCACCATCACCACCATCACTATGATGTATCACCACCATCACCATCATCACTGTGATGTCACACCACCATCACCATCATCGCTGTGATGAATCACCACCATCACCATCATCACTGTGATGTCACACCACCATCACCATCATCGCTGTGATGAATCACCACCATCACCATCATCGCTGTGATGTATCACCACCATCACCACCATCACTATGATGTATCACCACCATCACCATCATCGCTGTGATGTCACACCACCATCACCATCATCGCTGTGATGAATCACCACCATCACCATCATCGCTGTGATGTCACACCACCATCACCATCATCGCTGTGATGTCACACCACCATCACCATCATCGCTGTGATGTATCACCACCATCACCACCATCACTATGATGTATCACCACCATCACCATCATCACTGTGATGTCACACCACCATCACCATCATCGCTGTGATGAATCACCACCATCACCATCATCGCTGTGATGAATCACCACCATCACCATCATCGCTGTGATGTCACACCACCATCACCATCATCGCTGTGATGTCACACCACCATCACCATCATCGCTGTGATGTCACACCACCATCACCATCATCGCTGTGATGTCACACCACCATCACCATCATCGCTGTGATGTATCACCACCATCACCACCATCACTATGATGTATCACCACCATCACCATCATCACTGTGATGTCACACCACCATCACCATCATCGCTGTGATGAATCACCACCATCACCATCATCGCTGTGATGTCACACCACCATCACCATCATCGCTGTGATGTCACACCACCATCACCATCATCGCTGTGATGTATCACCACCATCACCACCATCACTATGATGTATCACCACCATCACCATCATCACTGTGATGTCACACCACCATCACCATCATCGCTGTGATGAATCACCACCATCACCATCATCGCTGTGATGAATCACCACCATCACCATCATCGCTGTGATGTCACACCACCATCACCATCATCGCTGTGATGTCACACCACCATCACCATCATCGCTGTGATGTCACACCACCATCACCATCATCGCTGTGATGTCACACCACCATCACCATCATCGCTGTGATGTATCACCACCATCACCACCATCACTATGATGTATCACCACCATCACCATCATCACTGTGATGTCACACCACCATCACCATCATCACTGTGATGTCACACCACCATCACCATCATCGCTGTGATGAATCACCACCATCACCATCATCGCTGTGATGTCACACCACCATCACCATCATCGCTGTGATGTCACACCACCATCACCATCATCGCTGTGATGTCACACCACCATCACCACCATCACTATGATGTATCACCACCATCACCATCATCACTGTGATGTCACACCACCATCACCATCATCGCTGTGATGTCACACCACCATCACCATCATCGCTGTGATGTCACACCACCATCACCATCATCGCTGTGATGTATCACCACCATCACCACCATCACTATGATGTATCACCACCATCACCATCATCACTGTGATGTCACACCACCATCACCATCATCGCTGTGATGAATCACCACCATCACCATCATCACTGTGATGTCACACCACCATCATCGCTGTGATGTATCACCACCATCAACAACAACAACAACCGCCATTCGCCACTAAGTGGCGGTGACGTCACCACGACGCTTGTGCCAGGCTATGTGCACCCTGAGGCCACGTGAAGTGTCGAACGCCCGCTGGCAGGAGGTCACGGGGCAGACCCAGGTGCCACGGGTCGACTGACTGAGATGACGGGCTGATGCACCACCTGTGCCCCCTACTGTGCCAACCTGCTGTGCTTTAGCCACCCGGCGCTCCGCTCGCTGTTGTGAGCGTCGCTCCTCCGCCCTCCGTTGTTGTTGGAGGGCGACTGCCTCCAACTGCCCAGTAGCATCCTTCACGAGCCTCCTCCACAGAGGCCGATCTTGACACCGCTGGTACCAGTCATCGGCAAGTCCACTCAGCTCCACGTCCTCCTGTACCACATCACTCCATCTCTTCTCTAGCCCGTGCCGCGCCCGCTTAGCCCCCTCAATCCGGCCAAACAAAAGCTGTTTCGGCATGCGGTGGCTGGGCATGCGGGCTACATGACCCAGCCATCGCAGCCTTGCCTGCCGGAGGAGCTCACCGATGGGACCCTGCCCAGATCTTTCAAGGATTTGTGAGCTCCTCACACAATCCAGTCTGGTTAAACCCAGGATGGATCGTAGGCAGGTCAGCCTAAATGTTTCTAACCGGCGAAGATGTTCCATTAGGGGGGTCCACGTTTCGCAAGCGTAGAGAAGGGAGGGAATGACCGTGGCCGAGAAGACCTGAAGCTTAGTGCGGAGCGACAGACCAGGTAGCTTCCACACAGCGTTACGCAACCGATGAAAAGATATTGCCGCTCGACTGATTCGGAGTGAGACCTCTGCTGTTAAACTGGAGCCAGTCATAAGCACACTGCCCAGGTATGGGAAACTCTCCACTCTCTCCACAACTGCCCCATCACCGATTGGGAGTTGTGGGGGTGGAGTGTCCGATGGTACAAAATACCCAGGCAGGTGCTTAGTTTTGGTGGGGCTGATGGTAAGGCCCCACCTCTTAGTGGCACGCTCCAGTCTCAGCAGCAGCGTCTCCAACTCCTCCTCTGACTGAGCAGCTTTTACCAAGTCATCAGCATACATAACGTGGTTGAGCAATAGGGAGCCATCCCTTGACCGCACCCGGGCATCGATTAGCCTCCCATTATATCTGTACCATATGGAGATTCCCCCGGTACAGCTATTGAAGGCTTCACGAACTACGTGGTCAAAATAGATGTTAAATAATGTGGGAGCCAGAGGACATCCCTGTCGCACCCCAAGGTGTACAGGGAATGGCTCTGACTCCCGGCCACGTAGTTTTACCCGGGCCCGCTCACCATCATGAAGGTCCTTAATGATCGTGAGCAGAGGGTCAGGTACTCCAAAAGCACGAAGAACGACCCAGAGCCCAGGCCTACTGATTGTATCATAGGCCTTGACCAGGTCAATAAAGCAGAGATGTAGGTCTTGTTGGAATTCCCTACACCTCTGCTGTAGCAGACGGACAGAAAATATGGCATCTGTGCAGGACCGCCCTTTCCTGAAACCGCATTGGGGCTCCGCAAGCCTCTCCTCAGCGTGCCTGGCAAGGCGATGCTGAATAATCCTTGCCAGGACCTTTCCCGGCACACTGAGGAGTGAGATGCCCCTGTAGTTGTTACAGTCTGTGCGGTCCCCCTTCTTAAAAAGGGGGACCACCAGGGCATCCTTCCAATCCTGCGGAACCCGTCCAGTGGTCCAGACTGTTGTTATGATGTCATATAGGGCAGTCTGTGCACAAACGCCACCCTCCCTCAGCATTTCGCTTGGGAGATCATCTCTGCCCGCTGCCTTTCCTGGTCTCAGACTCCGGATCGCCTTCAATACTTCCTCAGCAGATGGCACCTCAGCCAGCCACTCACAGGGGGTGACTTCATCCAATATTTGAGGCACCGCAGCCTCAGCAGGGTCATCCTCACTTTGTGCCACGATGTTTTCCTGGCTGTGGGATTTTCCCTCCCCCAGGACCTCACAGAAATGCTCAGCAAATCTGCGAACCTGTTCCTGGGGGTCGGAAATTGGATCACCGTTTTTTCCCCTAATGATGGTAATAGGTGTGGCGCTGCAGGTTACTTTTTTGATGGAGTTAAATAGCGATTTGTGATCACGGGCCACTGAGGCAGACTCCATCTCCTCAGCAACCCGCGACCACCACCCATCCTTGCAGCGCCTCACGGCTCTCCGAACCTCCGAGCGAAGGCTGCGGTAAGCCTCCTCATTCTCTGACGTGGGATTCTGTAGCCGATGACAGTGGGCCTGTCGCTTTTTCTCAACCATCCTGAACAACTCCTCTGTCATCCAGGGTGTCTGGGGAGGTCTGGACCGCATACCCAAAGCCGCCATTGCAGCTGCATGAGTCACAGTCCTAAACCTCGCCCATTTACCCTCGACATCAGGAGGAGTCGGGGACGATGCCAATCCCAGCCGCAAGCGATGATGAAATTCTCGCTTGCAACTTTCATCAGATAACTGAGACCAGGCCACTTTAGGTTGGAATGGGGTCCTGGGTGTACACCCACCACCGGAGTGGAAGAATGGCAGGCGTATCTTACAGATGACTAGTCGATGGTCAGAGGGCAGATCAGCTCCACGGTAGGTCCTGGTGTCAAGGACATGGGCTCGCATTCGCTGGTCCGTCACTATGTAGTCCAGCAGATGTTCTTGCTTGGACCCGGCATGCATCCATGATGTTGTGTGGATGCGCCGATGCCGGAACAGCGTGTTGGTAATTACAAGCCCATGGGCTGCACAAAAATCTAGCAGCCTCCTACCGTTGTTATTGAGCTGATCTGGCCCATGCCCTCCAATCACTCCAGACCAGGTGCCAGTATCATGACCAACTCGGGCATTGAAGTCACCCAACATGATGACTCTATCCCGAGGGGCCACTTTAGCCAGCACCTGTGACAGGAGGTCATAGAAGGCATCTGACTCATCGGCTTTGCCTGCATCCCTCCACGGATGTTCATCTTCGGTGGGGGCATAAGTAACCACGACCACCATTCCTCGCCTCCGGTTGATGGGAAGGCGAGCCCAAAGTAGCCTGGGGCTTACAGCTTCCCACACCTCACCGCCACGCTCCCACGCCCCCTTCATTCTTTTGTTCAAAAGAAGACCCACACCCTGTTGTTTGGCAGTCTGCTGCCCCGAGTAGAGGACTGTCCACCCCTCATGGTGGCAGGAGCCAGAGCCGGTCCACCGGACCTCCTGAATGCCGCATAGATCCAGGCGGTACCGGTCCAGCTCCCGACAGAGGAGTGGCAGCCTCTCCTCTGCAGTGAGCGTTCGAACATTCCACGTGGCCACCCGTAGTGGCTTTTCGTTGTTTCTGGAGTAGCCCCGAGGGTAGGTATTCAATCTCCTGGCTCCGCCAATTGGGGTTTGGCCAGGAGACGTCATAGACGCCTGGCCCCCCGGGGCCTCCGGCACAAGCTTAGTTGTTACATATTTCACTTTAATTCGTGGTTTTGTGGTAATTAATTGAAGGTGGAGGGGTTACCAGCCCCTCGCACCCGTCCAGAGCCCCCGTTTAGCCCCTGTGGTGGACACATATGCCATGAGGGGAGGAGCCAATCAAAATTGGAACTCCCCCCACAGCACTGTCCACGACAGAGTTGCCCGTCCGGCACCGCGAGGAGGTAGGGGGTTGTTTTGCCGGATCACCACCATCACCACCATCACCACCATCATCACTGTGATGTCACACCACCATCACCATCATCGCTGTGATGTCACACCACCATCACCATCATCGCTGTGATGTCACACCACCATCACCATCATCGCTGTGATGTCACACCACCATCACCATCATCGCTGTGATGTATCACCACCATCACCACCATCACCACCATCATCGCTGTGATGTCGCACACCGAAGAGTCGATGTGTGTGCAGGGATCACCGCTCCACACGAGCGACAACCACCCTGGCAAAGCTCTCTCGCACCGCCCCGCTCGCTGTTCGCCTGTTGGCGTCCTCCTCCGGTGTGACACCGGTGGTGAGACGAGGCCAAGACAATGCGTCTATTGTCTTGTTAAACCGGCGTCTATTGTTACCGAGGCATTGTGTTCGTGTGCATTGCCCTTGTGCTGTTCGCCTGTTGGCGCTGTTCTCCGGTGTGACACCGGACGCCACGATGGAGGCTGTAGCTTTGGTGTAGTTCCAAAGACGACACCAACATTATTATTATTAGGTGTGGTTGATGCAGACTCGATGCTTAGCAATAGCTACATATCTGGTGTGTGGACATCTTAACACCTCCTGGCGTGTTGCTAGAAAGGGCCCCAATGGACTGCTTCTCTCGCTGTGGAGTCACCACACTGCGAGCCAGATTAGCGCGGTGGGCTACGTACGGTGCGAAAAAAGTTCAACTACCATACACCACACTACTATACACTTAACAATACATCTACCATACACTACTATACACTCAACAATACAGCTACCATACACTACACTGCTATACACTCAACAATACATCTACCATACACTACTATACACTCAACAATACAACTACCATACACTACACTACTATACACTCAACAATACAACTACCATACACTACTATACACTCAACAATACAACTACCATACACTACTATACACTCAACAATACAACTACCATACACTATACTATTATACACTTAACAATACATCTACCATACACTACTATACACTCAACAATACAACTACCATACACTACTATACACTACACAATACAACTACCATACACTACACTACTATACACTTAATACATCTACCATACACCACACTACTATACACTCAACAATACAACTACCATACACTACACTACTATACACTCAACAAAACATCTACCATACACTACTATACACTCAACAATACGACTACCATACACTACACTACTATACACTTAACAATACAACTACCATACACCACACTATTATACACTTAACAATACATCTACCATACACCACACTACTATACACTCAACAATACAACTACCATACACTACACTACAATACACTCAACAATACATCTACCATACACTACACTACTATACACTCAACAATACATCTACCATACACTACACTACTATACACTCAACAATACATCTACCATACACTATACTACAATACACTTAACAATACAACTACCATACACTACAATACACTCAACAATACAACTACCATACACTACACTACTATACACTCAACAATACAACTACCATACACCACAATACTATACACTCAACAATACATCTACCATACACTACACTACTATACACTCAACAATACAACTACCATACACTACACTACTATACACTCAACAATACACCTACCATACACCACACTACTATACACTCAACAATACAACTACCATACACTACACTACTATACACTCAACAATACAACTACCATACACCACACTACTATACACTCAACAATACAACTACCATACACTACACTATTATACACTTAACAATACATCTACCATACACTACTATACACTCAACAATACAACTACCATACACTACTATACACTACACAATACAACTACCATACACTACACTACTATACACTTAACAATACAACTACCATACGCCACACTACTATACACTCAATAATACAGCTACCATACACTACACTACTATACACTTAATACATCTACCATACACCACACTACTATACACTCAACAATACAACTACCATACACTACACTACTATACACTCAACAAAACATCTACCATACACTACTATACACTCAACAATACAACTACCATACACTACACTACTATACACTTAACAATACAACTACCATACACCACACTATTATACACTTAACAATACATCTACCATACACCACACTACTATACACTCAACAATACAACTACCATACACTACACTACAATACACTCAACAATACATCTACCATACACTACACTACTATACACTCAACAATACATCTACCATACACTACACTACTATACACTCAACAATACATCTACCATACACTATACTACAATACACTTAACAATACAACTACCATACACTACAATACACTCAACAATACAACTACCATACACTACACTACTATACACTCAACAATACAACTACCATACACCACAATACTATACACTCAACAATACATCTACCATACACTACACTACTATACACTCAACAATACAACTACCATACACTACACTACTATACACTCAACAATACACCTACCATACACCACACTACTATACACTCAACAATACAACTACCATACACTACACTACTATACACTTAACAATACAACTACCATACACTACACTACTATACACTTAACAATACATCTACCATACACTACTATACACTTAACAATACAACTACCATACACCACACTACTATACACTCAACAATACAACTACCATACACTACACTACTATACACTTAACAATACAACTACCATACACCACAGTACTATACACTTAACAATACATCTACCATACACTACACTACTATACACTTAACAATACATCTACCATACACTACTATACACTTAACAATACAACTACCATACACCACAGTACTATACACTTAACAATACAACTACCATACACTACACTACTATACACTTAACAATACATCTACCATACACTACTATACACTTAACAATACAACTACCATACACTACTATACACTCAACAATACATCTACCATACACTACACTATTATACACTCAACAATACATCTACCATACACCACAGTACTATACACTTAACAATACAACTACCATACACCACACTACTATACACTTAACAATACATCTACCATACACCACACTACTATACACTTAATACATCTACCATACACTACACTACTATACACTACACAACGGCACACGTACACACACCACACACACCACATACACACACCACACGTACACACACCACACACACAACAACAATTCGCCACTAAGTGGCGGTGACGTCACCGCGGCGCCTGTGCCAGGCTAGGTGCACGTTGAGGCTATCACGTGAAGTGTCGAACGCCCGCTGGCAGGAGGTCACGGGGCAGACCCAGCAGGTGCCACGGGTCGACTGACAAATACACACACGCACGAACACACAGACACACACACATATACACAGACACACACACATACACACATACACATACATACACAGACACATACACACATACATACAACAACCGCCATTCACCACTAAGTGGCGGTGACGTCACCACGACGCTTGTGCCAGACTATGTGCACCCTGAGGCCACGTGACGTGTCGAACGCCCGCTGGCAGGTCACGGGGCAGACCTAGGTGCCACGTGTCGACTGACTGAGATGACTGGCTGATGCACCACCTGTGCCCCCTACTGTGCCAACCTGCTGTGCTTTAGCCACCCGGCGCTCCGCTCGTTGTTGTGAGCGTCGCTCCTCCGCCCTCCGTTGTTGTTGGAGGGCGACTGCCTCCAACTGCCCAGCAGCGTCCTTCACGAGCCTCTTCAATACACACATACACACACATACACACATACACACGTACACACACATACATACACGTACACACACATACACACGTACACACACATACACACGTACACACACGTACACACACATACACACGTACACACACACATACACACATACACACACACGCCCGTGGATCTATCTCAGACTCAGTCGCCGCCACTCGAGTAGCAAGGAGCGAGCGGCGTGTCGTGGGTCAGAACCCACCACGGACAGAGGGCAGTGACCTCCTCCACCTCCTCCTCCTCCACCTCCTCCTCCACCTCCTCCTCCTCCACCTCCTCCTCCACCTCCTCCTCCACCTCGTCCTCCTCCTCCACCTCGTCCTCCTCCACCTCCTCCATCTCCTCCGCCACCTCCTCCACCTCCTCCACCTTCTCCTCCACCTCCTCCACCTCCTCCACCTCGTCCTCCTCCACCTCCACCTCCACCTCCTCCACCTCCACCTCCACCTCCTCATCCTCCACCTCCTCCACCTCCTCCTCCTCTTCCTCCTCCTCAACCTCCTCCTCCTCCTCCACCTCCTCCTCCACCACCTCCTCCTCCACCTCCTCCTCCACCACCTACTCCTCCACCTCCTCCACCTCCTCCTCCTCCACCTCCTCCACCTCCTCCTCCTCCACCTCCTCCACCTCCTCCTCCACCTCCTCCACCTCCTCCTCCACCTCCTCCACCTCCTCCTCCACCTCCTCCTCCACCTCCTCCACCTCCTCCATCTCCTACTCCTCCGCCACCTCCTCCTCCACCTCCTCCTCTACCTCCTCCTCCACCTCCTCCTCCGCCACCTCCTCCTCCACCTCCTCCTCCACCTTCTCCTCCACCTCCTCCTCCTCTTCCTCCTCCTCCACCTCCTCCTCCACCTCCACCTCCTCCTCCACCTCCTCCTCCACCTCATCCTCCGCCACCTCCTCCACCTCCTCCTCCACCTTCTCCTCCACCTCCTCTTCCTCCTCCTCCACCTCCTCCTCCGCCACCTCCTCCTCCACCTCCTCCTCCACCTCCTCCATCTCCTCCTCCACCTCCTCCCCCTGCACGCTCCCCATCCCACAGATCTTCCTCTCTGCTTGCTCCGCGACTTCGCTGGTGGCTGCGTGTCACGTGGCGTGGCCCTCTGACACGTGGGCTTGCTGAACCTCTCGCCACGGTGGCTAGGAGATGTTAACTACCTCGCCTGGTATACAGGAGGTCGTGGTGTGTGCGTCTCTCTCATCATCATCACGGTGGCTAGTAGATGTTAACTACCTCGCCTGGTATACAGGAGGTCGTGGTGTGTGCGTCTCTCTCATCATCATCACGGTGGCTAGGAGATGTTAACTACCTCGCCTGGTACACAGCAGGTCGTGGTGTGTGCGTCTCTCTCATCATCATCACGGTGGCTAGGAGATGTTAACTACCTCGCCTGGGTCACACGAGGTCCGTGGGTTCGATCCCGACACTGACGACGCCGCCTGCTACTACTGCTGCTGCTGTATGTGTGGAGTTTGCGTCTCTATTTCTCTCTCCCCGTGGTCGCGTGGATTTTCACTCCGGGTCCTCCCGGGTCATTCCATCCCTCCGCATGTTTTATAATCAACATCGCCACGCGTCTCGAGTCATCTGGCTGCCGCTGTTACGTTTCCACGTGCTGGTCTAAGCGCCCCTTCGCTGAGCTCTCGTTTGTGATGGGCGGGTCGCTTGCCTTGAGCAGACGCAATATAAACACGCGTTTTAGTTATAAATGTTGTTGGATGACACACAGATGGGGTGTGACTCTCCCACCCCGCCTCCAGCGGGTGCGAGTCGAGGAGGAGCCGTGCCCCCTGGCTCTGCCAGGTAGACTTTTAAACAACTTTCATTGCCGCCAGCAGCAAAAGCACTGGAGGCGATTTCGCTATGAAACGCACAAAGTCACCAGCAACACAAATGAAAGTAAACGCTGCAAATCCACGCGCTGCGGCGCTAAAAAGCACCGCGCACAACACGAAAGAAAAGTCACGTGGTGGTGGTGGTCATCGCGCACGCCACGTTAGAAGGAGGTACAGCAGCAGAGTGTGTGGACTCATCTCCATCTGTTTGTTGCATCTGTGTACGGGGATAGAGCGTTGCTCCCTCGCGCATGGCGTGGCGTTTTATCCGGGTGCTCCGGTTTCAGCTTCCTCACGCGTAGTATTAGAATAATTATGATGATGGACGCTACAAATACAAACTCGGTGCACCCGTGAAAGGAATCTCCTCGACACGCTACGTAAATGATTACAATGCAATCATTGAGCACACACAAATACCTGCACACCAAATCTCTGAGCAGCGAACACCGTGGCAGGCCCGCATAGGAGAGCGGTGGATAACAAGTTGACGTTTCGGGCGAGGGCCCTACTTCATGACAGAGAGAGGGGGGGAGAGAGAGAGAAAGTGATGAACTCGACAGCTGATCATATCGGTGGTTGTAATCTCCTGACGAATGTCGTCATTCATGAATGCTGGACAGTGCAAGCACAATGTTCCACAATTATTGTATACGTACGTTTAAAGTGTGTGTGTCTCTCTCTCTATGTATGCAGTGTATGTGCTGTGTATTTTAAGAAGAGAGTCAGTTCAAATGAGGTCAGAGATGGCAGTGTGATGGGGATACCGAGAGACGGCACGGGTGTGTTTCCAACACTTTGAGGTTTAGCGACATTAAAACTTGAACTGGTAGGCTGCTTGAAAATAAAAGTTTTAACACTTCTGAGAATTTGCAACGATACCACGGGAAATGTTCCGACTGCGGGCTCTGGACACCACCTGGAGAAGATTCCAGGCACGCGTTGACAACGATGGCGATCAAGTGGGGAGAGACGCTTCGACTTCTGTGAAGCTATTAACGTTGCATTTGTTATCACGTTACAGTGTAGCAGTATTATTAGCCGTTCTTTTCCCATTAAAAACGATCGTCCAGTGCCGGATTATCCTAGTAGCACAAGTAGCTGCTACACGTGTACTACTACACGTGTAGCAGCTACTTGTGCTACTAGTAGCTACATATGTACACGTGTAGCTGCTACACAAGTAGCAGCTACACGTGTAGCAGCTATACACGTGTAGCAGCTACGGGCCCTGCACTTTCAAGGACCCCGCGCTAAATGATTTCAAGCTATGAATTCCGGTTCAGTGATTCTACACTTGCTCTATTACCATAGTACTATACCGCCTTCGACTTTTACGAACGAATGTGTGTTTAAGGTTAGCGACGGCTCTGACGGGAGGTTGGAGAGCCCGTTTAGAGATCCAGAGAGATATAGAGGTGGAGAGAGAGAGAGAGATCTAGAGAGAGAGAGATCTAAAGATAGATCTAGAAAGAGAGGAGGTCGTGGGTTCGATCCAGACCCTGACGCCTGCTGCTGCTGTATATTTGGAATCTGCGCGTCTCTCTCTCTCCCCGTGGTCGCGTGGATTTTTCTCCGGGTCCTCCGGGTTTTCTCTCCACATTCAGAATCAATATCACCACGCGTTCAGAGTATTTGGCTCCTGCTATAAATCTCCACGTGATGAGCCACTTCGCTGGCCTATAATTTGTGGCCAGGTCGCGTCTGAAAAGGATCTGCATCGCTCAGTGGGCGCCTTATACCTGGTATAGGTATAGTAATAATAATAAAATAGTTGAGCAGTTTTAGTTGAGGAGGTTGTGACGGGTGGGGCACGTGTGCTGGGTAGGGAGGAAGAGGCGGCGATGGGTGGGACAAGTGGGGCGCGGCGTGGAGGAGGATCTTGGAGGTTGGAACAGGAGGAGGATCTTGGAGGTTGGAACAGGAGGGGGATCTTGGAGGTTGGAACAGGAGGAGGATCTTGGAGGTTGGAACAGGAGGAGGATCTTGGAGGTTGGAACAGGAGGGGGATCTTGGAGGTTGGAACAGGAGGGGGATCTTGGAGGTTGGAACAGGAGGAGGATCTTGGAGGTTGGAACAGGAGGAGGTTGGAACAGGAGGAGGATCTTGGAAGTTGGAACAGGAGGGGGATCTTGGAGGTTGGAACAGGAGGGGGATCTTGGAGGTTGGAACAGGAGGGGGATCTTGGAGGTTGTAACAGGAGGAGGATCTTGGAGGTTGGAACAGGAGGGGGATCTTGGAGGTTGGAACAGGAGGGGGATCTTGGAGGTTGGAACAGGAGGAGGATCTTGGAGGTTGGAACAGGAGGAGGATCTTGGAGGTTGGAGCAGGAGGAGGTTGGAACAGGAGGAGGATCTTGGAGGTTGGAACAGGAGGAGGATCTTGGAGGTTGGAACTGGAGGAGGATCTTGGAGGTTGGAGCAGGAGGGGGATCTTGGAGGTTGGAACAGGAGGAGGATCTTGGAGGTTGGAACAGGAGGAGGATCTTGGTGGTTGGAACAGGAGGAGGATCTTGGAGGTTGGAACAGGAGGAGGATCTTGGTGGTTGGAACAGGAGGAGGATCTTGGGGGTTGGAACAGGAGGAGGATCTTGGAGGTTGGAACAGGAGGGGGATCTTGGAGGTTGGAACAGGAGGAGGAGGATCTTGTTGGTTGGAACAGCAGGAGGATCTTGGAGGTTGGAACAGGAGGAGGAGGATCTTGGAGGTTGGAACAGGAGGAGGATCTTGGAGGTTGGAACAGGAGGAGGATCTTGGAGGTTGGAACAGGAGGAGGAGGATCTTGGAGGTTGGAACAGGAGGAGGAGGATCTTGGAGGTTGGAACAGGAGGAAGATCTTGGAGGTTGGAACAGGAGGAGGAGGATCTTGGTGGTTGGAACAGCAGGAGGATCTTGGAGGTTGGAACAGGAGGGGGATCTTGGAGGTTGGAACAGGAGGAGGATCTTGGAGGTTGGAACTGGAGGAGGATCTTGGAGGTTGGAACAGGAGGATCTTGGAGGTTGGAACAGGAGGAGGATCTTGGAGGTTGGAACTGGAGGAGGATCTTGGAGGTTGGAACAGGAGGAGGATCTTGGAGGTTGGAGCAGGAGGAGGATCTTGGAGGTTGGAACAGGAGGAGGATCTTGGAGGTTGGAACAGGAGGAGGATCTTGGAGGTTGGAACAGGAGGAGGATCTTGGGGGTTGGAACAGGAGGAGGATCTTGGAGGTTGGAACAGGAGGAGGATCTTGGTGGTTGGAACAGGAGGAGGAGGATCTTGGAGGTTGGAACAGGAGGAGGATCTTGGAGGTTGGAACAGGAGGAGGAGGATCTTGGAGGTTGGAACAGGAGGAGGATCTTGGAGGTTGGAACAGGAGGATCTTGGAGGTTGGAACAGGAGGAGGAGGATCTTGGAGGTTGGAACAGGAGGAGGATCTTGGAGGTTGGAACAGGAGGGGGATCTTGGAGGTTGGAACAAGAGGAGGAGGATCTTGGAGGTTGGAACAGGAGGAGGATCTTGGAGGTTGGAACAGGAGGAGGATCTTGGAGGTTGGAACAGGAGGAGGATCTTGGGGGTTGGAACAGGAGGAGGATCTTGGAGGTTGGAACAGGAGGAGGATCTTGGAGGTTGGAACAAGAGGAGGATCTTGGAGGTTGGAACAGCAGGAGGATCTTGGAGGTTGGAACAGGAGGAGGATCTTGGAGGTTGGAACAGGAGGAGGATCTTGGAGGTTGGAACAGGAGGAGGATCTTGGGGGTTGGAACAGGAGGAGGAGGATCTTGGTGGTTGGAACAGCAGGAGGATCTTGGAGGTTGGAACAGGAGGAGGAGGATCTTGGAGGTTGGAACAGCAGGAGGATCTTGGTGGTTGGAACAGGAGGAGGAGGATCTTGGAGGTTGGAACAGGAGGATCTTGGAGGTTGGAACAGGAGGGGGATCTTGGAGGTTGGAACAGCAGGAGGAGGATGCTGTGGTTTGTGAAACCTCAGGGAGGCCTCGTGGAGACACGGAGGTCTCCGGGCGTGACCCTTCAACCCGGCGTCTCCCTCCGTGCTGCTGGCTCAGTGATTTCGACTTGGCCATGATGAGCCTGGCCCAGCCCCACCCCCACCACCCCCACCACCACCACACTGAGCCACCGTGGCTACCCTAGAACGCGATGCTTATTACAGCAGCGGCAGGTTCGGGTTTAACGGGGCCAGGGAAACCGACACCGTTGAATGGAGACGTGAGGCTTGCCGGTTCACTCCCTGGCACTGCCTCGCCCCACATTCACACTCGAAGTGTGTCTCTCTCTCTCCCGGTGTCTTTCTGTGTGTGTCTCTCTCCCAGTGTCTCTCTTCTAGTGTCTCTCCCTGTGTATCTCTCTCTGTGTATCTGTGTGTGTGTGTCTCTCTCCCAGTGTCTCTCTCTCTGTGTATCTGTGTGTGTCTCTCTCTCTCCCGGTGTTTTTCTGTGTGTGTCTCTCTCCCAGTGTCTCTCTTCTAGTGTCTCTCCCTGTGTATCTCTCTCTGTGTATCTCTGTGTGTGTGTCTCTCTCTCCCAGTGTCTCTCTCTCTCTCTGTGTATCTGTGTGTGTCTCTCTCTCCCAGTGTCTCTCTGTGTATCTGTCTGTGTCTCTCTCTCCCGGTGTCTTTCTGTGTGTGTCTCTCTCCCAGTGTCTCTCTTCTAGTGTCTCTCCCTGTGTATCTCTCTCTGTGTATCTCTGTGTGTGTCTCTCTCTCCCAGTGTCTCTCTCAGTGTATCTGTGTGTGTCTCTCTCTCTCCCAGTGTCTCTCTCTCTGTGTCTCTCTCTCTCCCGGTGTCTTTCTGTGTGTGTCTCTCTCCCAGTGTCTCTCTTCTAGTGTCTCTCCCTGTGTATCTCTCTGTGTATCTGTGTGTGTGTGTCTCTCTCCCAGTGTCTCTCTCTCTCTGTGTATCTGTGTGTGTCTCTCTCTCTCCCGGTGTCTTTCTGTGTGTGTCTATCTCCCAGTGTCTCTCTTCTAGTGTCTCTCCCTGTGTATCTCTCTCTGTGTATCTCTGTGTGTGTGTCTCTCTCTCCCAGTGTCTCTCTCTCTCTGTGTATCTGTGTGTGTCTCTCTCTCCCAGTGTCTCTCTGTGTATCTGTGTGTGTCTCTCTCTCCCGGTGTCTTTCTGCGTGTGTCTCTCTCCCAGTGTCTCTCTCTCTCTGTGTATCTGTGTGTGTGTCTCTCTCTCCCAGTGTCTCTCTCTCTCTGTGTATCTGTGTGTGTCTCTCTCCCAGTGTCTCTCTCTCTCTGTGTATCTGTGTGTGTCTCTCTCTCCCGGTGTATTTCTGTGTGTGTCTCTCCCAGTGTCTCTCTTCTAGTGTCTCTCCCTGTGTATCTCTCTCTGTGTGTGTCTCTCTCCCAGTGTCTCTCTCTGTGTATCTGTGTGTGTCTCTCTCTCCCAGTGTCTCTCTCTCTGTATCTGTGTGTGTCTCTCTCTCTCTCCGAGTGTCTCTCAGTGTATCTGTGTGTGTGTCTCTCACCCAGTGTCTCTCTTCTAGTGTCTCTCCCTGTGTATCTCTGTGTGGGTCTCTCTCTCCCAGTGTCTCTCTGTGTATCTGTCTGTCTCTCTCTCCCGGTGTCTTTCTGTGTGTGTCTCTCTCCCGGTGTCTTTCTGTGTGTCTCTCTCCCAGTGTCTCTCTTCTAGTGTCTCTCCCTGTGTATCTCTCTGTGTATCTCCGTGTGTGTCTCTCTCTCCCAGTGTCTTTCTGTGTGTCTCTCTCCCAGTGTCTCTCTTCTAGTGTCTCTCCCTGTGTATCTCTCTCTGTGTATCTGTGTGTGTCTCTCTCTCCCAGTGTCTCTCTCTCTGTGTATCTCTGTGTGTGTGTGTCTCTCTCTCTCCCGGTGTCTTTCTGCGTGTGTCTCTCTCCCAGTGTCTCTCTTCTAGTGTCTCTCCCTGTGTATCTCTGTGTGCGTGTGTGTGTCTCTCTCTCTCTCTGATTAATTATCGCTCTCTATATATATCTGTGCTTATCTCTCTCCGTATCTCTCTGTGTATCCCTTTCGGTTGCCTATCTTCTCTGCCCCTGGGCTGATCGGGCCATTGCAGGCTCCCAAGACGTTGGGACCCCGATTTGTGCCTTTTGTTAGTAAGACGATCGGAGCGGTTAGCGAAGTCTTGAGCCTCGTGTTGAATCTCTCCTCTTCAAACTGACCTTTGACCCATCCGCCCGCCCTGCTCTGGCCCACTCAGCAGGTGCTGAGTGGGTGGGTGGGTGAGTGGCTGAGAGGGTGGGTGAGCGCCTACGCGGATGAGTGGGTAGGTGAGCAGTTGAGTGAGCGAGTGAGTGGGTGGGCGACTGAGTGGGTGAGTGAGTGGGTGAGCGAGTGAGTAAATTGGCATTTATCGACTAGTTCTAGCCGTTTTGCCCTGGAGGTTCTGAGTGAGTGGGTGAGCGAATGAGTGGGTGGTTGAGTGGGTGTATGAGTGGCTGAGAGAGTGGGTGAGCTCGTAAGCGGGTGAGTGAGTGGGTGAGTGGGTGAGCGAGTGGGTGTATGGGTGGCTGAGAGAGTGAGTGAGCGGGTGAGTGAGTGGGTGAGTAGTTGAGTGGGCGAGTAAGTTGTATGAACGAGTGGGTGAGTGGGTGAGCGAGTGGGTGTATGGGTGGCTGAGAGAGTGAGTGAGCGGGTGAGTGAGTGGGTGAGTAGTTGAGTGGGCGAGTAAGTTGTATGAGCGAGTGGGTGAGTGGGTGAGCGAGTGGGTGTATGGGTGGCTGAGAGAGTGAGTGAGCGGGTGAGTGAGTGGGTGAGTAGTTGAGTGGGCGAGTAAGTTGTATGAGCGAGTGGGTGAGTGGGTGAGCGAGTGGGTGAGCGAGTGGGTGAGTGAATAAATTGGCTTCTACCCCTTAGTCCTTGCCGTTAGCCTGGTTCTGAGTAAGCGGGTGAGTGGGCCAGTGAGTTGGTGAGTGGGTGAGCGAGTGGATGTGTGAGAGGGTAATTGGTTGGGTGAGTGGGTGAGTGAGAGGGTGAGAAATTGAGTGGTGGGTGAGTGGGTGGGTGAGTGGATGAGTGAGTGAGTGGGTGAGTAGGTGGGTGAGTGAGTGGGTGAGTGGGTGAGTGAGTGGGTGAGTAGGTGGGTGAGTGAGTGGGTGAGTAGGTGGGTGAGTAGGTGGGTGAGTAGGTGGGTGAGTGAGTGGGTGAGTGAGTAGTTGGGTGAGTGGGTGAGTGGGTGGGTGAGTGAGTGGGTGAGTAGGTGGGTGAGTAGGTGGGTGAGTGAGTGGGTGGGTGAGTGGGTGGGTGAGTGGGTGGGTGAGTGGGTGGGTGAGTGGGTGGGTGAGTGGGTGGGTGAGTAGGTGGGTGAGTGAGTAGGTGGGTGAGTGGGTAGGTGAGTAGGTGGGTGAGTGAGTGGGTGAGTAGGTGGGTGAGTGAGTGAGTGGGTGAGTGGGTGGGTGAGTAGGTGGGTGAGTGGGTGGGTGAGTGGGTGGGTGAGTGGGTGGGTGAGTGGGTGGGTGAGTAGGTGGGTGAGTGAGTAGGTGGGTGAGTGGGTAGGTGAGTAGGTGGGTGAGTGAGTGGGTGAGTAGGTGGGTGAGTGAGTGAGTGGGTGAGTGGGTGGGTGAGTAGGTGGGTGAGTGAGTGGGTGAGTGAGTAGTTGGGTGGGTGAGTGAGTAGGTGGGTGAGTGGGTGGGTGAGTGGGTGGGTGAGTGGGTGGGTGAGTGGGTGGGTGAGTGGGTGGGTGAGTAGGTGGGTGAGTGAGTAGGTGGGTGAGTGGGTAGGTGAGTAGGTGGGTGAGTGAGTGGGTGAGTAGGTGGGTGAGTGAGTGAGTGGGTGAGTGGGTGGGTGAGTAGGTGGGTGAGTAGGTAGTCTGGCCGTGCACTCTGCTGGTTTCTGTTTCCTCGCTTTTCGTCCACGGTGGCACGCAATGGGATCTACGCATGAAATTCGTCTTACAAATGCAAATTATGATGCTACATATCTATGTCTGCATCTCTCTGTACAGTATATACGTAACTTACTGTGTATCTTTGTCTGCGTATCTGTGTGTATCTCTCTGTGTGTATCTCTCTGTGTGTATCTCTCTGTGTGTATCTCTCTGTGTGTATCTCTGTGTGTATCTCTCTCCGTGTGTATCTCTCTGTGTGTATCTCTCTCCGTGTGTATCTCTCTGTGTGTATCTCTGTGTGTATCTCTCTGTGTGTATCTCTGTGTGTATCTCTCTGTGTGTATCTCTCTGTGTGTATCTCTCTGTGTGTATCTCTGTGTATCTCTGTGTATTTCTCTGTGTGTATCTCTCTGTGTGTGTATCTCTCTCTGTGTATCTCTGTGTATCTCTCTGTGTGTATCTCTGTGTGTGATTGTATCTCTGTGTGTATCTCTGTGTGTGTATCTCTCTGTATGTATCTCTGTGTGTATCTCTCTGTGTGTGTATCTCTCTCTGTGTATCTATGTGTATCTCTCTGTGTGTATCTCTGTGTGTGTGTATCTCTGTGTGTATCTCTGTGTGTGTATCTCTCTGTATGTATCTCTGTGTGTATCTCTCTGTGTGTGTATCTCTCTGTGTGTGTGTATCTCTCTCTGTGTATCTCTGTGTATCTCTCTGTGTGTATCTCTCTGTGTGTATCTCTCTGTGTGTATCTCTCTGTGTGTATCTCTCTGTGTGTATCTCTCTGTATGTATCTCTCTCTGTGTGTATCTCTCTGTGTATCTCTCTGTGTGTGTATCTCTCTGTGTGTGTATCTCTCTGTGTGTATCTCTCTGTGTATCTCTCTGTGTATCTCTCTGTGTGTATCTCTGTGCTCTGTGTATCTCTCTGTGTGTATCTCTCTGTATGTGTATCTCTCTGTGTGTGTGTATCTCTCTGTGTGTATCTCTCTCTGTGTGTATCTCTCTGTGTGTGTCTCTCTGTGTGTGTATCTCTCTCGCTCTCTATCAGCACCTGCTGAGTGTTCGCTGGCTGCTCGCGATGCCTGCCAAGTTGGCTGCCTGGCACCGCACGGGAACTCGCGCGGCCTAAGAATACCCCGCGGAGGCTGTGACACACCTCGCAAGAGGCACACGCCGTGCCTGCGGGCGGCACCCCCAAAATAGACTCCCGTCTCCTCCACGTAGCTACTGCGGCAGTGTCGGTGGGGGGGGGAGGAGGTGACTGGTGGTGCCCAGCGTCACTCACGGCGCGTGTCTCTCCTCCCGCTGTCACCGTGCTCTATCCACTGTTGGATGGAGATCAATGCGATGACGACGTCACCGCCCTGTTGCGTGTCGTCTGCTCCAAGCGTAAACGGCGACGAAGCAAAGCCGCTTGAGCTGTACACTCTGCCGTACGTGGGTCTTGACACTATACACTACACTATACACTACACTATATACTACTACACTATAGACTACACTATACACTACACTATAGACTACACTATACACTACTACACTATACACTACACTATACTACTACACTATACACTACTACACTATACACTACTACACTATACACTACTACACTATACACTACACTATACACTACACTATACACTACTATACACTACTATACACTACACTATACACTACACTATACACTACACTATACACTACACTATACACTATACACTACTATACACTGCACTATACACTACACTATACACTACCATACACTACACTATACACTACTATACACTACACTATACACTACACTATACACTACACTATACACTATACACTACTATACACTGCACTATACACTACACTATACACTACAATATACACTACACTATATACACTACACTATACACTACACTATATACTACTACACTATACACTACACTATACACTACACTATATACTACACTATACACTACAATATACACTACACTATACACTACGCTATACACTACAATATACACTACACTATACACTACACTATACACTAGTGCTGTACTAGTATACTACACTATACACTACACTATATACTACACTATACACTACACACTACACTAGTGCTGTACTAGTATACTACACTACACACTACACTATACACTAGTGCTGTACTAGTATACTACACTATACACTACACTATACACTAGTGCTGTACTAGTATAGTACACTATACACTACACTATACACTACACTATACACTACACTATACACTCGTGATATACTAGTATAGTACACTATACACTACACTATACACTCGTGATGTACTAGTATACTACACTATACACTACACTATACACTAGTATAGTGTATAGTGTAGTAAACTAGAATTGCCACGTTCTGTTCACGTGACAACCCTTACTAGTTGGCTGTGTCGGGTGGTGGCGGGTTTAACGACACAACACTTATATATTTACGCGATCTAACCACCTGTTGTTGCGTGTTAGACTGACGTCGTTACAATCCCCGTGCCCGCTGGGAACGACACTGAGAGACACACAGAGAGAGAGAGAGAGACAGACAGAGAGACAGAGGTGAACACGTGCACTAGAGAACACACGCAGGTCTGGAAACATCGTCATCGTCATCACGTTGGTCTTCATCCAGCAGTGGACACACCACGGTGATTGAGTATAGCTTGTCCCTGGAAGCAGCCCTGGTCCAGTGCTGGGGATTCCAGTCTTGTGGCAGACGCAGGCAGGCCCATGAATTATCGTGTCGATTGAATAGATTGATTAAATTATATATTTTTATATATATAATATAGCGCCATTAATATAAGAGGCAAAGTTGTGTTCAAAATGTTTAGCGTACTTGCCGACATGCAACAAACTGGAAATTTGCCATGTGGGTACTTTCCAGACTGTACACCATGCATCAATTATAACAAATACACTTTTTTTTGGGGGGGGGGGAGCTCAATAATGATTTTTTTGTCACGGCAAGTGAGCTGTGACGTCACATCTGTCACGTGACCCGCGCACGTGGAAGCGTAACGCATTGTAGTGTAGCGGTTAGCGCGCTGTCTGTGTGTGTCTGTGTGTCTGTGTGTGTGTGTCTGTCTGTGTGTGTGTGTCTGTCTGTCTGTGTGTCTGTCTGTGTGTCTATGTGTGTGTGTCTGTGTGTGTGTGTCTGTCTGTGTGTCTGTCTGTGTGTCTATGTGTGTGTCTGTGTGTGTGTCTGTGTGTGTGTCTGTGTGTGTGTCTGTGTGTGTGTCTATGTGTGTGTCTGTGTGTCTGTGTGTGTGTCTGTGTGTGTGTCTGTGTGTGTGTCTGTGTGTGTGTCTGTGTGTGGAAGCGTAACGCATTGCAGTGTAGCGATTAGCGCTACGCCGCGCTACGAACCCGGCGACCCGAGTTCGATTCCCGCTCACGGCCACCACCGGTGACGATTATTTTAACCGCTTCTGGGCCTCCCCTAGGTCGACTCAGCCTCAAACGAGTAACTGCTGTGGTGTGTGAACATCGCCACTGGGGAGACAAAGGCGGCCGGGTCGAAGCCGGCTAGTAAAGCTAGTTTATTATATATTCATCAGTGAATCTCTTGCACGTGCGTCACCTACACTGCGGATAAATCTCAGGTTGGTGCACGTTATTCATGGCGTGCACGCATTTCAACACGCACACACAAACACGCACACCGATGCACAAAGACAAAGGTCCCCCGTGTAGCCTTGAGCAGACTACTGGGGCAAGCGCTGTTGGCGGCTTCCAGCACCTACGAAGGCCGACGCGGCACGGGGAGGTGGGTGCGCGACCAGCGCCTCGCCCCAGGCCGCCTTTGTCTCCCTCGTGGCAACGTTGGCCCCCCGGCCACTGAACCGGAGAATGGGCGGCTCGCGCGGGGCCCCGGACGTCAGAGCTGAGACGTTCAACTCCAGGCGCTAAGGCACCGAGGCCACAGCTAAGGCTGCCCAGGAGGGGCCGCGTGTGACGAGCTCAGAGTATCCATCGCCGCCCGACACTCCGCTCACGCTCGTAGCGGCGGCGGCGGCGGCTGTTCATGGCCGTCGGGCAAAGGCGGCGGTCACCGCGGCCGTCTGGAACGCTCTTCCCCCGCGGTGTCCGGAAGCCGCTGGGAGCTGGGCAAGTTTTAAATTGTCACCGTCGAGATTGAAGAACTCGTTTCTTTAGAGCTGCTTCTTGTTGTAGTTGTTGTTGTTGCCCTACACCCCACACCCCCCCCCCCCCCCCGGCACCTCCGCTTAGCCATGGCTGGATACGTACGTACAATTCCTCGTTTAACGTGCCAGTTGCGTTCGGGGAATGACTGAGTCACTGAATCGCATTTGCGCTGTCAAACCGGCCAACAGCCATCTCAGGGCGGGGCGAATGACTTGGGATGAGAAGGTTCACCGTATCACTCCGCCTCACCGTATCACTCCGCCTCACTGTATCACTCCGCCTCACCGTATCGCTCCGCCTCACCGTATCGCTCCGCTCCACCGTATCACTCCGCCTCACCGTATCGCTCCGCCCCACCGTATCGCTCCGCTCCACCGTATCGCTCCGCCTCACCGTATTGCTCCGCTCCACCGTATCGCTCCGCGTCACCGTATCGCTCCGCGTCACCGTATCGCTCCGCCTCACCGTATCGCTCCGCCTCACCGTATCGCTCCGCCTCACCGTATCGCTCCGCCTCACCGTATCACTCCGCCTCACCGTATCACTCCGCCTCACCGTATCACTCCGCCTCACCGTATCACACCGCCTCACCGTATCACTCCGCCTCACCGTATCACTCCGCCTCACCGTATCACTCCGCCTCACCGTATCACTCCGCCTCACCGTATCACTCCGCCCCACCGTATCACTCCGCTCCACCGTATCACTCCGCCTCACCGTATCACTCCGACTCACCGTATCACTCCGCCTCACCGTATCACTCCGCTCCACCGTATCACTCCACCCCACCGTATCACTCCGCCTCACCATATCACTCCGACCCACCGCATCACTCCGCCTCACCGTATCACACTGCCTCACCGTATCACACTGCCTCACCGTATCACTCCGCTCCACCGTATCACTCCACCCCACCGTATCACTCCGCCTCACCATATCACTCCGACTCACCGTATCACCGTGCCTCACCGTATCACTCCGCCTCACCATATCACTCCGCCCCACCGTATCACTCCGCTCCACCGTATCACTCCGCCTCACCGTATCACTCCGACTCACCGTATCACTCCGCCTCACCGTATCACTCCGCTCCACCGTATCACTCCACCCCACCGTATCACTCCGCCTCACCATATCACTCCGACTCACCGCATCACTCCGCCTCACCGTATCACACTGCCTCACCGTATCACACTGCCTCACCGTATCACTCCGCTCCACCGTATCACTCCACCCCACCGTATCACTCCGCCTCACCGTATCACTCCGACTCACCGTATCACCGTGCCTCACCGTATCACTCCGCCTCACCATATCACTCCGCCCCACCGTATCACTCCGCCTCACCGTATCACTCCACCCCACCGTATCACTCCGCCTCACCGTATCACTCCGCCTCACCGTATCACTCCGACTCACCGTATCACTCCGACTCACCGTATCACTCTGCCTAACCATATCACTCCGACTCACCGCATCACTCCGCCTCACCGTATCACACTGCCTCACCGTATCACACTGCCTCACCGTATCACTCTGCTCCACCGTATCACTCCACCCCACCGTATCACTCCGCCTCACCGTATCACTCCGACTCACCGTATCACCGTGCCTCACCGTATCACTCCGCCTCACCATATCACTCCGCCCCACCGTATCACTCCGCCTCACCGTATCACTCCACCCCACCGTATCACTCCGCCTCACCGTATCACTCCGCCTCACCGTATCACTCCGACTCACCGTATCACTCCGCCTCACCGTATCACTCTGCCTAACCGTAACGGGGGCGCGTTCTGCGTTCTAACGGTGGCGGTGTGCGTTCTAACGGGGGCGCGTTATAACGGTGGGGAGAGGGGGCATTATAACATGCAATGTATACGTTCCAACGGTGCACGTTCCACGTGATAACAAGGACACGTTATCATGGTGTGTGTTCTGGGTTATAACAGGAACACGTTAAAACATGCAGGTTTCAGGTTATAACGGTGTGCGTTCTAACAGGAGCGCGTGATAGCGGGCAGGTTTCAGGTTATAACGGTGTGCGTTCTGCGTTATAACGGCGTTCTAACATGCAGGTTCTGCGTTATAATGGCGCCTTGTAGGAAGTGTTCCCTCATGAAGAAGAACGGCGTTATAGCGACAACTCGTTCTCGTGTGAATGTCAACGTGCTAGGTGAGGATTTGCCGCACAGCGTTGCATATTGCGACAAACGATGAAGTCATCAACGCGATTATTTACTTACCCATGTAAGGCAGTCCTCGACTTACAAACACCCGCACTTACAAACACCCTCACTTACGAACACGAACACTCACACTTATGAACACCACCCTCACTTACGAACACCACCCGACTTATGAACACCACCCTCACTTACGAACACCACCCTCACTTACGAACACCACCCTCAATAGTGAACACCACCCTCACTTACAAACACCACCCTCACTTACGAACACTACCCTCACTTACGAACACCACCCTCACTTACGAACACCACCCTCACTTACGAACACCACCCTCACTTATGAACACCACCCACACTTACGAACACCACCCTCACTTACGAACACCACCCTCACTTACGAGCACCACCCTCACTTACGAACACCACCCTCACTTACGAACACCACCCTCACTTATGAACACCACCCTCACTTACGAACACCACCCACACTTACTAACGCCACCCTCACTTACGAACACCACCCTCACTTACGAACAGCACCCTCACTTACGAACACCACCCTCACTTACGAACACCACCCTCACTTACGAACACCACCCTCACTTACGAACACCACCCAGACTTACTAACACCACCCAGACTTACTAACGCCACCCTCACTTACGAACACCACCCTCACTTACTAACGCCACCCGCACTTACGAACACCACCCAGACTTACGAACACCACCCTCACTTACGAACACTACCCCCACTTACGAACACCACCCTCACTTACGAACACCACCCTCACTTACGAACACCACCCTCACTTACGAACACCACCCACACTTACTAACACCACCCAGACTTACTAACGCCACCCTCACTTACGAACACCACCCTCACTTACTAACGCCACCCGCACTTACGAACACCACCCAGACTTACGAACACCACCCTCACTTACGAACACTACCCCCACTTACGAACACCACCCTCACTTACGAACACCACCCTCACTTACGAACACCACCCTCACTTACGAACACCACCCTCACTTACGAACACCACCCAGACTTACTAACACCACCCAGACTTACTAACGCCACCCTCACTTACGAACACCACCCTCACTTACTAACGCCACCCGCACTTACGAACACCACCCAGACTTACGAACACCACCCTCACTTACGAACACTACCCCCACTTACGAACACCACCCTCACTTACGAACACCACCCTCACTTACGAACACCACCCACACTTACGAACACCACCCCCACTTACGAACACCACCCTCACTTACGAACACCACCCTCACTTACGAACACCCTCACCTACGAACACCACCCTCACTTACGAACACCACCCACACTTACGAACACCACCCAGATTTACTAACGCCACCCTCACTTACGAACACCACCCACACTTAGGAATCAGCTTTCATGAGATATTCGGGTTTTTTTTGTTTAACGTCGACTTCAGACGTGAACCCTCGCTTACAAAGCGAACCGCGGCACTGCTTTTGTTCAGCTGAGCGATCCTCCGCGACATGTAAATGAGTCGGCCTCGCGCTGGGAGCGAGTGCTTGTGCGTGGGAAATGAAATAGACGGTCGATTGCCGTGTTCCGACTTACGAACTGGGCACAGGAACGAATTGTGGCCGTAAGTCGATGCCTGTCCGTAAAAATGTTTATGTTTTCGACTCGCCACGCTATTTTTTTGTTTACTATTGTCTTTTGCGAGCGTTAAACAGCGCGTTTAGATGACTTGGCTGCTGTGAATGACAGCTGGACATCCCGCGGAGGCCTACACGGGGGCCTGCACCACACGGGGGTCTACAGGAGGGTCTACACCACGTGGGGGCTACACCACAGGGTGCTACACCACGTGGGGTCTACACCACACAGGGTGCTACACCACGTGGGGTCTACACCACGTGGGGCCTACACCACAGGGTGCTACACCACGTGGGGTCTACACCACACAGGGTGCTACACCACGTGGGGTCTACACCACGTGGGGCCTACACCACAGGGTGCTACACCACGTGGGGTCTACACCACACAGGGTGCTACACCACGTGGGGTCTACACCACACAGGGTGCTACACCACGTGGGGTCTACACCACGTGGGGGCTACACCACAGGGTGCTACACCACGTGGGGTCTACACCACACAGGGTGCTACACCACGTGGGGTCTACACCACGTGGGGGCCTACACGGGGGGCTACACCACAGGGTGCCTACACCATACGGGGCCTACACCACGTAGGGGGCTACACCACGTGGGGGGCTACACCACGTGGGGGGCTACGGCCTCATGAGCCCATGGGTTAACACGGAGGGGGTGCCCGTGAGTTGCTTGTAAGGGGGGGGGGGGGGGGTGCCCGTGAGTTGGTTGCCTGCTGGTGCAGAGCGAGGTGAGTGTCGGGTTTCACTCTCGTCAGCAGCAGGGCAGCTGTAGCCTCCTCACCCACCCTACACACCCACCCACCCTACTCATCCACCCACCCACCCTACACACCCACCCACCCTACTCATCCACCCACCCACCCCACCCTACACACCCACCCACCCTACACACCCACCCACCCTACTCATCCACCCACCCACCCTACACACCCACCTACCCACCCACCCTACTCATCCACCCACCCGCCCTACTCACCCACCCACTCACCCACCCACCCTACTCACCCACCCACCCTACTCATCCACCCACCCACCCCACCCTACACACCCACCTACCCACCCACCCTACTCATCCACCCACCCGCCCTACTCACCCACCCACCCTACTCACCCTACCCACCCACCCCACCCACCCTACTCACCCACCCACCCTACTCACCCACCCACCCACCCTGCTCACCCTCCTGCTCACCCTCCTGCTCACCCATCCTCCCCCTCGCCCTCCTCGTCACTCACGGGGAGACACAAATAGCAGCGTGCGGTGCCAGCGGGCAACACTCGGAGAGAGAGTGCGGTGGGAGAGAGAGAGAGGGGGGAGAGAGAGTTAGAGAGAGGGGGGAGAGAGGGAGAGAGAGGGTGAGAGAGGGAGAGAGAGGGGGGATAGAGAGTTAGAGAGAGGGCGAGAGAGAGTTAGAGAGAGGGTGAGAGAGAGAGAGAGAGTGCGGTGGGAGAGAGAGAGGGGGATAGAGAGTTAGAGAGAGGGGGGAGAGAGGGAGAGAGAGGGGGGATAGAGAGTTAGAGAGAGGGTGAGAGAGAGAGTGTGGTGAGAGAGAGAGAGGGGGGATAGAGAGTTAGAGAGAGGGTGACAGAGGGAGAGAGAGGGGGGAGAGAGGGGGGAGAGAGTGAAAGTTAGAGAGAGGGTGAGAGAGAGGGTTAGAGAGAGGGTGAGGAGATTGGATAGAGAGAGAGGGAGAGAGGGTTAGAGAGAGGGAGAGGGGATAGAGAGTGAGAGAGGGTTAGAGAGAGGGAGAGGGGATAGAGAGTGAGAGTTAGAGAGAGAGTGAGAGAGGGTGAGAGAGGGAGAGAATGGGGGATTGAGAGGGGGGATAGAGTGAGAGTTAGAGAGAGAGTGAGAGTTAGAGTGAGAGTTAGAGAGAGAGTGAGAGTTAGAGAGAGTGTGAGAGTTAGAGAGAGTGTGAGAGTTAGAGAGAGTGAGAGTTAGAGAGAGGGGATAGAGTGAGAGAGAGTGTAAAAGTTAGAGAGTGAGTGAGAGTTAGAGAGTGTGTGAGAATGAGAGATAGAGAGAGGGTGAGAGTTAGAGAGTGTGAGAATGAGAGATAGAGTGAAACTTAGAGAGAGAGTGAGAGAGTGTGTGAGCCGGCCCTGGGCCTCCCCTAGGTCGACTCAGCCTCAAATGAGTACCTAGTGCGGTGTTTAAAAAAAATAATCGCCACTGGGGAGACAAAGGCGGCCGGGCGTGGTGCTGGCCACCCACCCCCTCGTGTGCCGTGCCGACCTTCATAGGTGCTGCTCGCTAACAGCACTTGCCCCTACAGTCTGTTACAGGCTACACGGGGCAGCTTTGTCTTTGTGATGGGGATGTCTTCTCGAGTGTCAGTGGTCGTTCTCAATCTTCTGTCGGCTAATTCAGTGTCCGCCGAGCAACGAGACCCTTGCCTGACCCAACATGGCTGGCTCTGAGACATGAACGTACGCACAACGACCATCAACACTTTAACCAATTGTAAGTCAACAGCAAGTGAATCAAAACTCAAGTCGGCGCTCGCCGGCTACCCCCGTCACCGACGTCGCTTTACCATCAATGAGTTCAGAAGAGGTTTAGAAGAGGTGATTTTAGATCGCGTCACGGCACGATACGCCTCGTGGCAGTTAATGTTTTTTTTTTATATTGGGCACATTAGTACAACGCGCGTGATATCATGCCACGCATTTACCAAACCCAAGAACATCACCGCAGGCCAGCACCACCACCACCGCCGCCACCACCACCGCCACCATCACCACCACCGCCTCCACCACCACCACCGCCACCACCGCCTCCTCCATCACCGCCACCGCCTCCACCACCACCACCGCCACCACCACCACCATCACCACCACCACCACCACCGCCACCACCGCCTCCTCCATCACCGCCTCCACCACCACCACCGCCTCCACCACCGCCACTGCCTCCACCGCCTCCACCACCACCGTCTCCATCACCACCACCACCACCGCCACCACCGCCACCACCACCTCCACCACCATCGCCACCGTCTCCACCACCACCACCTCCACCACCACCACCGTCTCCACCATCACCACCACCATCACCACCGTCTCCACCACCACCACCACCACCGTCTCCACCACCATCACCACCACCACGACCACCTCCACCACCGTCTCCACCACCATCACCACCACCATCACCACCACCACGTGTAACCTCACCCCCAGGGGATCCCCCGACTGATAACGACGCCTCCTGGCAGGGCCGGGTCAAGACGTGGGGGGCTTCAGGGGCTACAGCCCAGGGGGGCTTCAGGGCTACAGCCCAGGGGGGCTTCAGGGGCTACAGCCCAGGGGGGCTTCAGGGGCTACAGCCCAGGGGGGCTTCAGGGGCTACAGCCCAGGGGGGCTTCAGGGGCTACAGCCCAGGGGGGCTTCAGGGCTGTAGCCCAGGGGGGCTTCAGGGCTACAGCCCAGGGGGGCTTCAGGGGCTACAGCGCAGGGGGGCTTCAGGGCTGTAGCCCAGGGGGGCTTCAGGGCTACAGTCCTATTACGGGGGGGGGGCTCACAGTGCCTGTAGCCCGGGGGTGGGGGCCACAATGCCTGAATCCGGCTCTGGCTCCTGGACGTCTCCCTTGGGCGACACCGAGAGAGTCCTGGAGGGGAATCTCGGCGTGGCCGCGAGCGATGGCCTCTCAATGAGTCGTGCGTCGGTGGGAGCGACACAGGAGGACTTCTCCACACGTCTGGCTGCTGTGCGCCTGATGGGGCTAGTTTTAAATCACGGGCGAAACGTCGTACTTAGATTGCTAACGTGATGGCTCGGCTCTCCAACACACAACCGGTGGTGCTGTACTAGTTTACTACACTATACACTACACTATACACTACACTATACACTACTACACTATACACTACACTATACACTAGTGCTGTACTAGTATACTACACTATACACTACACTATACACTCGTGCTGTACTAGTATACTACACTATACACTAGTGCTGTACTAGTATACTACACTATACACTACACTATACACTAGTATAGTGTAGTAAACTAGAATTGCCACGTTCTGTTTACGTGACAACCCTTAGTAGTTGGCTGTGTCGGGTGGTGGCGGGTTTAACAACACAACATTTATATATTTACGCGATCTAACCCAAACACCTCTATTATGAATGATATTGGTCGCGAAAGGCTTCGTGTTAAAGGGGCGCGTCCCCTGATGACTCGATTCATTCATTCCTGACTCACTCTTGACGAGGCGTTCCAGACTCTGGCGCGGACGCGTGCCGCTCAGATGCATGAACCATGATGACCACCATCACCACCATCACCATCACCACCACCATCACCACCATCACCATCACCACCATCACCACCACCATCACCACCACCACCACCATCACCACTACCACCATCACCACCATCACCACCATCACCATCACCACCATCACCACCACCATCACCACCACCATCACCACCACCACCATCATCACCACCACCACCATCACCACCACCACCATCACCACCACCATCACCATCACCACCACCACCACCATCACCACCACCATCATCACCACCACCATCACCACCATCATCATCACCACCACCATCACCACCACCATCACCACCACCACCATCACCACCATCACCACCACCATCACCACCACCATCACCACTATCACCACCATCATCACCACCACCATCACCACCATCACCACCATCACCACCATCATCACAATCACCACCATCACCACCACCACCACCATCACCACCATCACCACCACCATCACCACCACCACCATCACCACCACCATCACCACCACCATCACCACCACCACCATCATCACCACCACCACCATCACCACCACCATCACCACCACCATCACCATCATCACCACCACCATCACCACCATCATCACCACCACCATCACCACCACCATCACCACCACCATCACCACCACCACCATCACCATCACCACCATCACCACCATCATCACCACCACCATCACCACCACCACCATCACCACCACCATCACCACCACCATCACCATCACCACCATCACCACCACCATCACCACCACCATCACCACCACCACCATCACCACCATCACCATCACCACCACCATCACCACCACCACCATCACCACCATCACCATCACCACCATCACCACCACCATCACCATCACCACCACCACCATCACCACCATCACCACCATCACCACCACCACCATCACCACCACCATCACCACCACCACCATTATTACCACCACCACCACCATCACCACCACCACCATCACCACCACCATCACCACCACCATCACCACCATCACCACCACCATCACCACCACCATCACCACCATCACCACCACCACCATCACCACCACCACCATCACCACCACCATCACCACCACCACCATCACCACCACCACCATCACCACCACCACGTGACACTCCGCTCATGCCCGCAGCAGCGGCGGCTTTTGGCTGCTCAGCCGTCGGGCCAAGGCGGCGGTCACCGCATCAGCGGCGTCGTCACGCGGCGCTTGCGGAGACGCGATTCAGCGGCCGTCTGGAACGTTCTTCCCTTGCGGTGTTAGGCAGCCACTGGAGGCTGTGCACTCTTACATCATCATCACCATCATCATCGTCTACATTGACAAACTAACTCGTTCAGAACTGCTTCTTGTTGTTGTTGTGTTTCGTGTTGCTGTCCTGCCCCCGCTACCTCCGGCTGGCTACGTACGGCGCAAAAGAAGTTCACCACACGTACAGTACATCGGTGGGGCCTTACCCATTAGCCCCACCGAAGCGCAGCACCTCCTGCCTGAGTATTTTATGTCATCAAATGCTCCACACCCCCCCAACAACACCCCACGGGTGATGGGGCAGTTGTGGAGAGAGTGGAGGTGTTCCCATACATGGGCAGTGCGCTCATGAGCAGCTCCGCTATGACAGCAGAGGTCTCACTCCGAATCAGTCGAGCGGCATGATCTTATCATCGGCTGCGCAACGCTGCTGCTGTGTGGAAGCTACCTGGTCTGTCGCTCCGCACTAAGCTTCGCGTCTTCTCGGCCACGGTCATTCCCTCCCTGCTCTACGCTTGCGAAACGTGAACCCCCTCAAATGGAACGTCAGTGCCGGATTTAAACATTCAGGCTGACCCTGTATGCGACCCATCCTGGGTTTAACCTGCAGGCTGGATTGTGTGAGGAGCTCGCAGATCCCTGATAGACCTGGACACAGTCCCATCGGTGAGCTCCTCCGGCAGGCGAGGCTGCGTTGGCTGGGTCATGTAGCCCGCATGCCCAGCCACCGCATGCCCAGCCACCGCATGCCCAGCCACCGCATGCCCAGCCACCGCATGCCGAAGCAGCTTCTGTTCAGCCACAGATAGAGGGGCTAAACGGGCACGGGACGGGCTAGATAAGAGATGGAGAGGGAGTTCATGTGGTTTGAGAGGACGTGGGGCTGAGTGGACTTGCCCATGAGAGCTACCAGCGCTGTCAAGATCGGCCTCTGTGGAGGAGGAGGCTCGTGAAGGACGCTGCTGCTGGACACTTGGAGGCAGTCGCTCACAACAACGAGCGGAGTGCAGGGTGGATAAAACACAGCGAGTTGACACAGTAGGGGGTACAGCTGGTGTCGCATCTGCCAGTCATCTCAGTCAGCCAACCCATGGCACCTGCTGGGTCTGTCCCATGACCTTACAGCAGCGAGCCTTCGACACTTCACGTGGCCTCAAAGTGCACCTAGCCTGGCACAAGCGCAGTGGTGCCGTCACCACCCATCAGTGACGAACGGTGGCTGTGGCTGTTTGTGAGGATGTGCAGTAAACATCGCCACTAGGGGAGACAAAGGCGGTCGGGCGTGATGCTGGCCACCCACCCCCTCGTGTGCCGTGCCGGCCTTCCTAGGCACGACTCGCTAACAGCACTTGCCCCAACAGTCTGTGCCAGGCTATACGGGGGATCTTTGTCTTTATGTGAGTGGAGAGGGAGAGAGTGGAGAGAGAGTGGAGGGAGAGTGGAGAGATGGAGAGTGGAGAGAGTGGAGAGAGAGTAGAGAGAGGGAGAGAGAGTGGAGGGAGAGTGGAGAGAGAGTGTAGAGAGAGGGAGAGTGGAGAGATAGTGGAGAGAGGGAGAGTGGAGAGAGAGTGGAGAGAGGGAGAGAGTGGAGAGTGGAGAGAGTGGATAGAGTGGAGAGTGTAGAGAGAGTGGAGAGAGGGAGAGAGTAGAGAGTAGAGAGAGGGAGAGAGTGGAGAGAGGGAGAGTGGAGAGAGAGTGGAGAGAGGGAGAGAGTGGAGAGTGGAGAGAGTGGATAGAGTGGAGAGTGTAGAGAGAGTGGAGAGAGGGAGAGAGTAGAGAGTAGAGAGAGGGAGAGAGTGGAGAGAGGGAGAGTGGAGAGAGAGTGGAGAGAGTGGAGAGAGGGAGAGGGAGAGAGTAGAGAGAGGGAGAGAGTAGAGAGTGGAGAGAGGGAGAGTGGAGAGAGGGAGAGTGGAGAGAGAGTGGAGAGAGGGAGAGAGTAGAGAGAGTGGAGAGAGGGAGAGTGGAGAGAGGGAGAGTGGAGAGATAGTGGAGAGAGGGAGAGTGGAGAGAGAGTGGAGAGAGGGAGAGAGGGAGAGTGGGAGAGTGGAGAGAGTGGATAGAGTGGAGAGTGTAGAGAGAGTGGAGAGAGGGAGAGAGTAGAGAGTAGAGAGAGGGAGAGAGTGGAGAGAGGGAGAGTGGAGAGAGAGTGGAGAGAGGGAGAGAGGGAGAGGGAGAGAGTAGAGAGAGGGAGAGAGTAGAGAGTGGAGAGAGGGAGAGTGGAGAGAGAGTGGAGAGAGGGAGAGAGGGAGAGAGAGTGGATGTGTAATGGGGTTATAAAGGGAGCGGTGTCGTGATGCAGCGAGCATAGACCACGGACTCCCCCTGTCACTCACACGCCGACCCGGCGCCCTGGGTTCAACTCCCAGCTGTGGTGAATCACCCTCCTTTGATTAATGATCGTGGCCACCAGTGGGCAATTAGTGTCCGTGACCTCATCCGTGTGTGCGTGCGTACAACACAATAATAATAATACTCATAATGTTACAATAGAGTTGGCACAGCCGATGCATCTGCCGGTGGTCGTCTCGGTCGGTCGACCCATGGCACCCGCTGGGTCTGTCCCCCGACCTCCTCCTGCAAGCAGCGAGCCTACGACACTTCCACGTGACAGCCACAAAGTGCACCTAGCCTGGCACGGGCGCCGTGGTGACGTCTCCGTCACTGAGGGGCGCCCGGCGAGGCGTTGGCGTCATGATGTGCGTGGAGCGGCAGTCAGGATCATGAATCTGAATATTTGTAGCGGAAGAATCCGAAAACCTGTAAAGCTCTTTTTCATCACAGTTGTCCGGCACAGGACCCAGTTCAATTCCCTGCTCACGGCCACCACCACCAACACCGCCAGTGACGTTTGTCTGAACCGGTCCTGGGCCTTCCCACTAGGTCGACTCAGCCTCAAATGTGTACCTGGTGACGGTGTGCAGTAAACATCGCCGCTAGGGGAGACAAAGGCAGCTTGGCTATGATGGGACATCACAGGCGCTGCTGCTCCGCGCTTACAGCACTTGGCCCAACCGCCTGTTTGAGGCTATACGGGGGATCTTTGTCTGCTGTGTACAAAGACAAAGATCCCCCGTGTAGCCTTAACAGACCGTTAGGGCAAGTGCTGTTAGCGAGTAGCACCTGTGAAGGCCGACATGGCACACGAGGGGGGTGGGTGGCCAACACCACGCCCGGCCGCCTTTGTCTCCCCCCAGTGACGATGTTTACTACACATCGCACCAAGTACTCACACGCACACATACACGCACCGACACACACACGCGCACACACGCGCGCGCGCGCGCACAGACACACACCCGCACACACATACATACACACACACCGACACACACATACACACACACGCGCACACACACGCGCGCGCGCACAGACACACACACGCGCACACACACACACACGCGCACACACATACACACATACACACACACATACACACACGTGCACACACACACACAGGAACCCATATATAAAGAACGCGTAAACAGAGGCGGCTCTGTGTGTACAGGGAATAGTGACCCGCTCATAAATCCCAAGGTGCTCTTCATAGGAGCTGATTGTAAACAGAGCCGCGATCTTGGGGGTGCAGAGCGGAGCAATTGGGGTAGCGGTGATATTTACGGCTGTTTTAATATCATCACCATCATCACCATCGTCATCGTCGTCATCAACCTAATCAGCGTCATCAACGTCATCATCAGCACCATAAAAATAATCAACACTGTCAAGATCATCAACATCATCATCAACATCATCAATCAATATCCTTATCAACACCATCAACATCATCAACACAGTTAAGATCATCAATATCATCATCAACATCGTCGTCGACATCATCAACATCACCATCATCAACAACATCGTCATCACCCTCTCAACATCACCACCACCCTCTCACCACCACCCTCAATTCATCATCACCCTCTCATTATCATTATCACCGCCACCCTTTCATCATCACCACCTTCAATTCATCATCACCCTCTCATCATCATCATCATCACCCTCTCATCATCATCATCACCACCTTCAATTCATCATCACCCTCTCATCATCATCACCACCACCACCCTATCATCATCATCACCACCCTCTCATCATCATCATCATCACCACCCTCTCATCATCATCATCACCACCCTCTCATCATCATCATCACCACCCTCTCATCATCATCATCACCACCCTCTCATCATCATCATCATCATCACCACCCTCTCATCATCATCATCACCACCCTCTCATCATCATCATCATCACCACCCTCTCATCATCATCATCACCACCCTCTCATCATCATCATCACCACCACCCTCTGTACGATGTTAAACGTCTTGTGCACCGCACGTAGCCAAGCGTGCTAATCGGTGGTGTAGGGGAATGACAACAACCTAATCACAACACGCAGCCCTCAAGAAATGCGTTTGTCAATCTAGACGACGACGATGATGATTTAAAAGTGCACAGCTTCAGTGGCTTCCTAATATCGGAAGGGAAGAGCGTTCCAGACGGCCGCAGAAGCGCTTCTGAAAGCGCAGCACGATGCGATGACGGTCAGCCGCCGCTGCTGCTGCGATGATGATCGGAGTTTGCGTGATGACGGTTTGTGCTCATTAACGAGATCAGCAGCAGGGCATTGTGGTTCATTTGTTGGCAAGCACTCTGTGTGTAACGAGTGCGACTTTATAATGTATTCGTTCGGCGACCGTAAGCCGACGCAGCTCGGCCAGCACCGGACAGGCACGGTCAGATCTTGGAGTACCCGTCACGACACGTGCCAGGAGAGAGTTGTGTACGCGCTGCAGCTTGTTCACGTTCTTACCAGACGTCCCGTAGAGCGGCGAGTTGCAATGACCGAGCCTTGTCGATACGACGCTGCACGCCGCCGTGTCGGGCTACGTGGCGACTCAATAGCGGTCGAGCGCGTAGTAGAGCCCTTGCAGGCCCTCGCTATATTTCGCACGTGGCGATCGAACGACATTCTGGTGGAGTTTGGCTCCGGGGCTCTTTAGACGCGAGTAGACAACTGGATCCTGGAGTCTGCGACCACCACGCCTGGTCCTCCCACGATTCTTTTTGTTTGTTTTTGCCCGAGTGCCAACCAGCAGAGCCCCACGAGTTGTCTGGATTAAGCCGCCATTTCGTTTCGTGCAAAAACCGCACCAAGCGCCGCCCGCGTGCAGTCTTCGAGGCCACCGAGGGCTCTCCGCGCCTCACTTTGACGTCGCCGCAGCGTGCAATTGTGCATCGTCAGCACGGACAGAGACGTACGTTGATAATAGGAGGGCCCGGGGATGGACCCCCCCCCCCCCCCCACCCTGTGGTACGCCCACTCGGCACGGCATGAGCGAACAACTGTTCGCCACCCCCAGCTTGACGAACAGGTACAACTCTATCCACGCCAGTGCCATTGCCGATACACCGAACCTTTAGCTTGGCCACCCGATGAGCAGCTCATGGTCGATGGACGGTGTTGAAGGCGGCTGAGAGATCGAGGCCAACCAACGCTGTGGCGGGCCGGCCACCTGTGGGTCATCAGTGATCTTGTAGAGGCCCTCCGTGATCTTGTAGAGGTCACCTGTGATCTTGTAGGGGTCATCAGTGATCTTGTCAAGGTCATTGGTGATCTTTCAGAGGTCATCGGTGATCTTGCAGAGGTCATCCGTGATCTTGTAGAGGTCATCAGTGATCTTGTCAAGGTGATTGGTGATCTTTCAGAGGTCATCTGTGATCTTGTAGAGGTCATCAGTGATCTTGTAGGGGTCATCAGTGATCTTGTCAAGGTCGTTGGTGATCTTTCAGAGGTCATCGGTGATCTTGTAGAGGTCATCCGTGATCTGGTAGACGTCATCAGTGATCTTTAGCAGAGCCATCTCAGTGCTGTGGAACTTCCGGTACGCCGACTGCAACGGCTTGAATCAGCCTACAGCAGCGACATGGGGAAGTAGCGACCGCTTAAGCCAGACGGGCGCTCTGGGACCTCTGAAATCGTACTCAGGTTTTAGATCGGGCCGATAGTTTGCGGGGTTCATTGTGGCTCAAGCCAACTTTTTTCAGGAGCGGTATAACCTGCGCCGTTTGGAACCGGTCTGGGAAACCGCCCCTCGCCGAACGAAAGATTCTGCCGGTGGCGCAAGCCCCATCCGAGCGTGATTTGAGAATTGCCGCATGGCCGTGCAATGAACGGCGACAACTCGGCCACCGACCTTGGCGACAGGGTCTCGGAGTTCTGCATTGGTTCCAGGTTTGATCAAACACAGACGGCAGACCGGGAGAATGCCGTTGCCTTCAAGTTAGCAACTGACGTCTCGAGCGTAACTATTTTATTGGTGAGGAACGTCGCAAGTGCAGTGCACGGACCGGGTTGACCAGTTGATGGGTGGCCGGAGTGCAGCCAGGACCCTTCACGAGCACGAGGGGTCGCGAGCCGACTCACTGACGCGCAGCGCACGGAACGATCTACGACACTCAACAATGATCATTATTATTACTCAACAATGAGTCGGTGGGCATATTTGCAGGCGGCTCTGTACGCAAGTAGTCGGACAGTCTCGAGACCAGTTTTCTTCCAAAGACGCTCCCAGCCTCCTCGGCATCCACTTCGCAGCGATCGCCTCCGGTGACAGCCACTCGCTGTGCCACTTTGCCGGTTTTTTTGTTGTTGTGTGCGCTCGTTTGAATGGGCACAAGTTCATCAAGAACAGCAGCGATGTAATGTTCTAAATTGAGCTGCAAATGAATCAATCGTCGATGCAAGATTTAGGGATGCTGACGATGACCGGATCTTCTCGCGGAGAGCATCATGGTCCAGTCGTTCCGAGTCCCTGAGTGATTTTGTTGTGACGGGTGGGCGAATAATCGGTAATGCCACTTTGCACGCCACGGGACTGTGATCGGAAGTACCCCCACGTGGTCGATAATGTCAGTCACAAATACGGCAGCGGCGGACGTGAAGACGTGATCCGGTTTACTTTCCGAGCCACATGTTTGTGCCGCTGACATTTGCTGGTTTAAACCGCGACTGTCGATAATCTCACCTCTGACATTTGCTGGGTTAAACCACGACTGTTGATAATCTCGCCTCTGACATTTGCTGGGTTAAACCACGAGTGTTGATAATCTCGCCTCTGACATTTGCTGGGTTAAACCACCACTGTTGATAATCTCGCCTCTGATATTTGCTGGGTTAAACCACCACTGTTGATGATCTCGCCTCTGACATTTGCTGGGTTAAACCGTGACTGTTGATAATCTCGCCTCTGACATTTGCTGGGTTAAACCACCACTGTTGATAATCTCGCCTCTGACATTTGCTGGGTTCAACCACGATTGTTGAAAATCTCTCCTCTGACATTTGCTGGGTTAAACCACGACCGTCGATAATCTCGCCTCTCACATTTGCTGGGTTAAACCACGACTGTTGATAATCTCGCCTCTGACATTTGCTGGGTTAAACCGCGACCGTCGATAATCTCGCCTCTGACATTTGCTGGGTTTAACCGTGACTGTCGATAATCTCACCTCTGACATTTGCTGGGTTAAACCACCACTGTTGATGATCTCGCCTCTGACATTTGCTGGGTTAAACCACCACTGTTGATGATCTCGCCTCTCACATTTGCTGGGTTAAACCACCACTGTTGATGATCTCGCCTCTCACATTTGCTGGGTTAAACCACGACCGTCGATAATCTCTCCTCTCACATTTGCTGGGTTAAACCACGACCGTCGATAATCTCTCCTCTCACATTTGCTGGGTTAAACCACGACCGTCGATAATCTCTCCTCTCACATTTGCTGGGTTAAACCACGACCGTCGATAATCTCGCCTCTGATATTTGCTGGGTTAAACCACAACTGTCGATAATCTCGCCTCTGGCATTTGCTGGGTTAAACCACGACGGTTGATGATCTCGCCTCTGACATTTGCTGGGTTAAACCACAACTGTCGATAATCTCGCCTCTGACATTTGCTGGGTTAAACCACAACTGTCGATAATCTCGCCTCTGGCATTTGCTGGGTTAAACCGCGACTGTCGATAATCTCGCCTCTGACATTTGCTGGGTTAAACCACAACTGTCGATAATCTCGCCTCTGATATTTGCTGGGTTAAACCACGACCGTCGATAATCTCACCTCTCACATTTGCTGGGTTAAACCACGACTGCCGATAATCTCGCCTCTGACATTTGCTGGGTTAAACCACCACTGTTGATAATCTCGCCTCTGACATTTGCTGGGTTAAACCACGAGTGTCGATAATCTCGCCTCTGACATTTGCTGGGTTAAACCGCGACTGTTGATAATCTCACTGCTGACATTTGCTGGGTTAAACCACCACTGTTAATGATCTCGCCTCTGACATTTGCTGGGTTAAACCGCGACTGTCGATGATCTCGGCGAGTTCGCCGTAGATTTTTACCACAAGAACCGGTCGGTCTTGGACAGTTCAGGTCACGGCAGATGATGCAGCGAGAGCTCAGTGACCCCCACACGGTCTAGCTGATCGGAAAACTCCGACCAGAATTCCGGCCGCGGTGAAGACGGCGTTCGATAGATGGCGGCGACCGTAAGCCCCCTCCCCCCACCCTGGCATGCCGTTTGTTATTTCCACAAGCAGCAGCAGAAGCAGCAGGTGCAGCCTCACGCTTAATTATGTCCGGTGAGTCATCATATACCCAGGTTTGAGTAACGGCCAATAATAATAATATCTCATCATCACCACCCTCTCATCATTATCATCACCACCCTATCATCATCACCACCTTATCATCATCACCATCTTATCATCATCACCACCCTCTCATCATCATCACCACCACCCTCTCATCATCACCACCCTCTCATCATCACCATCTTATCATCATCACCACACTCTCATCATCATCACCACCCTCTCATCATCATCACCACCCTCTCATCATCATCACCACCCTCTCATCATCATCACCACCCTCTCATCATCACCACCCTCTCATCATCACCACCCTCTCATCATCATCACCACTACCCTCTCATCATCACCGCCACCCTCTCATCATCATCATCATCACCACCCTCTCATCATCATCACCACCTTATCATCACAACCCTCTCATCATCATCATCATCATCACCACCACCCTCTCATCATCACCACCCTCATAATCATCATCACCACCACCCTCTCATCATCATCACCACGACCCTCTCATCATCACCACCTTATCATCACCACCCTCTCATCATCATCACCACCCTCTCATCATCACCACCCTCATCATCATCACCACCACCCTCTCATCATCACCACCCTCTCATCATCATCATCACCACCCTCATCATCATCATCACCCTCTCATCATCACCACCCTCTCATCATCATCACCACCACCCTCTCATCATCACCACCCTCTCATCATCATCATCACCACCCTCATCATCATCATCACCCTCTCATCATCACCACCCTCTCATCATCACCACCCTCTCATCATCATCACCACCACCCTCTCATCATCATCACCCTCTCATCATCATCACCACCCTCATCATCATCATCACCCTCTCATCATCACCACCCTCTCATTACCCTCTCATCATCACCACCACCCTCTCATCATCACCACCCTCTCATCATCATCATCACCCTCATCATCATCACCGCCACCACCACCCTCTCAGGCACTTCCTCTGAGCACGTGTGGCTGCGTATGGCGCGATGGGCAGTGAGCGGCTCTCTACTGTGGCTGCCTGGTGGGTGGGTGGGTGGCGTTTCTGAGTCTTCTTGTTTCTCACTGGACCTGTCGGCAAGACGGAGCGCTCTCGCTTGATCGTCGTTCAGGGAAAGCGCGCAGGTAACGATGCGCTCTCCAGAGATCATCGTCATCACGACGACGAGGCGGCGGCGGTGACCCGGGGCTCGTAATAATATTTACCAGAAGGGGAAAATAAATCGGGTTTTTTTCTTCAAACAAACACTTTCCATGCCGTCACGACGCCCGTCCGCGCGTTACGTGTGTGGCGGTAAGCACTCCCCCTCTCTCTCTCTCTCTCCCATGCGCTTGCGTGTGCGTGTGTGTGCACGTGCGTGTGTGTGTGTGTGCACGTGCGTGTGTGTTTGTGGTCACGTGTGTGTGTGTGTGTGCACGTGTGTGTGTGTGCACGTGTATGTGGTCACGTGTGTGTGTGCACGTGCGTGTGTGTGTGGTCACGTGTGTGTGTGTCCACGTGTGTGTGTGTGTCCACGTGTGTGTGGTCACGTGTGTGTGTGTCCACGTGTGTGTGGTCACGTGTGTGTGTCCACGTGTGTGTGTGTCCACGTGTGTGTGTGTCCACGTGTGTGTGTGTCCACGTGTGTGTGGTCACGTGTGGGGAGCGGTAGTGTAGCGGTTAGCGCGCTGCGCTACAAACCTGGCGACCCGGGTTCGATTCCCGCTCACGGCCAACACCAGTGACGATTATCTGAACCGGTCCCGGGCCTCCCCTAGGTCGACTCAGCCTCAAATGAGTACCTGGTGCGGTGTGTAAACATCGCCACTAGGGAGACAAAGGCGGTCGGGCGTGGTGCTGGCCACCCACCCCCTCGTGCACCGTTACCGGCCTTCATAGGTGCTCGCTAACAGCACTTGCCCCTACAGTCTGTTAAGGCTATATGGGGGATCTTTGTCTTTGTGGTCACGTGTGTGTGCGTCCGCCCCAATCCCCTTCCCCACACTTTCGCCCTCCAGTTCTGCAGATGAGGCTACAGCAGAGGCAGAGTCGGCAGCAGAGCCTCGGTGAGAGCCCCGCACTGCGTGAGTACAAAGTGACACCAACACAAAGTGACATCAACATTAAGTGACACCAACACAAAGTGACACCAACACAATGTGACACGAACACAAAGTGACACGAACACAAAGTGACACGAACACAAAGTGACACGAACACAAAGTGACACGAACACAAAGTGACACGAACACAAAGTGACACGAACACAAAGTGACACGAACACAAAGTGACACGAACACAAAGTGACACGAACACAAAGTGACACGAACACAAAGTGACACGAACACAAAGTGACACGAACACAAAGTGACACGAACACAAAGTGACACGAACACAAAGTGACACCAACACAAAGTGACACCAACACAAAGTGACATCAACACAAAGTGACACCAACACAAAGTGACATCAACACAAAGTGACACCAACACAAAGTGACACCAACACAAAGTGACACCAACACAAAATGTCACCAACACAAAATGTCACCAACACAAAGTGACATCAACACAAAGTGACATCGTCACACAGTGACATGAACACAAAGTGACACCAACACAAAGTGACACGAACACAAAGTGACACCAACACAAAGTGACACCAACACAAAGTGACACGAACACAAAGTGACACCAACACAAAGTGACACCAACACAAAGTGACACCAACACAAAGTGACACCAACACAAAGTGACACCAACACAAAGTGACATCAACACAAAGTGACACGAACACAAAGTGACATGAACACAGTGACACCAACACAAAGTGACATCAACACGTGAGCAGAGGGTCAGGTACTCCAAAAGCACGAAGAACAACCCAGAGCCCAGGCCTACTGATGGTATCATAGGCCTTGACCAGGTCAATAAAGCAGAGATGTAGGTCTTGTTGGGATTCCCTACACCTTTGCTGTAGCAGACGGACAGAAAATATGGCATCTGTGCAGGACCGCCCTTTCCTGAAACCGCATTGGGGCTCCGCAAGCCTCTCCTCAGCGTGCCTGGCAAGGCGATGTTGAATAATCCTTGCCAGGACCTTTCCCGGCACACTGAGGAGTGAGATGCCCCTGTAGTTGTCACAGTCTGTGCGGTCCCCCTTCTTAAAGAGGGACACCACCAGGGCATCATTCCAATCCTGCGGAACCCGTCCAGTGGTCCAGACTGTTGTTATGATGTCATATAGGGCAGTCTGCAACACAAACGCCATCCTCCCTCAGCATTTCGCTTGGGAGGTCATCTCTGCTCGCTGCCTTTCCTGGTCTCAGACTCCGGATCGCCTTCAGTACTTCCTCAACAGATGGTACTTCAGCCAGCCACTCACAGGGGGTGACGTCTTCCAATATTTGAGGCACCGCAGCCTCAGCAGGGTCATCCTCACTTTGTGCCACGATGTTTTCCTGGCTGAGGGATTTTCCCTCCCCCAGGACCTCACAGAAATGCTCAGCAAATCTGCAAACCTGTTCCTGGGGGTCGGAGATTGGATCACCGTTTTTTCCCATAATGATGGTAATAGGTGTGGCGCTGCAGGTTACTTTTTTGATGGAGTTAAATATAGATTTGTGATCACGGGCCACTGAGGCAGACTCCATCTCCTCAGCAACCCGCGACCACCACCCATCCTTGCAGCGCCTCACGGCTCCGAACCTCCGAGCGAAGGCTGCGGTAAGCCTCCTCATTCTCTGACGTGGGATTCTGTAGTCGATGACAGTGGGCCTGTCGCTTTTTCTCAACCATCCTGAACACCTCCTCTGTCAGCCAGGGTCTCTGGGGAGGTCTGGACCGCATACCCAAAGCAGCCATTGCAGCTGCATTAGTCACAGTCCTAAACCTCGCCCATTTTCCCTCGACATCAGGAGGAGTCGGGGACGATGCCAACCCCAGCCGCAAGCGATGATGAAATTCTCGCTTGCAACTTTCATCAGATAACTGAGACCAGGCCACTTTAGGTTGGAATGGGGTCCTGGGTGTACATCCACCACCAGAGTGGAAGAATGGCAGGCGCATCTTACAGATGACTAGTCGATGGTCAGAGGGCAGATCAGCTCCACGGTAGGTGCTGGTGTCAAGGACATGGGCTCGCATCCACTGGTCCGTCACTATGTAGTCCAGCAGATGTTCTTGCTTGGACCCGGCATGCATCCATGATGTTGTGTGGATGCGCCGATGCCGGAACAGCGTGTTGGTAATTACATTCCCATGGGCTGCACAAAAATCTAGCAGCCTCCTACCGTTGTTATTGAGCTGATCTGGCCCATGCCCTCCAATCACTCCAGACCAGGTGCCAGCATCATGACCAACTCGGGCATTGATGATGACTCTATCCCGAGGGGCCACTTTAGCCAGCACTTGTGAAAGGAGGTCACATGAAGGCATCTGACTCATTGGCTTTGCCTGCATCCCTCCACGGATGTTCGTCTTCTGTGGGGGCATACGTAACCACGACCACCACTCCTCGCCTCCAGTTGATGGGAAGGCGAGCCCAAAGTAGCCTGGGGCTTACAGCTTCCCACACCTCACCGCCACGCTCCCACGCCCCCTTCATTCTTTTGTTCAAATGAAGACCCACACCCTGTTGTTTGGCAGTCTGCTGCCCCGAGTAGAGGACTGTCCACCCCTCATGGTGGCAGGAGCCAGAACCGGTCCACCGGACCTCCTGAATGCCACAGAGATCCAGGCGGTACCGGTCCAGCTCCCGACAGAGCAGTGGCAGCCTCTCCTCCGCAGTGAGCGTTCGAACATTCCACGTGGCCATCCGCAGTGGCTTTTCGTTGTTTCTGGAGGAGCCCCGAGGGTAGAGATTCAATCTCCTGGCTCCGCCAATTGGGGTGTGGCCAGGAGACGTCATAGACGCCTGTCCCCCCGGGGCCTCCGGCACAAGCTTATTAGTTACATATTTAATTCGTGGTTTAGTGGTAATTTATTGAAGGTGGAGGGGTTACCAGCCCCTCGCACCCATCCAGAGCCCGCGTTTAGCCACTGTGGTGGTCCCACACGTACACACACACACGTACACACACACGTACACACACACACGTACACACACACACGTACACACACACACGTACACACACACACGTACACACACGTACACACACACGTACACACACACGTACACACACACGTACACACACACACGTACACACACAGACAGGAGAGCGAGCTAGCGAGCGTGCGCGGTCACCGCGCTCCGCGTGTCGTTTGAGACGAACCAGCAGCGGAGGGAGCGCGGAGCGGCGCCGAGACTCCAGAAGGCGGCGACTCCGCTTTGCCGGCACCCCATGAGCACACAAAGACAAAGCTGCCCCGTGTAGTCTCAACAGGCCGTCGGGGCAAGTGCTGTTAGCGAGCAGCACCTATGAAGGCCGGCACGGCACATCGTGCCAGGTGCTCGTTTGCGGCTGAGTCGACCTAGGAGGGGAGGGGGGGGGCATGCCCAGGATCGGTTCGGACAATCGTCAGCGGCGTTGGTCGTGAGCGGGAGTCGAACTCGGGTCCAGGCAGGGCGGGGTGCCTAGCGCAGCGCGCTCACCGCTGCACCACCGCTCCCCGCAAGTACCAAACGACGAGCCACGCAGAGTCTGCACGCAGAGTCTCTCTCTCGCTCTCAATGTGTTGACGGTCAGAGGAAAGAAGATGACGATGATGATGCAGATGCTCGGTGTAGTCGGCACTCGGCTTCGTTCATCATTTCGGTTTTTTTGTTTGGGGGAGGGTTTTTGTTTCAATGATTTTGCTTTCTTGAAGCAAACGCGTCCAGAGCAGGCTTGCAGGGCGATGTTCCGTCCTGAGACGTGACGTGCGCACACGGCGATGACGGAGGGATGGAGGGGCAGCTTGTGTGGGTTAGGTCGAGTGAGTGTGAATGTTGTGTCGTTAAACCCCGCCACCACCCGACAGCAGCCAGTCAGTAAGGGGTTGTCACGTGAACGAGACGCGCCAAGTCGTTACTAGTTCAGCACCTCAACGGGCTGTGTGTTGGAGAGTAAACCCACAACAACATTTACTATTATAGTGTAGTGTATAGTGTAGTGTGTGGGTGAGTGGGTGAGTGAGTGGGTGGGTGAGTGAGTGGGTGGGCGAGTGGGTGGGTGAGTGGATGAGTGAGTGAGTGGGTGGGTGAGTGGGTGGGCGAGTGGGTGGGTGAGTGAGTGGGTGGGCGAGTGGGTGAGCGAGTGGGTGGGTGAGTGAGTGGGTGAGTGGGTGGGTGAGTGGGTGGGTAAGTGAGTGAGTGGGTGGGTGAGTAGATGAGTGAGTGAATGAGTGAATGGGTGGGCGAGTGCACTAGTGGGTGGGTGGCTGGGTGAGTGAATGAATGAGTCAATGAAGGAGTGTGTGAGTGAGTTGGTGGGCGAGTGGGTGGGCGAGTGGGTCGGTGGGTGAGTGGGTGGGTGAGTGGGTGGGTGAGTGAGTGAGTGAGTAGGTGGGTGAGTGGGTGAGTGAGTGAATGAATGAGTGAATGGTTGGGCGAGTGCACGAGTGGGTGGGTGGCTGGGTGAGTGAATGAATGAGTCAATAAAGGAGTGTGTGAGTGAGTGGGTGGGCGAGTGGACGAGTGGGTGGGTGGCTGGGTGGGTACCGCTGTTGTAGAGAGATACCATGTGGAGATAGAGACAACATTTCGACTTGACAGTCGACGGAAGCCAGGCAGCTGCTGCTGCTGCCCAGTGGCGTGGTGCATCACAAGTGGAGGGGGTTTATTTCATTATTTTAGGGTTTGCCCACCGAGTGGCAGGCCCCCTGTCTCCTATCCAGAGGCACGACGCCTAATTGACTCGCGTGCTGCCACTGATAAAGTGCGCGCGCGCGCGTGGGGTGTGTGAGCGCGCGTGTCAGTGGGAGACTCTTAAGTGTGAGTGCGTGTGTAAGATAATGCGTGTGTGTGTAAGAGAGTGTGTGTGTGTGTAAGAGAGTGCGTGTGTGTGTGTAAGAGTGTGTGTGTAAGAGTGTGTGTGTAAGAGTGTGTGTGTGTAAGAGAGTGTGTATGTGTAAGAGAGTGTGTGTGTAAGAGAGTGAGTGTGTGTGTAAGAGTGTGAGTGTGTGTGTACGATAATGCGCGTGTGTGTGTAAGAGTGTGTGTGTATAAGAGTGTGTGTGTAAGAGAGTGTGTGTGTGTAAGAGAGTGTGTGTGTGTAAGAGAGAGTGTGTGTAAGAGAGTGTGTGTGTAAGAGTGTGTGTGTGTGTATAACATTTGGGCTGGCCTGCCTACGATCCATCCTGGGTTTAACCAGACTGGATTGTGTGAGGAGCTCACAAATCCTTGAAAGATCTGGGCAGGGTCCCATCGGTGAGCTCCTCCGGCAGGCAAGGCTGCGATGGCTGGGTCATGTAGCCCGCATGCCCAGCCACCGCATGCCGAAACAGCTTTTGTTTGGCCGGATTGAGGGGGCTGAGCGGGCGCGGCACGGGCTAGAGAGGAGATGGAGTGATGTGGTACAGGAGGACGTGGAGCTGAGTGGACTTGCCGATGACTGGTACCAGCGGTGTCAAGATCGGCCTCTGTGGAGGAGGCTCGTGAAGGATGCTACTGGGCAGTTGGAGGCAGTCGCCCTCCAACAACAACGGAGGGCGGAGGAGCGACGCTCACAACAACGAGCGGAGCGCCGGGTGGCTAAAGCACAGCAGGTTGGCACAGTAGGGGGCACAGGTGGTGCATCAGCCAGTCATCTCAGTCAGTCGACCCGTGGCACCTGGGTCTGCCCCGTGACCTCCTGCCAGCGGGCGTTCGACACTTCACGTGGCCTCAGGGTGCACATAGCCTGGCACAAGCGTCGTGGTGACGTCACCGCCACTTAGTGGCGAATGGCGGTTGTTGTTGTTGTGTGTGTGTATAAGAGAGTGTGTGTGTGTGTAAGAGTGTGTGTGTGTAAGAGTGTGTGTGTGTGTAAGATAATGCGTGTGTGTGTGTAAGAGAGTGTGTGTAAGAGAGTGTGTGTAAGAGAGTGTGTGTGTGTAAGGGAGTGTGTGTAAGAGTGTGTGTGTGTGTGTGTAAGAGTGTGTGTGTAAGAGTGTGTGTGTGTAAGAGAGTGTGTGTGTGTGTAAGCGGTAGTGTAGCGGTTAGCGCTACGCTGCGCTATGAACCTGGCGACCCGAGTTCGATTCCCGCTCACGGCCAACACCAGTGACGATTATCTGATCCGGTCCCGGGCCTCCCCTAGGTCGACTCAGCCTCAAATGAGTACCTGGTGCGGTGTGTAAACATTTCCACTAGGGAGACAAAGGCGGTCGGGCGTAGTACTGGCCACCCACCCCCTCGTGTACCGTTCCGGCCTTCATAGGTGCTCGCTAACAGCACTTGCCCCTACAGTCTGTTAAGGCTATACGGGGATCTTTATCTTTGTGTGAAAGAGAGTGTGTGCGTGTGTAAGAGAGTGCGTGTGTAAGAGAGTGCGTGTGTAAGAGAGTGCGTGTGTAAGAGTGCGTGTGTAAGAGAGTGTGTGTGTGAGACTGTGTGTAAGAGAGTGAGAGTGAGTGTGTGTGTGTATATAAGAGAGTGTGTGTGTGTGTGTAAGAGAGTGTGTGTGTAAGAGAGTGTGTGTGTGTAAGAGAGTGTGTGTATGTAAGAGAGTGTGTGTGTGTAAGAGTGTGTGTGTAAGAGTGTGTGTAGGAGAGTGTGTGTGTGTAAGAGTGTGTGTAAGAGTGTGTGTAGGAGAGTGTGTGTGTAAGAGAGTGAGTGTGTGTGTGTGTGTAAGAGAGTGAGTGTGTGTGTGTGTGTAAGAGAGTGAGTGTGTGTGTGTAAGAGAGTGTGTGTGTAAGAGAGTGTGTGTGTAAGAGAGTGAGTGTGTGTAAGAGTGTGTGTGTGTGTAAGAGAGTGTGTGTGTGTGTGTAAGAGAGTGAGTGTGTGTGTGTGTGTAAGAGAGTGTGTGTGTAAGAGAGTGAGTGTGTGTGTGTGTGTAAGAGTGTGTGTGTGTGTAAGAGAGTGTGTGTGTGTGTAAGAGAGTGTGTGTGTGTAAGAGTGTGTGTGTAAGAGTGTGTGTAGGAGAGTGTGTGTGTGTAAGAGTGTGTGTAAGAGTGTGTGTAGGAGAGTGTGTGTGTAAGAGAGTGAGTGTGTGTGTGTGTGTAAGAGAGTGAGTGTGTGTGTGTGTAAGAGAGTGTGTGTGTAAGAGAGTGTGTGTGTAAGAGAGTGAGTGTGTGTAAGAGTGTGTGTGTGTGTGTGTAAGAGAGTGTGTGTGTGTGTAAGAGAGTGAGTGTGTGTGTGTGTGTAAGAGAGTGTGTGTGTAAGAGAGTGAGTGTGTGTGTGTGTGTAAGAGTGTGTGTGTGTGTAAGAGAGTGTGTGTGTATGTAAGAGTGTGTGTGTGTGTGTGTAAGAGAGAGTGTGTGTGTGTGTGTAAGAGTGTGTGTGTGTGTAAGAGAGTGTGTGTGTGTAAGAGAGTGTGTGTGTATGTAAGAGAGTGTGTGTATGTAAGAGAGTGTGTGTATGTAAAAGAGTGTGTGTATGTAAGAGAGTGTGTGTATGTAAGAGAGTGTGTGTGTGTGTAAGCGGTGGTGTAGCGGTTAGCGCGCTGCGCTATGAACCTGGCGACCCGGGTTCGATTCCCGCTCACGGCCAACACCAGTGACGATTATCTGCACCGGTCCCGGGCCTCCCCTAGGTCGACTCAGCCTCAAATGAGTACCTGGTGCGGTGTGTAAACATTGTCACTAGGGAGACAAAGGCGGTCGGGCGTGGTGCTGGCCACCCACCCCCTCGTGTACCGTTCCAGCCTTCAGAGGTGCTCGCTAACGGCACTTGCCCCAAAAGTCTGCAGAGGCTACACGGGGGACCTTTGTCTTTGCCCGTGGGTCCCTCCTCCCCCAGCGCTCCCTGATGGCACCTCCCAGCATCCCCCACGCCCGCCGTGTCGCCACCAGATAAAGACTCCGCGTGCCATCTCCCACCAGCGCCGCTATCGCCGCCCGGCCACACGGCAGCACCTCGAGAAGGTCCCCACGCGGAGCCCCCAACGAGTCCCGGCCCTCGTTGCGGGCTTCGTGGGCGGTGGCTCCGTTCGCCGAGGCTTCTGCCGCGGTCTCCAAAGCCTCCTCCTGCTCCTGCTGCCCTCCGGCATCAGCGGGCTGGGGAACAAACTCACAGCAGTCAACCCATGGCACCTGCTGGGTCTGTCCCGTGACCTCCTCCTGCACCTAGCCTGGCACAGCAGTCAACCCATGGCAACCTGCTGGGTCTGTCCCGTGACCTCCTCCTGCACCTAGCCTGGCACAGCAGTCTACCCATGGTACCTGCTGGGTCTGTCCCGTGACCTCCTCCTGCACCTAGCCTGGTACAGCAGTCAACCCATGGCACCTGCTGGGTCTGTCCCGTGACCTCCTCCTGCACCTAGCCTGGTACAGCAGTCTACCCATGGCACCTGCTGGGTCTGTCCCGTGACCTCCTCCTGCACCTAGCCTGGCACAGCAGTCAACCCATGGCACCTGCTGGGCCTGTCCCGTGACCTCCTCCTGCACCTAGCCTAGCACAGCAGTCAACCCATGGCACCTGCAGGGTCTGTCCCGTGAGCTCCTCCTGCACCTAGCCTGGCACAGCAGTCAACCCATGGCACCTGCTGGGTCTGTCCCGTGACCTCCTCCTGCACCTAGCCTGGTACAGCAGTCTACCCATGGCACCTGCTGGGTCTGTCCCGTGACCTCCTCCTGCACCTAGCCTGGCACAGCAGTCAACCCATGGCACCTGCTGGGTCTGTCCCGTGACCTCCTCCTGCACCTAGCCTGGCACAGCAGTCAACCCATGGGCACCTGCTGGGTCTGTCCCGTCACCTCCTGAAAGCAGCGAGAGCCTTCCACACGTCACGTGATAGCCTCAAAGTGCACCTAGCCTGGCACAGGCATCGTAACCCACATAGTGGTGGGGGTTGCTGATGCTGCTCCGTGTGCTTACGTTCGTGGGGAGCGGTGGCGCACTGGTTGGCTACCAAAGCCAGCCACCTTAGTTGAATTCCGGCTCTGGCCAACACCACCGTATCCGAACCGGTCACTCAGCTTCCCCCCCCCCCCTCTCCCCCACTAGGTCAACTCAGCCTTAAATCGCTAGGCCCCCCTGCGGTGTGCATTCAACACGAGCGTTCGGGGTCGGAGACTAACATCTGACCGAGTGGGCGTGGCGTGCAGGCCACATCACGCCGGGCCGCCCTTGATAGGTGCTCGCTAACAGCACCCGTCCCCCAACCGGCGTGGTCATCTCTGTCTGCGTCTTTGTCATCGCAACGTCCCGTTGCTTCGCGAACTTTGTCCGACATGGTGCATGGTTTATTTTTGGGGTTAGGTCGCGTGAGTGTAAATGTGTCGTTGAACCTGCCACCACCCGACGCAGCCAACTCGTGAGGTTCATGAGAATAGGTCTTAACCCTTTCTGTCAATAAAGCAGGTGGTCCAATTTTGATTTAAAGCTTTCGTGACTGCAGGGATTCATATTCTTGGTTCTTTCGCTAAAGTCACCACGTAGAAGGGAAACAATAAAATAATATTTTTATTCTTATATTTTTATTTTATTGTTTCCCTTGTACGTGACTTTACCGAAAGAACCAAGAATATAGGTGGTCAGATGTTAACCCTTTGCAAGGAATCATGTAATATTAACCACACGTACTTGTGAACATGTAAACAACAAACATGCTCCGGTAGGATATGGTTTATCACGTCAACAGGTTTATCACGTCAACAGGTTTATGACGTCAACAGGTTTATCACGTCAACAGGTTTATCACGTCAACAGGTTTATCACGTCAACAGGTTTATCACGTCACCAGGTTTATGACGTCAACAGGTTTATGACGTCAACAGGTTTGTCACGTCAACAGGTTTATCACGTCAACAGGTTTATCACGTCAACAGGTTTATCACGTCAACAGGTTTATCACGTCAACAGGTTTGTCACGTCAACAGGTTTATCACGTCAACAGGTTTATCACGTCAACAGGTTTATCACGTCAACAGGTTTGTCACGTCAACAGGTTTATCACGTCAACAGGTTTATGACGTCAACAGGTTTATCACGTCAACAGGTTTGTCACGTCAACAGGTTTATGACGTCAACAGGTTTATCACGTCAACAGGTTTATCACGTCAACAGGTTTATGACGTCAACAGGTTTATCACGTCAACAGGTTTATCACGTCAACAGGTTTGTCACGTCAACAGGTTTATGACGTCAACAGGTTTATCACGTCAACAGGTTTATCACGTCAACAGGTTTATCACGTCAACAGGTTTATCACGTCAACGGGTTCATCACGTCAACAGGTCTATCACGTCATGGGTTTGTAACGTAAGCGGGACGTGCAAATTCGTCACTGGTCCAGCACCACCAGGGTTGTGTGTTGAAGAGTAAAGCCACGACATTCACAATCTGTGTGTATGACGTTTCGCCAGTAATCACAACCGGCACCACCCTTCACGTGTGATGGGGTCACTTGTGAGCCCTTCACGTGCCACGGGGTCACTTGTGAGCCCTTCACGTGCGACGGGGTCACTTGTGAGCCCTTCACGTGCCACGGGGTCACTTGTGAGCCCTTCACGTGTGACGGGGTCACTTGTGAGCCCTTCACGTGCGACGGGGTCACTTGTGAGCCCTTCACGTGCGACGGGGTCACTTGTGAGCCCTTCACGTGCGACGGGGTCACTTGTGAGCCCTTCACGTGCGACGGGGTCACTTGTGAGCCCTTCACGTGCGACGGGGTCACTTGTGAGCCCTTCACGTGCGACGGGGTCACTTGTGAGCCCTTCACGTGCGACGGGGTCACTTGTGAGCCCTTCACGTGCGACGGGGTCACTTGTGAGCCCTTCACGTGCGACGGGGTCACTTGTGAGCCCTTCACGTGCGACGGGGTCACTTGTGAGCCCTTCACGTGCGACGGGGTCACTTGTGAGCCCTTCACGTGCGACGGGGTCACTTGTGAGCCCTTCACGTGCGACGGGGTCACTTGTGACCCCTTCACGTGCGACGGGGTCACTTGTGAGCCCTTCACGTGCGACGAGGTCACTTGTGAGCCCTTCACGTGCGACGGGGTCACTTGTGAGCCCTTCACGTGCGACGAGGTCACTTGTGAGCCCTTCACGTGCGACGGGGTCACTTGTGAGTCCTTCACGTGTGACGGGGTCACTTGTGAGCCCTTCACGTGCGACGGAGTCACTTGTGAGCTCTTCACGTGCAAAGGCGTCACTTGTGAGCCCTTCACATGCGAAGGGTGCATGGGGTGGCGTTTAGTGAATGGCAATCAATTACAATGGGTATCCATTGCCGGTTATCGATGATATTGGTCGCGACAGCCTGCGTGTTCAACGAACTTTCTTCTGTTTGTTTTCTGACAGTGCAGAAAATGCCAGCGATTGTCTGCGAGCGTAGTGGCCTGCAAAGATGCAAGGTACGTGCAAGTGTGAGGCCCTCTAGGTACGTGTGAGAGGTACTCACCACAGCCGGGTGAAGGTTCTTGTAGGCCCTCTAGGTACGTGAGAGAGGTACTCACCAGAGCCGGGTGAAGGTTCTTGTAGGCCCTCTAGGTACGTGAGAGAGGTACTCACCAGAGCCGGGTGAAGGTTCTTGTAGGCCCTCTAGGTACGTGAGAGAGGTACTCGCCAGAGCCGGGTGAAGGTTCTTGTAGGCGGTCTAGGTACGTGTGAGAGGTACTCACCAGAGCCGGGTGAAGGTTCTTGTAGGCCTTCTAGGTACGTGAGAAAGGTACTCGCTAGAGCCGGGTGAAGGTTCTTGTAGGCCCTCTAGGTACACACACGTGTGCGCGCACACACACACGTGTTCGCACACACACACACACGTGTTCGCACACACACACACGTGTTCGTGCACACACACACACGTGTTCGCGCACACACACACACACACGTGTTCGCGAACACACACACACGTGTTCGCGCACACACGGCTCGCGCGCACACACACACACACGTGTCCGCGCACACTCACGCGGCGCGCGTGCACACACACACACGGCGCGCGTGCACACACACACACGCGGCACGCGTGCACACGTGTAACGGAGTGTGAACCGTGTCCTCGGCAGATCGAGGACATCATAAGCAAGAGCGTCTCCAGCAAGCCAGAGGCACTCGCAGGTCAGGCCACACGCCACACCACTGGCCGCGATCGGCGATCACGGTCGCGTTCGAATGATCGGCACCGGGGAGACAAAGGCGGCCGGGCGTGGTGGGGCCCTTGCCGAATAGGCGCTGCTGCCGCTGCTACTCGTACACAGCACTTGCCTCGACGGTCTGCGCTGCCGCTAGTCGGAGTCGTAGTTGTGGACGCGTTCAGCGACAACAAAGCCCCCATAACCGGTGTAGCGATGATCAAGCGTGGCGAGACGCGATGTCACCGCCACGGCGACGCACTCCACGTTACCGTGTCACTCCACCGCTCAGCAGCGCAGCAGCTCAAGAAAGTAGTTCGCTGTCGATCGCTCAGAAGCCGCCTTGCAGCGGCACGTGTTCCACGTTACAGCGACACGTGTTCCACGTCACAGCGACACGTGTTCCACGTTATAACGACACGTGTTCCACGTTACAGCGGCACGTGTTCCACGTTACAGCGGCACGTGTTCCACGTCATAGCGACACGTGTTCCACGTTACAGCGACACGTGTTCCACGTTACAGCGGCACGTGTTCCACGTTACAGCGGCACGTGTTCCACATCACAGCGACACGTGTCCCACGTTACAGCGGCACGTGTTCCACGTTACAGCGGCACGTGTTCCACGTTACAGCGGCACGTGTTCCACATCATAGCGACACATGTTCCACGTTACAGCGGCACGTGTTCCACGTCATAGCGGCACGTGTTCCACGTTACAGCGGCACGTGTTCCACGTTACAGCGGCACGTGTTCCACGTTACAGCGGCACGTGTTCCACGTCATAGCGACACGTGTTCCACGTTACAGCGGCACGTGTTCCACGTTACAGCGGCACGTGTTCCACGTTACAGCGGCACGTGTTCCACGTCATAGCGACACATGTTCCACGTTACAGCGGCACGTGTTCCATGTCATAGCGGCACGTGTTCCACGTTACAGCGGCACGTGTTCCATGTCATAGCGGCACGTGTTCCACGTTACAGCGGCACGTGTTCCATGTCATAGCGGCACGTGTTCCACGTTACAGCGGCACGTGTTCCACGTTACAGCGGCACGTGTTCCACGTTACAGCGACACGTGTTCCACGTCATAGCGGCACGTGTTCCACGTTACAGCGGCACGTGTTCCACGTTACAGCGGCACGTGTTCCACGTTACAGCGGCACGTGTTCCACGTCATAGCGGCACGTGTTCCACGTCATAGCGGCACGTGTTCCACGTTATAGCGGCACGTGTTCCACGTTATCACGACACGTGTTCCGCGTTATAGCGGCACATGTTCCACGTCATAATGGTGAACGTGCGTTCCGTCAAGTGTTCCGGAAGAGTCGCCACGTGTTCCACGTTACAGCGACACGTGTTCCGGAAGAGTCGCCACGTGTTAAGCGAGGACTTCACTGCCGTGGGTTGACTGCCGCCTCTCCCCATCGTCGTAGGGGACGGCGTGAGGCTGCTGCGAGCGCCCTGCGACACGGACGGAGCGGGCTTCGCGGAGCACATCAAGCGCGCCCGCGTCTCCCCGTCTCCCGTCTCAACCTCCCGACCGCCGGCACCGCCGCCGCCGCCCGTGCCGCCGCTGACGCCCGGCTGCCCGCCTGACTCTGGTGGGAATGCCTCGCCACAACCGTCGCCACAACCGTCACCGCCACCACCGTCACCATCACCGCCACCATCACCGCCACCATCACCATCACCGCCACCATCACCATCACCGCCACCATCACCGCCACCATCACCATCACCGCCACCATCACCGCCACCATCACCGCCACCATCACCATCACCGCCACCATCACCGTCACAATCACCGCCACTGTCACAATCACCGCCACCATCACCACCACCGTCACAATCACCGCCACCATCACCACCACCGTCACCATCACCACCACCATCACCACCACCGTCACAATCACCGCCACCGTCACAATCACCGCCACCATCACCGTCACAATCACCGCCACCGTCACAATCATCTCCACCATCACCATCACCGCCACCATCACCATCACCACCACCGTCACAATCACCGCCACCGTCACAATCATCTACACCATCACCACACCGCCACCATCACCATCATCGCCACCATCACCATCACCGCCACCATCACCACTACGACTCCCGACACCACGGTCATGTCAACTCAGTTGTATCAACTCAGTTGTATCAACTCGGTCGTGTAAACTCGGTTGTATCAACTCAGTTGTATCAACTCGGTCATGTCAACTCGGTTGTATCAACTCAGTTGTATCAACTCGGTCATGTCAACTCGGTTGTATCAACTCAGTTGTATCAACTCGGTCATGTCAACTCGGTTGTATCAACTCAGTTGTATCAACTCGGTCATGTCAACTCGGTTGTATCAACTCAGTTGTATCAACTCGGTCATGTCAACTCGGTTGTATCAACTCAGTTGTATCAACTCGGTCATGTCAACTCGGTTGTATCAACTCAGTTGTATCAACTCGGTCATGTCAACTCGGTCGTGTCAACTCGGTTGTATCAACTCGGTCATGTAAACTCGGTTGTATCAACTCAGTTGTATCAACTCGGTCATGTCAACTCGGTTGTATCAACTCAGTTGTATCAACTCGGTCATGTCAACTCGGTTGTATCAACTCAGTTGTATCAACTCGGTCATGTCAACTCGGTCGTGTCAACTCGGTTGTATCAACTCGGTCATGTAAACTCGGTCATGTCAACTCGGTTGTATCAACTCAGTTGTATCAACTTGGTCATGTCAACTCGGTTGTATCAACTCAGTTGTATCAACTCGGTCATGTCAACTCGGTCGTGTCAACTCGGTTGTATCAACTCGGTCATGTAAACTCGGTCATGTCAACTCGGTCGTGTCAACTCGGTTGTATCAACTCGGTCATGTAAACTCGGTCATGTCAACTCGGTCGTGTCAACTCGGTCGTGTCAACTCGGTTGTATCAACTCAGTTGTATCAACTCAATTGTATCAACTCGGTCATGTCAACTCAGTTGTATCAACTCGGTCGTGTCAACTTGGTCATGTCTCCCGCAGTTGCTCTGCCACGTTCCCCGGACCCGTGGTCTCCGGGCACAGACAGCAGCACGTGCGGCGACGCCCCGTCCCCCACAGGCAGCCAATCGCCTGCGCCGACACTGACCCCGTCGGCCTCCGTCACCGCGTCTACGCTCGTCGCCGACCTCCGCCTGGCCAATCCGCTCGCCTGTAACTCGGACGCCGCGAGCCAGCCGTCCAATCAGGGCTGCCCTGCCGAGGCGCCAAACAAGGTACGTCCACGCTGGTCCTGCCGCCGCCGCCGCTGCGATGTCTGACGTTTCGCGGACCTCTTCGAAGGCGGCGGTTTCCGATTGCTCGCCGCTCCCACGTGTTTGTCGAGGGCGAGGAACAACCGCGGCCTCCTTCAGCGTCTTCTAAAGAGGTGCGTTCGAGCGGCGCGTTGAGTGCAGGCGAGCAGGGTGCCGCTGGGGCAGATGGCTTGCTTCGCTGACGATGGCGATCGCGTGCCGTGCATCGCGAGAGACCCAAAGCAGCGTGGAACAACTCCGACGCCAGGAGCGCTAGCCACGAGTGCGACCCTTCACGATCTTTATTTCTGGAGCCCAAATAGTCCGCGGCGAGTCCCCTCGTTTGGCGCGCTGACGCTGCCCGCGGTCGTGGATGCGTCCCTGAAAAGTGGCGCGTGAAGCCAAGAACAACGTCCCCATAGAATGAGAATAAAATAATAAATTGATAAAATAAAATAACGCAATAAAATTCTCACGACGTTTCGGCCACAACACAAGCGGCCTTCATCAGGTGAAGGGACGAGACTGTCTGGAGGACAGCGCTGGAGCGAACAAAGCCACGCTCAGATCGCGACCTTTGTTCGCTCCAGCGCTGTCCTCCAGACAGTCTCGTCCCTTCACCTGATGAAGGCCGCTTGTGTTGTGGCCGAAACGTCGTGAGAATTTTATTATTTTATTTTATCAATTTATTATTTTATTCTCATTCTACGTGACTTTTTCCCGAAAGAACCAAAGAAGATGAATCCTTGCAGTCACGAAAGCTTTAAATCGAAATTTAACGTCCCCATAACCGATGCAATGCCGACGGCGTGTGGCAAGATACGGCGGCGCTACCGCGGCTCCGCGCGCCACGCAGCGAGATGGAGAAGGGTGGCACACAACCTAAGGGTTCGCCGCCGCCGCCACCGCCGCTTTACCGCCGCATCACTCCGGGTTAGCGTGTCGCTGCGCCGCTCAGCGCTATGACGGTGCAACGCATTCCACGCTGTTACGACGCTGGCGGCTCGACCCCAGCGGCCGCGCCAATTACCGCCGCGGGCTCGGCAGCGATGCAGGGCGGCCGCCGCCGCCGCCCCAACGTCGTCGTCGGCATCTCTCGGCGTCGGCGTCGTCTCTCGGCGTCTCTCCCGACACCGCCGTTTCTCTCCCACCCCCCTCCGACACCCCCACCACCCCACGGCACGCGTCACAGCCGAGCCCGGCGAAACCGTCGCGGAGCTCCAAGAGGGCGCGGGAAGCGCGGCCCAAGGTGCGCAAGCTCAAGTACCACCAGTACGTCCCTCCCGCCGAGCGGCTGGAGCGCGACCGCCCCAACTCGGCGCCGTCGCTCGGACCTCCGCCTCCTCCGCCTCCTCCGCCTCCTCCGCCGCCGCCGCAGGGCGAGTCTCCTGCGGAGGCGGGCGAGTCCGACGGGGCGAGTCCGCCCTACGCGACGCTGCTGCTTCGGCAGCAGCAGCAGCAGCAGCAGCAGCAGCTCCTGCTGCAGATCCTCAGCCGGCAGGGACTTGCGACATCAGCGCTCTCCCCCGCGGCCCGGTGAGCGGGCGGTGGGGGCGTCGTTCAAGGCTGAGCCGACCTAGGGGGCCGGCCCACGGCGAGGATTTTGGCTGCTCGCCGTCGAACGAGGACGGCGGTCGCCGCGTCGCGCGGCGCTCGCAGAGGCGCGCCTCTGCGGCCGTCTGGAACGCTCTTCCCTTGCGGTGCCAGGAAGCCGCTGGAGCTGCGCACTTGTAAATCAACGTCTGGATTGACGAACTCGTTTCCTTAGAACTGATTTTTTTTGTGTTTAGTTTGTTGTCCTTCACCGGCACCTCCGATTAGTGCGGTTGGCTGCGTACCTTGCAAAAGAAGTTCTGCATAGAGACGTATTGGGGCAGGGCCACAACCAACCCCCATTGAATTCCTGTGTGTGTACATAACCTAATATTGGAAGAAAAAGCGCATCTGAAATCGCGATGCAGCGATCATGATGAAGACGGTGATGATGATGACAGTGGCGATGATAATGATGGTGATGTTGGCGATGACGATGATGGCGATGATGATCGTTGTGTTTTGTCCCCGCAGCTCGCCGTGCGGGGAGCACGCGATGCAGGTGGCGGATGGCAGGAAGGAGATGGACGTGGCTCACGCTCACAGCCAGATACACGGACACGCTCAGAGCCAGACACACGGACACGCTCAGAGCCACATGCTCGGACACGCTCACAGCCAGACACACGGACACGCCCAGAGTCAGACGCACGGGCACGCTCACAGCCAGACACACGGACACGCTCAGAGCCAGACACACGGACACGCTCAGAGCCAGATGCTCGGACACGCTCAGGGACAGGCACAAGGATACGTCTCCGGACAGACGCATGGACACGCGTTCTCGTGCGCGTCCCTCGGAGCCAGCGAGCTCTGTCTCAGCCACCTCCCGCGGAACCTCGACGAACTCAAGGTGAGACTGCCTCCCGAGGTTCCAGTTTTTTGTTATATAAAGTATGAAACTATATTTTTATTGTTACCAGGCAAGGTCCCACTGAGCTTCTGTGTAGCTCTTTTTCAGAAGCGACATGGCCATCATCAACGTGATCATCAACATCATCAACGTGATCATCAACATGATCATAATCATCATCATCAACATGATCATCAACATCATCAACATCATCATCATCATCAACATGATCATCAACATGATCATCAACATCATCAACGTGATCATCAATATGATCATCAACATGATCATCAACATCATCAACATGATCATCATCAACATCATCAACATGACCATCAACATCATCAATATCATCAACATAATCAACATCAACGTGATCATCAACATCATCAACGTGATCATCAACATCATCAACATGATCATCAACATCATCATCATCATCAACGTAATCATCAACATCATCAACATGATCATCAACGTGATCACCATCATCACCAACATCATCAACATGATCATCATCATCAACATCATCAACATCATCATCAACGTGATCATCAACATCATCAACATGATCATCATCATCATCACCACCACCACCCCGGTGCTGCTAACCCGGCGCTCCCCTCCTCCACGCAGGTGGCCGACCTCAAGCAGCTGCTCAAGGTGCGCTCGTTGCCCGTGTCGGGCACCAAGCCCGTGCTGCTCGAGCGCCTGCGGCTCCACCACGACGGCGGGCACGGCGCCGGCACCGCCACGCCAACACCGGCCGCGGCGGCGTCGGCGTCGGCAGCCGCCGTGACGAACACGCCGCCCGAATCGCCTCTGTCGTCCTCCACCTCGTCTCTCTCCTCCACCTCGTCTCTCTCCTCCTCCTCCTCCTCCTCGTCGTCGCGCGCCCCTCGTCTGTCGTCTCCGCCGCCGACGCTGGCGCCGGCGCCGCCGCCGCCGCAGTGCGGGGTGAGCGAGGGCGACTGGGCGCTGCTGGAGAAGACGCGGAAGATCGAGGACCTGAAGCGCATCCTGGAGCGTGAGCGGCGCCAGGCCGAGGAGCTGCGCCTGCAGCTGGCGGCGGGAGGGGGAAGCGCCACCTCCGCCGGCATCCCGCTCCGGGCGGGGTACGGGGACGGCGCCGCCGCCGCCGCCGCCGCTGCGGGCGGTGGCGGCGGGGGGGGCGCCCCCCCTCCGTTCGGGTTCTTCGGCAACGGCGGTGGTGGCGGGGGAGGGGGCGGTAGCGGCACTGTCCCTCCAGCTGCGGCGTTCTCACCCGGACCGTTCGTGACCGACGCGGCCGCCCTGCCTGGCGCGCGACCGGCCGGTGCCTCCGCCTCTTCCTCCTCCCACAATCCCTTGCTCCCTTTCCTGCAGCAGCAGCAGCATCAGCAAGAGCAGCAGCACCAGCAATCCCAGAATGCAATGCAGCAGTTTCAGGGGGGGCAGCACTCCCATAATGCAATGCAGCAGCAGTTTCTAGGGCAGCATTCCCAGAATGCCATGCAGCAGCAGCAGCATCAACAGCAGCAGTTTCAGGGGCAGCCGACCCAAAATGCACTGCAGCACCACTCCCAGCATGCATTTCAGCACCAGCATCTTCAGGGGCAGCAGTCCCAGAATGCACCGCAACCGCAGCAACAGCAGCAAATTCAAATGCAGCCGACCCAAAATGAACTGCCTCATCACTCCCAGCATACACTGCAGCAGCTGCATGGGCAGCACTCCCAGCATGCACTGCAGCACTGCCGGGCACATCTGCAGCAGCACATTCTGCAGCAGCAGCTTCTGAAAAAGGTAGGGACACCACTCTCGGCTCACTCACCCACCCACTCACCCACTCCCCTGCCCATTAATTCACCCATTCACCTGCCCACTGAGTCACCCACCCACTCGCTCACCGACTCACCTACTACTCAATCACTTCCTCACTCGCCCACTCCGTCACTCACTCACTCACCCACTCACTCACCCACTCACTTGTTCATCCCTAGCAACTAATAATAATTTACATTTGCAAGGCGCAGTTCACATACCCTTATCAGTGCTTACCTTATTACATACCAATTAAAACCTGATTGGTCACCCCGTGCCCCTTATAAATCTCAACGTTCATCCTACAAAGTCTCATCACAAGGGACAAACACAAACAAATAGACATTTTATTTTTCCCCGTATTGAAACGGCTGTACACCGCATGGACCTGGAAACTCAATTTCAAGAATACGGGGTAAACCGCATGGGTTGACAGGCATGCAATTTCATCCGCTTGCAGTAAAATTGTCATTCCGTCACGTCGTTACAGAACCGAATCGCGGGGTCAGCCGAGTGCCTCACCACCACCGCCGCCAACGCCACGACCGTCCTCTCCCCCGGCACCCGCAGAGGCCTCCCTCCCTCGTACGAGGACGCGGTGAAGCACAGTGGCACCTCTCCTCCTCCTCCTCCTCCCTCCTCCTCGTCCTCCTGCTCCTCCTCGCCCCGGGCGTGCCTGCAGGTTTGTGATGTCCGGCTTAGGGGGAGGCGGTGGGGTGGTCGCCGTGCCTGGGGAGACGCGACGCAGAAACACGATGATGAGTCGGGGATGCGATGAAGTGGGGAGGGGGAGGAGGAGTGTTGGTGAGGAGGAGGAGGAGACGGCTCTAGATGGGCAGCAGGGAGAGGGGAGGGGGGTCGGAGGAGGAGTCTGTTTTCGCACCGGGCGGTAACGACACGGGGAAGGGAGCGGAGTGGGGGTGGCCACACCGAAGTGACATGGTTTACAGGAGGCTCGAGCTGGCTTGAACATAAAGATAGACGGATTCATTGATGGTGGTGGTGATGATGATGGTAGTATTTGTGGATAGTCGAAGGCATCGTCACACTTGATGATTTCTGTCCACTCGCCCTTGACTAAATTATAGAAACACTTGAGTCGACGAATATTTCCGTCGGTAATTTTGTCTATGGAATCAAAACTGGCGCAGACCCGCCCTGGCGACGTCACTTCCTGCCCACGCTGGCCATGTCACTTCCTGTGTTAACGCAGGGCTGTCTTCCGTGCCGTTCACAGACGCAGCAGATGGATGAGATCCTTGACGTCCTCTTCAGCACTGGAGGTGAGAAATTATAATGAGCGTCATAATCAGCGTCGTCATTATTCGTGAACAGCACTTATCCCATGTCTGGTGTCGCCAGTACCGCTGCTAGCCGCCTTTGTCTCCCCCTGCGCTGATGATGTCTTTACACGTCGCACCGGGCGCTAATTTAAAATGCCCCAGGACTGGTCGCTGTGATCTCGCTCGCCACTCATGCTGGCTACGGCCGAGAAGCAAAACTCGAGGCCGCAACCACACCACCGCGGCTCCACACGAGCGTGCACAGCCACTGCCCGACTGTGAACTCAAGCGTCGGCTTCCCTGTGGCTCCTCTGCGATTTCGTTCCGCAGAGTTGATGTCGGAGAAGGCGTCTTCAACCCCGGCCGAGCAACGTCGTCGTCACGAGCGGCCCCACCGAGACTCGCCGCGCTCCCCTGCGCAACTTCTCACCGCCGATGCGACCGCCACCACCATCGCCTCCGGCCACCGCAGCCCGCGGCACCAAGCAGAGAGCCAATCGGGCGCCGTAGAAGGGTCGGCTGACGGCGGCGGCGGCGACGGCGGCGGCGGCGGCGGCAGCAGAGTCGCCACCACGGCCGCCGACGCTGGCGACTTGGCGGCCACCACCGCTGTCGCCGTCGCCACGACCGCCACCACCACTGCCACGTCCTCCACAGCCGCGAACAAACGGTCCGACTCCGGCTGTGACTTCCCCGATCAGACGGATTCGCGGACGGATGTCACCGACGACAATGACGGCCGCGCCGCCGTCACCGCCGCCAAGGCGGACGAGGAGGACGACGACGACATCGTCAGCGGCGGCAGCGCCAGCCTGGAGCTCTTCTGCGACTGGTCCGACTTCTACGACGCGCAGACGTTCCCGGGCCAGGAGCTCGGCGGCCCCTTCTGCCTGGGCGCGGACGGCGCGGCGATGACGTTGGGCGACCGCGAGGACGACGAGGAGGACGAAGAGGACGACGAGGCGGACGAGGCGGACGAGGCGGCGGCCAAGTTCCGGGGAGGGCGAGCGACGTACGGGGGCCGCCGGGGCTGCAGCCTGGACTGGCTGGAGGCCATCGCCCTGCTGCCTCCCCCGCACAGCCCCGGCGTCAGCAGCATCTTCTGCGCCGACTCGCTCGACCTCCACGAGCTCGTGTGACTTGGCGCCCGGCGGCGCTACGCCGGCGGTGGCGCCGACGGCGCCGGCGGCGGGCGGGCGGAGAGGGGCTGAGACGTAGGAGCGGCGAGAGTGGCCGCGCGTGCGACGCGGGGGTTTTGTGTCGGGCGGGGGGGGGCGATCGCGCTGGACGGAGGCCGTCGTCGGTGACGTGTGGACCGACGAGCGCTCGCGAGCTGCTGGCGCTTGGCTCCCGACGCAACCGGCACGGCCGCCGCCAACACCGCCACGAGCATGACGGAGGAGTGCTGCAGTGGAATGGCGAGTGTGAGAGTGTTAGTGTGTGAGTGTGTGAGAGTGTGGGTGTGTGGGAGTGTGTGAGAGTGTGAGTGTGTGGGTGTGTGAGAGTGTTAGTGTGTGAGTGTGTGAGAGTGTGGGTGTGTGGGAGTGTGGGTGTGTGAGAGTGTGGGTGTGTGAGAGTGTTAGTGTGTGAGTGTGTGAGAGTGTGGGTGTGTGGGAGTGTGGGTGTGTGAGAGTGTGGGTGTGTGAGAGTGTTAGTGTGTGAGAGTGTGGGTGTGTGGGAGTGTGGGTGTGTGAGAGTGTGGGTGTGTGAGAGTGTGAGAGTGTGGGTGTGTGGGAGTGTGGGTGTGTGAGAGTGTGGGTGTGTGAGAGTGTGAGAGTGTGAGTGTGTGGGTGTGTGAGTGTGTGGGTGTGTGAGAGTGTGAGAGTGTGAGTGTGTGAGAGTGTGGGTGTGTGAGAGTGTGAGAGTTTGATAGTGCGAGAGTGTGTGTGAGTGTGTGAGAGTGTAAGTGTGTGAGTGTGTGAGAGTGTGATAGTGTGAGAGTGTGTGAGAGTGGGATAGTGTGAGAATGTGTGTGGGTGTGTAAGAGTGTGAGTGTGTGAGAGTGTGGGTGTGTGAGAGTGTGGGTGTGTGAGAGTGTGGGGACAAAGATCCCTCTTAGCCAGTTGCAGCACCAATAAAGGCCAGGATGGCGCACGAGGGGGTGGTGGCCAGCACCACGCCCGGCCACCTTTGTCTCCCCAGTGGCGATGAATACACATCGCACCAGGTACTCGTTTGAGGCTGAGTCGGCATAAGGAAGAACCGGTTAAGATAATGTGTGTCACGTGCGGGAGGAGCGGTGGTGCAGTGGTTAGTGAGCTGTGCTACGAACCCGACGACCTGACTTTGATTCCTGCTCACGGCCAACGCCAACGCCAGTGACGATTATCTGAACCGTTCCTGGGCCTCCCCGAGGCCTCAAATGACCACCTGGTGATGTAAACATCGCCACTAGGGAGGCAAAGGCGGCAGGGCGCACTTGCCCCGACAGTCTGTCAAGGCTACACGGGGGATATTTGTCTTTGTGCGCGTCGCTTCCCCCCGTGCCTCCGATGAGCCCGGTTGACGAACGTGGACTAAGGTTGAAGGCCACACCCGAGGTGCCGAAGGAAGATTTCTTGTCATTACATCGAATCGATCGATCAGTCAACGGCGAGTCCTCGTTTAAGGCGCCGCTCGTAGCTGTGGTCGTTGATGCGTTCCCGAATATCGCCGCGTCAAGCGAAACAACGATGTACCCATAACCGACATAACGACGATAAAGTGTGGTAACATGCGATGTCACTACCACTACGACTACTACGCGCGCCACGCAGTGAGATGGCGAAGGGACTAATAACCGGTGGGCACGCCGCCACCGCCTTACTGCCATATCGCTCTGCGTTACCCTATCGTTGTACCGCCCAGCCGCGCAGCTCAAGAAAGTAGTTCGCCGTCAACCGCTCAGGAACCGTGTTATGACGGCCCAGTGCAATCTGCGTTATAACAGGCACGTTCTGCATTACAATGGGAGCACGTTCCACGTTATGACGCGACCCCCGTTATGACGCGTCCCCCGTTATGACGCGTCCCCCGTTATGACGCGTCCCCCGTTATGACGCGTCCCCCGTTATGACGCGTTCCCCCGTTATGACGCGTTCCCCCGTTATGACGCGATCCCCGTTATGACGCGACCCCGTTATGACGCGTCCCCCGTTATGACGCATTCCCCCGTTGTGACGCGTCCCCCGTTATGACGCGACCCCCGTTATGACGCGACCCCCGTTATGACGCGACCCCGTTATGATGCGGTAATTCCGAGCGTTCCCTCTCGGAAGACTGCGCACGACGCGAGAACTCGCCATGTATATACACGCACACGCGTGTATATACACACGCGTGTGCGTGTGTATATACACGCACAGGCGTGTATATATACACGCACACGCATGTGTGCATGCGTGCCTGCGTGCGTATCCCCTGGTAAGACACAAGCTAGAGGCGCGGACGCTCGGGCATAACGCGCGACGAGATGATCCCCCACGGGCCCATGTGATACCGACCGGCGCCGTCAACTCCGTCGTAGTGCGAGCCCCGCCCCCGACCCCTTCCCCCCAAAGCACGGGGCCCGGGGCGATTGCCCCCCCCCCCCTCCCGATTCGCCGTTAGCCCTAGCTAGGGATAGGTGTGGAAGGAAGTAAACGTGGCGTCGCCTGACGGGTACGTTGTGTGGCGTTACGGACAAACCCGAATTGTGGTGTCCGATTCTATCGATCCTGCTCGCCGTCGTTCCGACGAGCCGCGACGGTAGATCCACCGATTCGCCGAGGAGTTAAACCGCCGCGTCAATTCATTGGCGAGTGATCCGTGGATGGAGTGATCCCATTGGTTAGTGCGGCGTCGTGCGGAACGCCACCCGTTTTTTGATTGGATAACGTTCACGTGGCCGGAGGCTCGCTGGCAGTCCGTTTTTGTTATCGCCTGTCACAGTGCCACCTTGGCTCGGGTGCCACAGCCCGTAAGGCTCGGGAACGCACGTCTGGAACGTTAGCTCGTTGAGAAAACGGAACGAACCCATCGCTGCGTGAGTGCGCATGTGGGCTGGTGTAGAAATTGCACCGAGAGACAGGAAGGAGAATGAACACGATGAACCACTGGAGCTACGGCACTTTGAAATCATCTAAATTGACAAACTCATTTCCTTCGAACGGCCTGTTGTGTTTAGTTGGTTGTTCAAACCCCCCGCACCTCCGATTTGCGACGGTGCCGAGATGTTAACTACCTCGCCTGGTATACAGGTGATCGTGGGCGTCTCCCTCTCTCCCCGTGGTCGCGTGGATTTGTTTCCGGGTCATCCGGTTTTTCTTCTACGCCTTTAGAATCAACATCACCACGCGTTTAGAGTATTTGGCTTACTGGTTATGAATGTTCACGTGATGATGATGATGATGATAAGCCACTTCGTTGAGCCGTCATTTGTGTTGGCCAGGTCGCTTCTCAAAGAGAGCTACGTAGCTCAGTAGGGCCTTACCCAGTCAAATAAAAAAAAATAGTTGAGTTTCACACGGTTGGCTACGTACGGTGCGGAAGAAGTTCAACGTACATGAGTACGTGCCGGTCGCGTCACTACGGAACAGAGGGGTATACGGCGATAGCCGGCAGTCGAGGCCGAGCACGGAGCGAGAGTCGTAGGGGAGGCGCACGCGAGGGGATCTAGCTTGAGGGAAGCCTTTGTCCAGCAGTGGATAGACCATGGCTGCGGTGATGTGTTTTTTTTACGAATGGACTAGTCTTCGTCTTCTTAATATAAATGTGTCGTTAAACCGCCACCACCACCCCGACACAGCCAATCCGAGTAAGGACAGGTTGGTCCCTTCACCTGATGAAGGCCACTTGTGTTGTGGTCGAAACGTCGTGATTTTTGTTATTTTATTTTTTACCTACGTGACTTTACCCAATAGAACCAAAGAGTATGGATCCTTGCAGTCACGAAAGCTTCAAATCTAGAATTCGAGTAAGGTTTGCCACGTAAACAAAGCGTGCCAGTTTCGTTACTAGTTCAGCACTCACCGTCGTCACTGCAGTGTGACGACGGTGATGTCACCGCTGTCGTCACGGTGCTGTGACGTCACCGCTGCCGTCACGGTGCTGTGACGACGACGACGTCACTGCTGTCCGCAGGGCGACCCCCCGCTGAGGTTTAGAGGTCGGAGACGTGGAGTCGGTGTCTCAGCCGCCCAGCCACAGAGATTACATCGAGGAGCAGGGGGTGTCTTGGGTGTAGAGAGTTGATGGTCTCAGCCCGCTCACCATCGACTCAACAAACAAAGACACGTAGAGATACATAGAGATCCATAGAGATACACAGAGACTCGTAGACTCACACAGAGACCCGTGGACACACCCATCGATTCATAGACATGCACAGAGACCCATAGACTCATATAGAGACCCATAGACTCACACACAGACCCATAGACTCACACAGAGACCCATAGACTCACACAGAGACCCATAGACTCACACAGAGACCCATAGACTCACACAGAGACCCATAGACTCACACAGAGACCCATAGACTTACACAGAGACCCATAGACTCACACAGAGATCCATAGACTCACACAGAGACCCATAGACTCACACAGAGACCCATAGACTCGCACAGATTCGCTGTGTCGGCTGTCTCGTCTCGTTTGTTCCGTTCGCTGAAATGTCACTTTTGAATATAATCTCCATTGATCGCGAGTAGTCGGTTCTTACAGCAATGATTCGGTGCATGTATCGCCCACGTAACAGCCAGTCGCCTGTCCACTCGCCTCTGTGTCAGGTAATCACTTAATTCTGACTCATTACCTGTCACTTGTAATAGATTGCTGGGTTTTTTTCTTTCCGTCTTTCAGGTAATTCTGTATTGATGCGTTGAGACGTAGGTTTGCTTCCTTGGCAGGACGGTGTTGCCGCTGCTGCCGCTGCTACCGCTGCCGCTGCTGCTATTAGCCGTAATACATTCACATCGTGCTGGCCATTCAACAGCTACACATGAATGCATAATGTATGCATGTATTTAATATATGCCAATATACAGGGACTCCTCTACTTACAAACGAGTTAGGTTCCAGAAGGTCTGTTCGTAAGTCCAACTTTACTCAAGTTTCCGAACGTGTTGTACGGCGTGTACACTAAACACGAGAAATGGATTTAGAAGTTGTATAATCTCCTGTAGATGTAGATGCCACTACATCTGCACGTTTTGCAGCTGTAGATGCCACTGGTTCCTCACGTTCTGCAGATGTAGATGCCATTGGTTCTTCACGTTCTGCAGATGTAAATGCCACTGGTTCTTCACGTTCTGCAGATGTAGATGCCACTGGTTCTTCACGTTCTGCAGATGTAGATGCCACTGGTTCTTCACGTTCTGCAGATGTAGATGCCACTGGTTCTTCACGTTTTACAGATGTAGATGCCACTGGTTCTTCACGTTCTACAGATGTAGATGCCACTGGTTCTTCACGTTCTGTAGATGTAGATGCAACTGGTTCTTCACGTTCTGTAGATGTAGATGCCACTGGTTCTTCAGGTTCTACAGATGTAGATGCCACTGGTTCTTCACGTTCTGTAGATGCCACTGGTTCTTAACGTTCTGCAGATGCAGATGCCACCACCGCCATCTATTGCGCGGCGGTTGAACTTACGCCTCTCGATCTCAACTAAGGCAACTGGACATACGGACAGGTTTGTTCGTATCTCGGAAAGGTCGTCAGTCGAGTGTTCGTAAATAGAGGAGTCCCTGTATACTGTACCATTGCAAGCTGTGCAAGCCGGCACGTTAAGGGAGCCTCTGCAAAACGACAATGCTGAACCGTGTTGCGGCGGTTGGATTACAAGCTGGGCCAGTCAGTCTGTTAAGTGAGCCTCAAGAGTAAAATTACTCTGCGGCATTAGCATTTCAACCTGGCCAGGTGGGTTCAGCAGTGCAGCGAGTGGCCTGCAATGGGAAAGGTCGTCAGTTCAAATCCTAGCTGAGGAAGGTTGACTCAGCCCCTATCACCCTTCCCCTCCGGGGTTCATAAACACGAGCACTGCATTGTCGGTAAAGTCTTAACGTACGGCCTCGCCCTCGCCACAGTGCTGTGGAATTTCCGCCGTTGTCTCTGCAGGGCTGTAAGAACGAGAGACGCGTCCCTCGATGCCTCGGATGAGTGGGCAAATCACTTTGATCACAAGCTGGGTGAGCCAGTCCACTTCGCGAGGTCTCCTCGTTTCCCAAGGGCTCCTGTCCAAGTCAAAACCCGTTACAAGCTGCCCAGAGCAGTCCATAGGTGGAGCCTGGATGCAAGGAGTAGGAATAAAAATAGCGTGTAGCTTTGTATGTATGGATTTGAGAAAGAAAAACAACGTATATTAGTCATTTATTGCAACGTAAATGCATTTATTCACCAAAGATATTATGCACGGATTAATATTTATATTATGTATGATAAGGTGGAGGAGTGGTGGCATAGCAGTTAGTTCACTGCGCTAAGAACCCAGATTCCTGAGTTCGATTCCCATCCCAACGCCCGCCCGCCCACCACCACCACCACTCCCCTTCACCAACCCGCACTGACCAGGGACGTGAAGTATGGTCAAACAACCCCCATGGCATAGATGTGTAAAATGTAACGGCAAGTATCACGTTCTGTTCTGTATATATTATGCAAAACGTGATCTATCTAGCAAGGGGATTGGCCGAGCAAACCGAGTGGAGCAAGCCGCTCATGCACACAAGTCCTGAGAATCTGGTGAGGCTTCGCTGGATGAGTTTAACAGTATTATTAATATTTAAATATTGAGTTGTTGTTGTTTTTAATCGCTATAATCTACTAACCTTTGTTTGTTTTCAGTCGAACGAATGTCTTTGGGCGTTCGTTCGAGCGTAGAGATTTCCATTGGACGACCCCTCTCTACTGGTTAAAATTAGGGGGAGATTTTAACATTACAAGCTGGACAAGCCAACCAATTAAGTGGGCCTCGATTGAAATGTGGCGTTGCCGATGATGATGATCATGGTGAAATAGAGATGTCTGTGATTATTACGACGATGATGATGATCATGGTGGAATATAGATGTTTGTGATTCTCCTGACCATGATCATGGTGAAAGAGAGATGTTTGTGATTCTAATGATGATGATGTCTGAGACTTATATGACAGCCATTGTTGATGATTGAGACTGTGATGAATGATGTATGTGATGACGGTAATTGCGGCGACGATGTCATAATCATGATTGCAATGGTGACTGACGTTGGTTCATGTTGACACTGATTGCAGTGATGATCGTGGAGATGTTGAGTGTGATAATGACAATGATGACGTTGATTATAATGATGATTGCGATGATTATGACAATGCTGATTTTGATGATGATTATTATTATGATGGTGACCAATTGTAATCATGTTTGGGATAAAGCCATCGCTAGTAATATTCGTCGTTTTAAACTCTTCTCGCTGAGATGATGTAAATACACATCTTGTGGTGCTTTAATAACATTAAACATATATAACCACACTTACAAAAAAATAGTGTTATATCTACATCGACCCCCACACCCCATGTATGTATCCAACGGGTGACTTTAAGTTATACAAAGTGTGATTTAACAAGAGAGAGAGAGAGCTGTGGTAAGTCGTTACACATCGCTGGCAATGCAAGTGTAAGCAATGTTGCGAGTGTAAGCAATGTTGCGAGTGTTGACGATGACTATTTGGCGATCATTTGTGCTTTCTACTCGAATAAATTCGGACTTTAGAGCGGCGTTCTTCACTCGGGCATCATCAGCGCCAATGGGAGGGATATTTTCACACTTGCAATATTAAACTGTGAAAACTTTTAAAGTTGTATTTATTATTATTATTGTAACCAGGTGAGGTCCCGTTGAGCTGCTACATAGCACCTTTTTTTTTTGCAGAAGCGACCTGGCCACCACAAATAATAGCTCAGCGGAATGGGCTCATCGTCACCATCGTCATCATTATCGTCATCATCGTCATCATTGTCGTCATCATCGTCATCATCGTCGTCATCATCGTCGTCATTATCGTCGTCGTCATCGTCATCATCATCATCGTCGTCGTGTGGACATTTCGAGCAGCAGCCTAATGCTGGGAACTCGTGGTGTTATCGATTCTCAATGCGGAGGGAAAAAAAAACCTGAAGAGCCGTAGAGAAATCCACGCGAACACGACGGAGAGAGACACCGCAAACTCCAAATATACAGCAGCAGCAGCAGGCGTCAGGGTCGGGATCGAACCCACGACCTCCTGTATACCAGGCGAGGGAGTTAACATCTCCTAGCCACCGTCGCGCCCTGATCATCAAGCAAATGTTCCATCACCATCATCATACATGTGATCCTGTTACCACCACCATCATCATGATCATACATGCACTCCCAACACCACTATCATGCATGAAATCCCACCACCATCTTCATCATATCCACGGCCATCATAAATGCACTCCCACCACCACCATCATACATGCACTCCCAACACCATCATACATGCACTCCCATCACCACCATACATGCACCACCACCATCATATGTGCACTCCCAACACCATCATACATGCACTCCCACCACCACCATCATACATGCACTCCCACCACCACCATCATACATGCACTCCCACCACCACCATCATACATGCACTCCCAACACCATCATACATGCACTCCCACCACCATCATACATGCACTCCCACCACCACCATCATACATGCACTCCCACCACCACCATCATACATGCACTCCCACCACCATCATACATGCACTCCCACCACCATCATGCATGCACTCCCACCACCACCATACATGCACTCCCACCACCATCATACATGCACTCCCACTACCACCATCATACATGCACTCCCACCACCACCATCATACATGCACTCCCACCACCACCATCATACATGCACTCCCAACACCATCATACATGCACTCCCACCACCACCATACATGCACTCCCACCACCATCATACATGCACTCCCACTACCACCACCATACATGCACTCCCACTACCACCATCATACATGCACTCCCAACACCATCATACATGCACTCCCAACACCACCATCATACATGCACTCCCACTACCACCATCATACATGCACTCCCAACACCATCATACATGTACTCCCAACACCATCATACATGCACTCCCACCACCACCATCATACATGCACTCCCACCACCACCATCATACATGCACTCCCACCACCATCATACATGCACTCCCACCACCATCATACATGCACTCCCACCACCATCATACATGCACTCCCACCACCACCATCATACATGCACTCCCACCACCATCATACATGCACTCCCAACACCACCATCATACATGCACTCCCGCCACCATCATACATGTACTCCCACTACCACCATCATACATGCACTCCCACCACCATCATACATGCACCACCAACACCATCATACATGCACTCCCACCACCATCATACATGCACTCCCAACACCATCATACATGCACTCCCAACACCATCATACATGCACTCCCACCACCATCATCATCATACATGCACTCCCAACACCACTATCATCATGCATGAAATCCCACCACCATCTTCATCATATCCACCACCACAAACTACCATCATATCCACTATCATCACAATCGCACCATCACTACCATTTTAATGATCGAGACCGAGAGAGACGCAGACTCCAACTGCTGTGTGTTGTCACGTGGGGTGGGGGGCACGTCAGGGGCCCCCCTAGAGGCCACCAGGGCCCCCCTAGAGGCCACCAGGGCCCCCCCTAGAGGCCCTCGGGCCCTTGCGGTGAAGAGCGCTGTTCGAGACGACCGCAGCGACTCGGGGTTCGTGGATCGCGGCGGGATGGAAGCCATGCCAAAATTGGGAGCTGTGGTGGCGATGATGGTGTTGGTGATGTGATGATGATGGTGTTGGTGATGTGATGATGATGGTGTTGGTGATGTGATGATTATGATGGTGTTGGTGATGTGATGTTGATGATGGTGTTGGTGAGGTGCTGATGATGATGGTGTTGGTGATGTGCTGATGATGATGGTGTTGGTGATGTGATGATGATGGTGTTGGTGATGTGATGATGGTGTTGGTGATGTGATGATGATGGTGTTGGTGATGTGATGATTATGATGGTGTTGGTGATGTGCTGATGATGATGGTGTTGGTGATGTGATGATGATGATGGTGTTGGTGATGTGATGATGGTGTTGGTGATGTGATGATGATGGTGTTGGTGATGTGCTGATGATGATGGTGTTGGTGATGTGATGATGATGATGGTTATGTGATGGTGATGATGGTGTTGGTGATGTGATGATGATGATGATGGTTATGTAATGGTGATGGCCGATGGTGAAGACAGCGATTGTGGTGACGGTGGTGACGATAATGTTTATGATGATGATGAAAGTGATCAGCATTGTGACGGCGATGATGATTGAAGTGGATGGTGGCGATGGTGGATATGTTGGTAGTTGTGGGGAGCGGTGGTGTAGTGGTTAGCGCGTTTCTGCGCTACGAACCTGGCGACCCGAGTTCGATTCCCGCTCATGGCCAACATCAGCGACGATTATCTGAGCCGGACCCGGGCCTCCTCTAGGTCGACTCAGCCTCAAATGAGTACCCGGTGTCCTGTGTAGTAAACATCGCCACTGGGGGGAGACAAAGGCGTCCGGGCGTGGTGCTGGCCACCCACCCCCTCGTGTGCCACAGTACCGGGGCATTCACAGCTGCTCCTGCTGCTACTCGCTAACAGCAACTTGCCCCGATAGCCTGTTGAGGCTACACGTGGGGGACGGGGGACGGGGTCTTTGGGGTCGTCCATAAATGACGTCACGCACCTAGGGGGGGGGGGGGGTCAGACATTTGCGACGATGTGTGACGAGGGGGGGGGGGTGAGAAATGTGACGTCACATCAAAATGCGCAACTTTAAATAAATATAGACAACACGTTCTACTTAATTAAATAATTTTTTTGATAAATGTTTTCTCCCACAACATCAGAGTGCAGCGCCACATTAAATACGCACTACAATGACAATAGTTTAAAGCGATTTGAAGCGTGTTTTATTTTGTTTGGGGGGGGGGGCAGAGCTTTGTGACGTCATATTTGAGGGGGGGGGGGTCTGACTTTTTGTGACGCCGTGTGACGATGGGGGGGGGGGGGTGGTCAAAAATCGTGTGACGTCATTTATGGACGGCCCCTACGTGTAGTTTAGTGAGGTCGCGTTTATTTGACATCGCTAACGGGGGGCCAACGGGAAGACGAAAGCCCTTGGCCGCAGGACGAGCGGCGCCTTTCGCGCTGTGCGAGGTCAAACTCTGTGGCGAGTGAAGCAAAAAAAACGACGACGACGATGATGATGCATCATGATGCGACTTGATCATCGACATCTCCACCGGCGTCATCACGCCGCTTGTTACGTCATCACGTAGCTGGTGACGTCATCACGCCGCCATTGGATTATTTGAGCGTGATGGCCACGTCTTCACGCTCAGTGACGTCATCGCACCGGTTATGTCATTTCTATTCTACGCGCCCTTGACGTCATACCCGCAGGGCCGGACGCTCGTACGTAATGACGTGGGGAAAACGCCGTATATATGTTTATGCTTTTTCCATTGCCGTCATCTGGTCACAAGAAAAAAGTGACGTCATAATTCGGTTGTGAGATGACGTCACTGGCACCGCTATCTCCATCTATCCGCTGTCACTCGTTTCCCTGTTGAACCACGACACATTTATATTGAATCGATCTAACCCCAATAAAACCTCTATTAATGGATAACTATTAGCAATTATTAGCTATCAATAACTATTCATGGATAACTACGTCGGCGAGCGCTTTGAGTGTTAATGAATACGAATTAGAGATCGTTGCTCCTGCCACGTGCGTGAACTCCCGCTGTTACATCGTCAAACGTAAGGGGCCGTCCATAAATGACGTCACGCGTTTTTGGACGATTTTTGACACCCCCCCCCCCCTCGTCACACGGCGTCACAAAAATTCAGACCCCCCCCTCGAATATGACGTCATAAAGCTCTGCCCCCCCCCCCGAAAACCATATTTCCATTTTTAAAATCAAACATGCTTCAAATCGCTTTAAACTATCGTCATTGCAGTGGGTGTTTAATGTGGCGCTGCACTCTGATGTTATTAAAAAGTCAATTTAATTAAGTAGAACTTGTTGTCTATATTTATTTAAAGTTGCACATTTTGAAGTGACGTCATATTTCTCAACCCCCCATCCCCCGTCACACATCGTCACAAATGTCTGACCCCACCCCCCCAGGTGCGTGACGTCATTTATGGACGGCCCCTAAAAATGAACCCCGTCACAACATGTCAGAATGGCTGGGCCGGTGGGGGTGGTAGACCTTAAACGTGCACTGTGAATAGGTGGCACTATAATTGTGGTAGTAGCTACATTGGAGAAACCAAACGACATGTCTCGGACCGCATTCGTGAACACAAAGCAGACCTGAAACACGGTAGGACCAACACCTCGGCCGTGGCAGGTCACTGTTATAATTCAGTAGGCTCACATGGCATTGACTTCTCCAAGACAGAGGTTCTTTGCAAGCCATCTGGCTACCGTGAGAGATTCGTTCATGAGGCTATCCACATATACAAACACAGAGACAATTTCAACGGAGAAGATGGATTCTGGCTTAGCAATCATTGGAAGGATTTGATAAACCATTTCGGGTCTTAATTCATTGTTCACGCTTACGGTGGCTTTCAGACCGCATCCATTATTTTGGTCTCCCCCCTCCTATTTTCCGAACATAGATGGACTCGTCCATCTGAACAAACTGTCAAATCGCTCTCCGTGGTGCTAACGTAAAAAAAAACCCCGCCACTTTTTTCAAATTTTCTTGCTGTGGTTTTCACACCTGATGATGATTGCTTGTGTTGCAGTCGAAACGTCGTGATAATTGTATTATATATTTTTATTATTTTATTGTTTCCCTTCTACGTGACTTTACCGAAAGAACCAAGAATACACTATAATTGTTATTTTATTATTGTAATAATGATTCGATTCACGACATGCTAATCTCTCACAAGACAATGGCTACTTCCTCAGCCTCAGGGAGACCATCTCTGGCCCCGCCCTCTTACCCTGAGGGGCCTCCCATCTCAAGCCTATATAAGACATTGCTTCAGTAGATTTCTCTCTCTCTCTCTCACCTGAAGACGATTGCCTGTGTTGCGATCGAAAAGTCGTGATCTATTATTTTTCTATCTACGTGACTTTACCAAAAGACCCAACGAGTATAGATTTAATACACCCGCAGTAATAATTAGGGCGGTCGCTGAATGCAGTGAATTGCTGCAGACAAGCGGTGGAAGGAGCTACCGCTCTCAGCTTTATCCAGACCACCAACTCAAAGGAACTGAAACTTTGGTAGCTTTTGTCATTTAGACCGCCAACTTTACTCCTGTGGATTCCAAACACGTTCTACGGCATGTACATTCAACACGGGGGAATGGCTTTAAACATTGTATCATCTTCTGCAGATGTAGATTCCGCTGGTTCTTCACGTTCTGCAGATGTAGACGCCACTGGTTCTTCACGTTCTGCAGATGTAGATGCCACTGGTTCTTCACGTTCTGCAGATGTAGACGCCACTGGTTCTTCACGTTCTGCAGATGTAGATGCCACTGGTTCTTCACGTTCTGTAGATGCCACTGGTTCTTCACGTTCTGCAGATGTAGATGCCACCACCGCCATCTATGGCACGGCGGTTGAACTTACGACTCTCGGTCTGAACGGGCAACTCGACATATGGACAGGTTTCGTTCGTATCTCTGAGAGTTCGTAAGTCGAATGTTCATGTGTAGAGGGCGTTCCTGCGTTTGCGATTTGACCGCCGCTCAAAGACCACCCCACGCACCGTGTTCAGTATGCAACGCAATGTATTTCCCGTGTTCGTTATGCGCGTTACACAACAGGTACATACACACGCGTACGTACACACATTGTTGGTTTGGTTTGCATTTCTGCATGCAGTGGGGCACGGGAGAGCGTATTGCACTTTTAAGAGTCAAAAACGACGGCTTTTTTTTTTTAAACCGCAGTCGGCAGCATGCACCGTGACAAGGCCAGCGACATCCTTCCGTAGCCCTTCCCCTTCAGTCGCAAATTCATTCGCTCGCTCGCTCGTTCATTCGCTCATTCATTCGGTGGGGCCCACCTGTGACCGAGACGAGGCGTTTGGTGGATCGCACGATGCGGGATCTTTGAGAAACCCTTGAGAGCCGCCAGGCTGGCGAGGTTGCAGGGAGATGACAGATTAACAGTACAGCAAGTGGGATTGCTAAAACTCCGTCGACCGATCATCGGCGTTGTTCCCCTCGTGTGCTTGCTGGGGTATTTTTTTCTCTTCTTCCGGGTACCGAACATTCCTTAGAAAACACCAGACGCTTACCTCAACAATGAATTGTCCAAATACCCCAATGTAGAGCCCTCCTGAAATAGAGTGCTTAAATATAGAGCTTGGTTTTGTTTATATTTAACTTGTTTTAATGACAGATACGAAGTTATCTTGAGGATTTCTCCACAATTCTGGCTAATCGCCTGATGAGGCATGTTGTTGTTGTAATTACCGGCAAAACGTCACAACCGGTGAGTGCTGAACTAGTACACTACACTATACACTAGTGCTGTACTAGTATACTACACTATACACTACACTATACACTAGTGCTGTACTAGTATACTACACTATACACTACACTTATACACTAGTGCTGTACTAGTATACTACACTATACACTACACTATACACTAGTGCTGTACTAGTATACTACACTATACACTAGTGCTGTACTAGTATACTACACTATACACTACACTATACACTAGTGCTGGACTAGTATACTACACTATACACTACACTATACACTAGTGCTGTACTAGTATACTACACTATACACTACACTATACACTAGTGCTGTACTAGTATACTACACTATACCATACACTATACTATACACTACTACACTATACACTACACTATAATAGTAAATGTTGTTGTGGGTTTACTCTCCAACACACAACCAGTGTGTGTGCTCTACTCGTCACTAATTGGCGCGTCTTGTTCACGTGACGAACCCTGATTGGTTGGCGTTGTGCCGGGTGATGGTGGCTTTAGCGGCACATTTAAACTTACGCGCTCCAACGCCAACAAACCCTTCATGGTGGATGCTGTAGTTATTTGTTGACCCAAGAAAGCCGCGATACTACACGCTTTCATTTAACTCACTCTGTCTGTTGTTGTTGTCGTTGTAGCCTCAAATCTTGTAACTCAATTTTAACCCACTTCACAATGTGCTATCGACTGCAAACTTGGTAAACTTATGTCATACTGATGACAATACTATATTCTATCATTGAAAATTAAAATATATATTTTTAAACGTTCTTTTTTATATATTATGTTTCGGCTTGGGTGTAATAGTCCACGGTCAACTGACGTTGGCTGTAATTGGCCCACGGTCCCCTTACGTTGTGGCAAGCTTCGGGCCCACTTCCTGGAGTCGTGGACTTCTTCCATTACGAGTACATTTCATTAAAGCGTGTTCTTAAAAAGTGTTTTAAATGTTACATATTATTGTATCAGGAGGGTTACTCCAAGTTGTAACCGTAGTAGGCCGCATGCCTCCCGATGAAGTCGTTCGTGAGCACCGTACGGGGGGGGGGGGGGCTTTACACATTTGGACGATTTTGAACCACGACCCCGGCACCTATTGCCGCTTCTTTTTTAAAATATTGTACCGTAATCGTTTGTTTGTTGAGGGCGCCTCGGTGGCTAGACGTTAACTACACCGCCTGGTAATGATGCGGGAGGTCGGGGGTTTGGTCATGCCTTCAAACGACCGATAAGATGTTCTTAGCTCTTTCGGTAAAGTCACGTTGAAGGGAAACAATAAAATAATAAAAAAATATATAAAACAATAAAAATTCTCACGACGTTTCGACCATAACACAAACGGTCGTCATCAGGTGTGTTATGGTCGAAACGTCGTGATAATTTTTATTGTTTTATATATATTTTATTATTTTACTGTTTCCCTTCAACGTGACTTTACCGAAAGAGCTAAGAATATGAATTACTGCAGTCACGAAAGCTTTAAATCAAAAATTTGACCGATAAGACGTCACGCTAGTTGGGGTTAAGTCTCGGGAAATGTGTCCTAAGGCCGCACCTCACGGCCCGCCACAGCCAATTCGTGAGGTTTGTCACGTGAACAAAACATCGTCAACTCCAATTGTAAATGTTCCTTGGTTTTGCTCCCCAGTACACCCGGTGTGATGCCATAAAGGTCCACGTGGTGATGATGATGATGAGCCACTTCGTTGAGCTACCAACATTTGTAATGGCCAGGTTGTTTCTGTAAAAATAAGCTAATACCCCGGTGGGCTCCATCTGGTAAGATAAAACAATGATATATTTTAATATTTGTGTTAATGATTTGTTCACCTTTGATATACTTGGCACGCCAGTCGTGTGTGTTTGTCTTGTTCGCCGTTGTAACTTTATGTCCCCGTGCCCCTACTGGACAACATGAGAGTTTCAGAGCTCATCGCATTCCTCCAGCAGTCCAACATCAAGATTCCTGATCCCGCTGAATTTGCACGCCTTTGCTCGCGTGACAAAGCCGACGAGAATTGCCATGCGCTCGGGCGGTGGGTGCCTTGTTACCCCCCACGCCATCAGAAACCCGAAGCAACTTCACCCCAAGACAGACGCCGCCCTTCGAGCGGTCCCCGCTCGGACGTCCGCGGCTTCGACGGCAGCGCGGAGCGGCGCGACGAAGCCGTGGAGCGGCGCGCTGAGAAGCGCGCGGCAAGGACCACTTCCACTTCTACTCTTCCACTTCACTTCTACTCCTACTCTTCCACTTCTACTCTTCCACTTCCACTCTTCCACTTCTACTCTTCCACTTCTACTACTACTCTTCCACTCCACTTCCACTTCTACTCCACTTCCACTTCCACTCTTCCACTTCTACTCTTCCACTTCTACTCTTCCACTTCTACTCTTCCACTTCTACTTCTACTCTTCCACTTCTACTTCTACTCTTCCACTTCCACTTCTACTCTTCCACTTCTACTTCTACTCTTCCACTTCCACTTCTACTCTTCCACTTCTACTTCTACTCTTCCACTTGTACTCTTCCACTCCACTTCCACTTCTACTCTTCCACTTCTACTTCTACTCTTCCACTCCACTTCTACTCCTACTCCTACTCTTCCACTTCCACTTCTACTCTTGCACTCCACTTCCACTTCTACTCCTACTCTTCCACTTCTACTTCTACTACTACTCTTCCACTTCTACTCTTCTACATCTACTCTTCCACTTCTACTCCACTTCCACTCCACTTCCACTCTTCCACTTCTACTCCACTTCCACTCTTCCACTTCCACTCTTCCACTGCTACTTCACTTCCACTACTACTTCCACTTCTACTCCTACTCTTCCACTTCTACTCCACTTCCACTCTTCCACTCCACTTCTACTCCACTTCACTTCCACTCTTCCACTTCCACTCTTCCACTTCCACTCTTCCACTTCCACTCTCACTTCCACTCCCACTCTTCCACTTCCACTCTTCCACTTCCACTCTACTCCACTCCACTCCCACTTCCACTCCCACTTCCACCCTCCCGCCGAGCGCGCGACCGCTTCTCGCTCGGATGCGGGCAGAGCAGCAGCGGCCGTGGGGCCGCTGGCGAGGCGCGCGAGGTGGAGAGCGCAGAAGACGGTCGCTGGGGTGCGGGGCCGGCTAAGGTCTCAACTTTGTTGTTGTTGTTCGCTGGGCGTTGTGACAGACCTCGAAGGTGCTGCCGATGACGGAGCGCTTAAACAGTCGTGTCTTCGATTTTACATCGGCGGAGAGCCGGAGAAAAATAATAATTTTCATGGTGCAGTGGCGGCGGTGGTGTCCACCCCGCCTGCTCGCTCAGCAGCTCACTCATCCGCTCACCCGCCCGCTCACCCACCCGCTCACCCCCTCGCTCACCAACTCGCTCACCCGCTCGCTCAGAACCTGCAGGGTATACGACCAGAACTAGGCAGGGGGTAAAGGCCAGTTTACTCACCTCCTCACCCACTCACCCACCCGCTCACCCACCCGCTCACCCATTCACTCGCCCACCCGCTCGCCCATCCGCTCGCCTACTCACTCGCTCACCCACCCGCTCACCCACCCACTCACCCACACACTTACCCACCCACCTACTCACCCACCCGCTCACCTACTCACTCACCCACCCACTTACCCACTCGCTCACCCACTCATTCACCCACCCACCTACTCACCCACTCGCTCACCCACTCACTCACCCACCCACTCACTTCTTCATCCTCCATCTTCTCTTGCAGCGTGTCGAGTCAACTCAAAATAATTGAACTGGCACCACTTTCATTCGCAGAAATGACATTCATCTTCTTGAACGCAATTCACAAATAAATATATATGTGTGGAGCATATTTGTAGATTTTGTGTGTGTGTCTATATATATAGCTTGTCAAATCTTCCAAAGTTTATATTTTTGCAGTCCTTTGATTAGGGTGAGCAGTTTGATCGGTTTCTACTCCACAGACGCTCCACCTAAAGTGCTTTGTGTGTACTGTGTGTGTGTACTGTGTGTGTACTGTGTGCTGTGTGTGTGTACTGCGTGTGTACTGTGTGTGTGTGTGTGTGTACTGTGTGTGTGTGCTGTGTGTGTACTGTGTGTGTGTACTGTGTGCTGTGTGTGTGTGCTGTGTGTGTACTGTGTGTGTGTGTACTGTGTGTGTGTACTGTGTGTGTGTGCTGTGTGTGTGTGTGTACTGTGTGTGTACTCTGTGTGTGTACTGTGTGTGTGTACTGTGTGTGTGTACTGTATGTGTGTACTGTGTGTGTACTGTGTGTGTTTACTGTGTGTACTGTGTGTGTACTGTGTGTGTTTACTGTGTGTACTGTGTGTGTACTGTGTGCTGTGTGTGTGTGTACTGTTTGTGTGTACTGTGTGTGTGAACTGTGTGTGTGTGTGTACTGTGTGTGTGTACTGTGTGTGTACTGTGTGTGTGCTGTGTGTGTACTGTGTGTGTGTGTACTGTGTGTGTGTACTGTGTGTACTATGTGTGTACTGTGTGTGTACTGTGTGTGTGTACTGTGTGTATGTGTGTGTACTGTGTGTGTGTACTGTATGTGTGTACTGTGTGTGTACTGTGTGTGTTTACTGTGTGTACTGTGTGTGTACTGTGTGTGTTTACTGTGTGTACTGTGTGTGTACTGTGTGCTGTGTGTGTGTGTACTGTTTGTGTGTACTGTGTGTGTGAACTGTGTGTGTGTGTGTACTGTGTGTGTGTACTGTGTGTGTACTGTGTGTGTGCTGTGTGTGTACTGTGTGTGTGTGTACTGTGTGTGTGTACTGTGTGTACTATGTGTGTACTGTGTGTGTACTGTGTGTGTGTACTGTGTGTATGTGTGTGTACTGTGTGTGTACTGTGTGTGTGTACTGTGTGTGTGCTGTGTGTGTACTGTGTGTGTACTGTGTGTGTACTGTGTGTGTGTGTACTGTGTGTGTGCTGTGTGTGTACTGTGTGTGTGTACTGTGTGTGTACTGTGTGTGCTGTGTGTGTACTGTGTGTACTGTGTGTGTACTGTGTGTACTGTGTGTGTACTGTGTGTACTGTGTGTGTGTACTGTGTATGTACTGTGTGTGTACTGTGTGTGGACTGTGTGTGCGCTGTGTGTGTGCGTGTACTGTGTGTGTACTGTGTGTGTGTACTGTGTGTGTACTGTGTGCTGTGTGTACTGTGTGTGTGTACTGTGTGTACTGTGTGTGTGTTGTGTGTGTACTGTGTGTATACTGTGTGTGTGTACTGTGTGTACTGTGTCTGTGAACTGTGTGTACTGTGTGTGTACTGTGTGTGTACTGTGTGTACTGTGTGTGTGTACTGTGTGTGTGCTGTGTGTGTACTGTGTGTGTGTGTACTGTGTGTACTGTGTCTGTGAACTGTGTGTACTGTGTGTGTACTGTGTGTGACTGTGTGTACTGTGTGTGTGTACTGTGTGTGTGCTGTGTGTGTACTGTGTGTGTGTGTACTGTGTGTACTGTGTGTGTGTACTGTGTGTGTGTACTGTGTGTTGTGTGTACTGTGTGTGCTGTGTGAGTACTGTGTGTGTACTGTGTGTGTACTGTGTGTACTGTGTGTACTGTGTGTGTACTGTGTGTGTGTGTACTGTGTGTGTGCTGTGTGTGTGTACTGTGTGTGTGTGTGTACTGCGTGTGTACTGTGTGTAAGTGTGCTGTGTGTGTGCTGTGTGTACTGTGTGTGTGTACTGTGTGTGTGCTGTGTGTACTGTGTGTGTGTACTGTGTGTGTGCTGCGTGTGTACTGTGTGTGTGTACTGTGTGTTGACTGTGTGTGTACTGTGTGTACTATGTGTGTGTACTGTGTGTACTGTGTGTGTACTGTGTGTGTGCTGTGTGCTGTGTGTACTGTGTGTGTGCTTTGTGTACTGTGTGTGTACTGTGTGTACTGTGTGTGTACTGTGTGTATTGTGTGTGTGTGCTGTGTGTACTGTGTGTGTACTGTGTGTGTGTGCTGTGTGTGTGCTGTGTGTGTATGCTGTGTGTGTGGCTGTGTGTACTGTGTGTGTACTGTGTGTGTGCTGTGTGTACTGTGTGTACTGTGTGTGTGCTGTGTGTACTGTGTGTGTACTGTGTGCTGTGTGTGTGTACTGTGTGTGTACTGTGTGTACTGTTTGTGTGTACTGTGTGTGTACTCTGTGTGTGTACTGTGTGTGTGTGTACTGTGTGTGTGCTGTGTGTGGAATGTGTGTGTACTGTGTGTGTGGCTGTGTGTGCTGTGTATGTGCTGTGTGTATGTACTGTGTGTGTATTGTGTGTGTACTGTGTTTGTGCTGTGTGTGTGCTGTGTGTGCGCTGTGTATGTACTGTGTGTGTGCTGTGTGTGTGGCTGTGTGTGGCTGTGTGTACTGTGTGTGCTGTGTGTACTGTGTGTGTACTGTGTGTGTGCTGTGTGTGTACTGTGTGTGCTGTGTGTGCTGTGTGTGTGGCTGTGTGGCTGTGTGTGCTGTGTGTGTACTGTGTGTGGCTGTGTGTACTGTGTGTATACTGTGTGTGTGCTGTGTGTACTGTGTGTGCTGTGTGTGTACTGTGTGTACTGTGTGTGGCTGTGTGTGTGCTGTGTGTGTGGCTGTGTGTGTACTGTGTGTGTACTGTGTGTGCTGTGTGTGTACTGTGTGTATACTGTGTGTACTGTGTGTGTACTGTGTGTGTGCTGTGTGTACTGTGTGTGTACTGTGTGTACTGTGTGTGTACTGTGTGTGTACTGTGTGTGCTGTGTGTGTACTGTGTGTGTGTACTGTGTGTGTACTCTGTGTACTGTGTGTGTGCTGTGTGTGCTGTGTGTGTGCTGTGTGTGTACTGTGTGTGTGTACTGTGTGTGTACTCTGTGTGTACTGTGTGTGTGTACTGTGTGTACTGTGTGTGTACTGTGTGTATACTGTGTGTACTGTGTGTGTACTGTGTGTACTGTGTGTGCTGTGTGTGTACTGTGTGCTGTGTGTGCTGTATGTGTGTACTGTGTGTGTGCTGTGTGTACTGTGTGTGTACTGTGTGTGTACTGTGTGTGCTGTGTGTGTACTGTGTGTGTGTACTGTGTGTGTACTCTGTGTGTACTGTGTGTGTGCTGTGTGTGCTGTGTGTGTGCTGTGTGTGTACTGTGTGTGTACTGTGTGTGTACTGTGTGTGTCCTGTGTGTACTGTGTGTACTGTGTGTGTGCTGTGTGTGTACTGTGTGCTGTGTGTGTGCTGTGTGTGTACTGTGTGCTGTGTGTGTGTACTGTGTGTGTGCTGTGTGTGCTGTGTGTACTGTTTGTGTGTACTGTGTGTGTACTCTGTGTGTACTGTGTGTGTACTCTGTGTGTACTGTGTGTGTACTGTGTGTGTGCTGTCTGTGTACTGTGTGTGTGCTGTGTGTGTACTGTGTGTGTGTACTGTGTGTGTGTACTGTGTGTGTGTACTGTGTGTGTACCGTGTGTACTGTGTGTGCTGTGTGTGTACTGTGTGTATGTACTGTGTGTGTACTGTGTGTGTGCTGTGTGTGTACTGTGTGTGTACTGTGTGTGCTGTGTGTGTACTGTGTGTGTGTACTGTGTGTGCTGTGTGTGTGCTGTGTGTGTGTACTGTGTGTGTACTCTGTGTGTGCTGTGTGTGCTGTGTGTGTACTGTGTGTACTGTGTGTGTACTGTGTGTGTGTACTGTGTGTGCTGTGTGTGTGCTGTGTGTGTGTACTGTGTGTACTGTGTGTGTGCTGTGTGTACTGTGTGTGTGTACTGTGTGTGTACTGTGTGTGTGTACTGTGTGTGTGCTGTGTGTGTACTGTGTGTACTGTGTGTGTACTGTGTGCTGTGTTTTTTTGGCTGAGGGCTTGGTCCCACGCTGATTGTTTACCAGATGCCCCCCCCCCCACGCGCACGGAGGCGCGAGCCATCAGGCGGTGCCGCTGCCGAAGCGGCGCTGGCGGGCACCGGCAACGAGGCAGAACCCACGAACGTGACGTCACAAGGCAGAACCCACGAACGTGACGTCACGAAACCCACGAACGTGACGTCACGAGGCAGAACCCCACGAACGTGACGTCACGAGGCAGAACCCACGAACGTGACATCACGAGGCAGAACCCACGAACGTGACGTCACAACGGAGCAGAACCCACGAACGTGACGTCACGAGGCAGAACCCACGAACGTGACGTCACGAGGCAGAACCCCACGAACGTGACGTCACGAGGCAGAACCCACGAACGTGACGTCACGAGGCAGAACCCACGAACGTGACGTCACGGAGGGCTGCTGCGTCACTGCCGACGGGTGGAGGGGGGTCACGTTGGCGGGGTAAAGTTCCAGGGGTCAACTCGTTGGCGGTGAGCGGTAACTCTTGCTTGCTTTCAGAGGTACCGAGCCATGCGATGTGACGCAATTCCTGCATTTGGTATTTTTTCGGAGTTGCAACGTCCGATTACTCACGCCTCCGCCTCCTCCTCCTCCTCCGCCTCCTGCTCCGGCGGCGGCGGCGACAGCGGCGAAGGCGACGGCGAGGCCGCCTCCTCCTCCTCCGGCGATGGCGGTGGCGACGACGGCGAATGATTTCCTTCGAAGGCGCCGTTGGGCTTCTCTCGCGCCGAATCGACGGCGCGGCAACGTCGGCGGAAATCGCCGTCGGCGGGGCGGCGGCGACCGGCCACCCGCACGGGGGGGGCTCCCCCCGTGCCCCGTGCCGGTCACGCAGGACGCGTGACCGCACTCGGCCATGCTGGTCAGCGCCGGTCAGCGCCGGTGACCTCTCGGGGAGCGGGCGGTCGCGTTGCGGCCGTAGGCCCGGCGCCGCGATCTGCACGGAGCGGGGGAGTTGGTCCAACAATGACGGCAGCGGCGTCTCTCCCGCCTTCAGGCTAATTTCAGTGATTAGAAAAAATGTCTTGAACGGTTTTTTTTCTCTCTCTCTCCCTTGTACAGATGTCGCTCCACAAACAGCAACAAAAAGTTCGTCAAGCCAAGCGCACCACCAGCCGGTTTGCCAATCCACTGCTGGATGAAGGCTCCATCACGCCCGTTGGGGGTTATTCGAATGTGGGGGACTATTCTACTTTGGGGGGCTATTCGACTTTGGGGGGCTATTCGACTTTGGGGGGCTATTCAACTTTGGGGGGCTATTCGACTTTGGGGGGCTATTCGACTTTGGGGGGCTATTCGACTTTGGGGGGTTATTCGACTTCGGGGGGCTATTCAACTTTGGGGGGCTATTCGACTGCGTCTCAGTGAGCAGCACAGAAGTGGGCGCAGAAAGACAAAGATCCCCCACGTAGCCTCTAACAGACTGTCGGGGCAAGTGCTGTTAGCGAGCAGCACCTATGAAGGCCGGCACGGCGCACGATGGGGTGGGAGGCCAGCACCACGCCCGGCCGCCTTTGTCTTCCCCAGCGGCGATGTTTACCACACACCGCACCAGCTTCCGATGTGCGGCCGAGTCGACCTAGGGGCGGAGGCCCAGGACCGGCTGAGACGATGGCCGTCACCGGCGTTGGCGGCCGTGAGCGGCGACCGAACTCGGCTCGCCCGGACGCAGCGGCAGCAGCACGAGCTGCCCACGTGTTGCTGCCCACGTGTTGCTGCCCACGTGCTGCTGCCCACGTGCTGCTGCCCACGTGCTGCTGCCCACGTGCTGCTGCCCACGTGCTGCTGCACCGGCCGCACGCTGCCCACGCGCTGCTGCACCGCCGGCCGGGGATCGAGACCGCCTAGCTGCTGGGATCCCACGCCCGCCGGGGCTCCGATCCGTGAGATTTTTGGTCGTCGACTGCCGTTGAGCGTTCATTGAAACGTTGAAGGAAGCGATCGAGCGAAGGAACGGCAAATTGTGTTACGTGCCGAGAGGCGAGTTGCCGGTAGCCAGTGTCCCTCGACTTGCGTTCTTCAAAGAAATAAGCGCAGAATGACATTTCCCTGAATCGGAATTGCCTTCTCGCATTAACTGAATGGGGGAAATGAGGGATTCGACGGCGATTGGCACCCTCCTCCCGACCCACAAATATACAGGGTGCTTCAAAAATAATTGTTCGCACTTACACGGAACCATCGTTTTCAATGGCAAAAAAGAACGGACAACAAATGTGACGTTAATGAGATTCAAAAGTCAAAAGAGTCTCTCCCCACTTGATCGCCATCGTTGTCAACGCTATGCCTGGAATCTTATCCAGGTGGTGTCCGGAGCCCGGAGGCAGCAGCACATGTCACGTGGTGTCGTTGCAAATTCTCAGAAGTGTTTGAAACTTTGTTTTGAAGCACCCTGAACAACCACCTGCTACAGTACATAGATTCGACTGCAAGGATCCATACGCTTTGGTTCTTTGGGTAAAGTCACGTAGATGAAAAATACAAATAATAATAATGAAAATAATAAAATGAAAATAACCAAATTAAATCACGACGTTTCGGGCGGAACACCAAGCGTTGGTCATCGGGTGGGAAAGCCGTGGCCTGCTGCTGATGCAGACTGTTTTAACAAGGTTTGAAATGGGTGTATTATTTTTCATCTACGTGACTTTACCGAAAGAACCAAAGAGTATGTAACCACCCACTTATCACTTCTCACAATACAAAAATAATAATAATGATGAACGTAAAACATTGAAAAAATTGTAATGACGATGGATTTAAAAACCACAAACAACCTTTTTCAGGGAACTCACCAAAAGATCGGCAGCACTTTGGAGTGACTGGCGAGGCGGCGATGGCGTGGAGGCGTTCGGGTTGCACAGCAGGAGGAATCTGATGAGCTGACAAGCTCTTTGTCAAGGACGTCCCGGTGGCGGACGGATGAGGCGGCCTCCCCCGCTGGGCTCGCCTCTTGTATTTTTTGACGCGGGCGCACGGTGAACATTTTTGCCAATGCTGGTAAAAGTCGGATTTCGTCAAATCAAAAACCGTCCGCGGAGTTTCTGCAACTTGCTGTCCGCGTGACGTGGCGTGGGAAACCGAAACGAACATTCCTCGAAATCGAGGGGATGCCCCTCGCCTTCCTTCGGTTAAAAAATCCAATCGCAGCGACACGTCACACCTTGGCGATCCTGTGATAGTCCAATCACAGCGATACGTCACACCTTGGAGATCCTTTGCTCGTCCAATCACAGCGACACGTCACACCATGGCGATCCTGTGATAGTCCAATCACAGCGACACATCACACCTTGGCGATCCTTCGCTTGTCCAATCACAGCGACACGTCACACCTTGGCGATCCTGTGATAGTCCAATCACAGCGACACGTCACACCTTGGCGATCCTTTGCTCGTCCAATCACAGCGACACGTCACACCATGGCGATCCTGTGATAGTCCAATCACAGCGACACGTCACACCTTGGTGATCCTTCGCTTGTCCAATCACAGTGACACGTCACACCTTGGCGATCCTGTGATAGTCCAATCAGAGCGACACGTCACACCTTGGCGATCCTTTGCTCGTCCAATCACAGCGACACGTCACACCTTGGCGATCCTTCGCTTGTCCAATCACAGCGACACGTCACACCATGGCGATCCTGTGATAGTCCTATCACAGCGACACGTCACACCTTGGCGATCCTTCGCTTGTCCAATCACAGCGACATGTCACACCATGGCGATCCTGTGATAGTCCAATCACAGTGACACGTCACACCTTGGCGATCCTTCGCTTGTCCAATCACAGCGACACGTCACACCTTGGCGATCCTGTGATAGTCCAATCACAGCGACACGTCACACCTTGGTGATCCTTCGCTTGTCCAATCACAGCGACACGTCACACCTTGGCGATCCTGTTATAGTCCAATCACAGTGACACGTCACACCTTGGCGATCCTTCGCTTGTCCAATTACAGTGACACGTCACACCTTGGCGATCCTTCGCTCGTCCAATCACAGCGACACGTCACACCTTGGCGATCCTTCGCTCGTCCAATCACAGCGACACGTCACACCTTGGCGATCCTTGGCTCGTCCAATCACAGTGACACGTCACACCTTGGCGATCCTTTGCTCGTCCAATCACAGTGACACGTCACACCTTGGCGATCCTTTGCTCGTCCAATCATAGCGACACGTCACACCTTGGCGATCCTTTGCTCGTCCAATCACAGCGACACGTCACACCTTGGCGATCCTTTGCTCGTCCAATCACAGCGACACGTCACACCATGGCGATCCTTCGATAGTCCAATCACAGCGACACGTCACACCTTGGTGATCCTTCGCTTGTCCAATCACAGCCACACGTCACACCTTGGCGGTCCTTTGCTCGTCCAATCGCAGCGACACGTCACACCTTGGCGATCCTTTGCTCGTCCAATCACAGCGACACGTCACACCTTGGCGATCCTTTGCTCGTCCAATCACAGTGACACGTCACACCTTGGCGATCCTTTGCTCGTCCAATCACAGTGACACGTCACACCTTGGCGATGCTTCGCTCGTCCAATCACAGCGACACGTCACACCATGGCGATCCTTTGCTCGTCCAATCACAGTGACACGTCACACCTTGGCGATCCTTTGCTCGTCCAATCACAGTGACATGTCACACCTTGGCGATCCTTTGCTCGTCCAATCACAGCAACACGTCACACCTTGGCGATCCTTTGTTCGTCCAATCGCAGCAACACGTCACACCTTGGCGATCCTTTGCTCGTCCAATCACAGCGACACGTCACACCATGGCGATCCTTTGCTCGTCCAATCACAGTGACACGTCACACCTTGGCGATCCTTTGCTCGTCCAATCACAGTGACACGTCACACCTTGGCGATCCTTCGCTCGTCCAATCACAGTGACACGTCACACCTTGGCGATCCTTTGTTCGTCCAATCGCAGCAACACGTCACACCTTGGCGATCCTTCGCTCGTCCAATCACAGCGACACGTCACACCATGGCAATCCTTTGCTCATCCAATCACAGTGACACGTCACACCTTGGCGATCCTTTGCTCGTCCAATCACAGTGACACGTCACACCTTGGGGATCCTTTGCTCGTCCAATCACAGTGACACGTCACACCTTGGCGATCCTTGGCTCGTCCAATCACAGCAACACGTCACACCTTGGTGATCCTTTGTTAATCCAATCGCATGGACACGTCACACCATAGTGATCCTTTGCTAATCCAATCGCAGGGACACGTCACACCAAGGTGATCCTTTGCTAATCCAATCGCAGGAACACGTCACAACATGGCGATCCTTCGATAGTCCAATCGCAGCGACACGTCACATCTTTGGCGATCCTTTGCTAATCCAATCACAGCGACATGTCACACCTTGGCGATCCTTCGATAGTCCAATCGCAGTGACACGTCACATCTTTGGCGGTCCCGTGCACGGCAACGCATTTCTCACACCGGATGCTAACGGGCGGCCGGTGCAATCGCTTAGGCGCTTTCGCCGCCATGCCGACGAATCGGCATCACCCGCGTTCCGCCCATTGCATCGGCGAGGGCGACTTTGGCGTCAAAATCACGTGGTGATGTTTCCGGTAGCGGCGTCTCCTCCAAAGAACCTCGCTCGTCCAACCACGACACTCACCCATCTGGCAGGACGTGGGGGAGCTGTGAACACCGGAAACTTAAAGGGGGAGAGGGAGTAGCGGGTGGTGGGGGGGTCCCTCGTAATGGGGTGGAAAGGGGTCAAAGTGTTTGTGGAGGACAGTGCACTGAACCAACTCAACCCTGTCACTGAGTCTCCAGCCACCCGGTTGACGGGCCAAAAGCCGTTTCCCACTTTGGCTCTGGAGGTCGCTCCTTCTCCTCTGCTGGCCCCCATGGTCTGGGACTCCCTCCGGTCACGTGCGCACTCGTGATGACCGGCGTCACGTGACTTTGCGCGTTTACAAATATACTTTGCCTCCTCTTCCTCTTGAACTCCCTTTGGCCCTCTTGCTCAAGCCTAGGCCGAAAGCCTTTCCATTGTTTGTTCTGTCCCTCTGCCTGCGACTGGCCACCTCTCTCTCTGTGAAACAGCGTCTTTTCGATCGCATTTAAATATTGCACAACTTCACACGCTGATAACCAATGAGCGGGTAAATTACTCGTACTGAGCCCTACACCCCACCACACCAGATCACTCTAAACATAACGAGCCAACGAGCCACTCGTAATATCCCTCTCACTGAACTTAACCCTCACCAGCTAGGCAGTGCATCACGAGTACCGGCCCCACTTCTAACCAGGCACAAGCCAACAACTGGCTCGCACTCGCCGTAACTCTATGGTGAACGGCGCCTCCACCGCCTCGCCAATCGGCCCCCCCCTTTCGCTCTCCGTTCGCTCTTCAACTCTCGGCGTTCACGATAACCGTCGTCGTCGTCGCCGACCATCGCTCGAGGCGTCCGCATCGTACCCAGTACAGGACGCCGCCGGCGCCGAGCCTCATCCGTCCTGGGCGGCTGCTTCCCCTGCCGAGCTTCGTCTCTCCACGCAGGCCCACGGCGTCGCCGCCCCCCTCGCATCCTCTCCGCCCCGCGAGCGGCAAGAGCGGCCGCCCCTCCTTTCCCTCTTCCCGCCGCCCTCGTCCTCCGCGTCCCTCCCCTCCCCCGCCGCGTCGCCGTCTCCGCCGCCTCCGTCGCCCCCCTCGGCGACGCGCGGCCGGTCCTGCCCGTCGCGTCCCCGCGCCCACTCGGCGAACGCGTCGAAGAGGCTGGGCCAGGCCTCGTCCTCGGCATAGCCGGCCAGGTCGGGCCCCGCGGCGTGCGCGAAGCTGGGGAACATGAGCCAGGTGTCGCGCGACACTCCGCGCACGCCCCCCGGGTTCTCGCCCAGGAAGAGCAGCCACAGGCCGAGCAGCGGGGGGCCGTCGCGAGCGTAGACGCGCCGCCACAGCTCCGCCGCCGCCCCCAGCGGCACGCAGCGCCGCCGGCGGCCGGGGTCCGCCGAGGACGCGGCCGCGGCGGCGTCATCGGCGTCGGCGAGACCCAGGTGGAAGGCGTAGCGGTAGAAGTCGCGGAAGGAGTCCTCGTGCCGGAGGTCGGAGAAGAGATCGGGCAGCCGGGAGCGCAGCGAGCGGATGCTGTCGGCGCGCATGGAGCGACAGCCAGAAAAAAACTCTGCTCTGCTTGGGGGGGGGGGGGGTAGGAGGAGGACGAGGAAGAGAGGAGCGAGGCAGAGGGTAGAGAGATGGGGGAAGGAGAGACAGGCGAGAGATAGAAGGGAGAGAGACAAAGGGGAGAGAGAGACAAAGGGGAGGGAGAGACGCAGAGGGGAAAAAGATGGAGAGGGAAGAGAGATAGAGAGAAGAGAGAGGGGAGAAAGACAGAGGGGAGAGAGAGACACGGAGGTGAGACACAGAGGGGAGGGAGACACAGGGAAAGAAAGGAACCAAGGGTAGAGAGAGGCATGGGGGGGGGGGGGGACAGGGAGAAAGAGGAAGAGTGGAGAGACAGAGAAGGGAGAGACTGGAAAGAGGGGAAGGGTAGCAGAGAAAAAGCGAATGACGGGAGAAAGAATACACAGAAAGGTTTAGAGTGGAAGGAGAGAAGAGATGCCTCGCGCGTGAGAAGCACAAGGGAGATGAAAGAGAGACCTGCGGAGCGGAGGAGAGAGATACACAGAACGAGTTGGAGATGGGAGAGAGAAATGGATCGAGCAGAGGGAGGTGATAGATAGATACACAGATTCTGCGTACGTATTTTGAACTTCTTTCACACCGTACATAGACAACCATGTTAATCGGAGCGTATATAGTTTAGTGTATAGTAGTTGCGTGTATATTGTAGTGTATAGTGTACTGTATAGTAGTGTAATGTATAGGAGTGTAGAGTAGTATGCATGTTGCACTTATTTCGCACCGTACGAAGAAAACCGTGCTGATCGGAGGTGCGGGGGTGGACAGCGAGACGCACAGGTGAGAGAGAGACAGAGGGGTGAGCGGAGAGGGGGAGAGAGACACTCAGAAGGGAGAGAGAAGTAGGAGAGACACAAGAGGTACAGAATAGGAGCGGAGGGGAGGAGGGTGACATAAATGAAAGAAAGATGGGATAGAGAGGGTTACAGAGACAGCTACACAAAGACAAAGACCCCCCCCCCTCCGTGTAGCATTAACAGACTGTTGGGGCAAGTGCGGTGAGCGAGTAGCAGCACCTATGAGGGCCGGCACGGCACACGCGGGAGTGGGTGGGCAACATTACGCCCGGCCGCCTTTGTCTTCCGAGTGGAGATGTTTACACACCGACCTATGGGAGGCCCAGGCCCGGTTCAGATAATCGTCACTGGTTTGGCCGTGAGCGGGAATCGAACTCGGGTCGCCGGGTTCGTAGCGCAGCGTAGCGCTAACCGCTGCGCCACCGCTCCCCACACACAACAGACACGTGACACTCGAGGACTGTTGAGGCAAGTGGCGTTAGCGAGCGCCTGTTAAGCCTGGCATGGCTCACGAGAAGATTGTGTTACCAGCACAACGCCCATCCGCCAAACGCCGATATTTACACGCCTCAGCAGGTACTCAATTTGAGGCCGAGTCGACCTAGGAGAGAACCAGGAACAGTTCAGATATCCACCACTGATTTGGCTGTGAGCGGGCTTCAAACTCGGACACGAGGGTTCATAGCGCAGTGGGCGAACCTCGACAACACCAACAGCCGCTATCCCCCACTAAGTGACGGTGACGTCACTACGGCGCCTGTGCCAGGCTAGGTGCACTCCGAGGCCACGTGAAGTGTCGAAGGCTCGCTGCTGGCAGGAGGAGGTCACGGGACAGACCCGGCAGGTGCCATGGGTTGACTGGCTGAGATGGCCGGCAGATGCACCACCAGCTGTACCCCCTACTGTGCCAGGCTAGGTGCAGGAGGTCTCGGGACAGACCCAGTAGGTGCCATGGGTTGGCTGACTGAGATGACCGGTAGATGTACCACTAGCTGTACCCCCTACTGTGCCAGGCTAGGTGCAGGAGGTCACGGGACAGACCCGGCAGGTGCCATGGGTTGACTGACTGAGATGGCTGGAAGATGAATCAACTGTGCCTCCAACGTTCCAGCAGCGTCTTTCACGAGTCTCCACCGTAAGTCGATGTTGGTTATTGATTTGAGATTGTGTGCATGATCACCGGCGTTTGTGTTGCGGCTACGTGACAGATGGCAGCAGCAGCAGCAACGACAACAACAACCGCTCAAATGAAATGAACAGATTCATTTCTCTTCTTTAGTCTTCTGCGGCTGCTCGATGACCGGTCCTTGATCCAAACAAGCTCCCCTCCATCCTCTCCGATCTTGATCTCTCTTCGTTTCACTCTGGCCTCCCAACCGAAACCTTTCTTGGGAGTCATAGAACAGCATCTTCCTTTCTGTGCCCTTCGACCTTTCCCAACATCCTTCTGGACCTCCCTTCCAGATCTTCCAAACCTCCCTCCCAAACCTCCCTCCCAAACCTCCCTCCAGACCTTCCTTCCAACCTTCCTTCCAACCTTCCTTCCAGATCTTCTTTCTGAACCTTACTTTCGGACCTCCCTTCCAGACCTCCCTTCTGAACCTCTCTTCCAAACCTCCCTTTCAAACCTCCCTTTCAAACCTTCCAGATCTTCTTTCTGAACCTTACTTTCGGACCTCCCTTCAAGACCTCCCTTCCAGACCTCCTTTCCGAACCTCCCTTCTGAACCTTCAAGACCTCCCGTTTAAACCTTCCTTCCGGACGTCCCTTCCAGACCTCCTTTCTGAACCTCCCTTCCGATCCTTCATTCCGGACCGCCCTTCCAGACCTTCCTTCCGAATCTTCCTTCCAGACCTTCCTTCCGAATCTTCCTTCCAGATCTTTCTTCCAGATCTTCCTTCCAGATCTTTCTTCCAGATCTTTCTTCCAGGCCTCCCTTTGGGACCTCCCTTCATGAAGCCGTCACCTCTAGAAGCGCGCACCCTTTCACAAACCTCCCAAGGAAAAAAAACTTCCCGGACACTTGCGAGAACTACTGGACACGTCCATGGGGTGGGGGGGTGGGGTGGGTGGGGAGAAGAGCCTCATAGCTCATCGGATTCCTCCAGAATATTGTAAATATTCAGATTTTTAAAAATAATAACCGCAATGCCCCCGCCGCCGCCCCCCTCCCCCCCCCTCCCCCCCCCCCCCCCCCCCACGACACAGCCGGCCCGCACCTCGTAAACTGGCAGACGGTGCAGGCGTTGAACTTCCACGCGAGCACCAGGGCGGTGAAGTCAGCGGGCTCGGAGCCCAGGTCGTGGCACAGCCTCTGCACGCCCTCCTCCAGCACCGCATCCTCGTGCTCATCGCGGTAGCGCCGGAACAGCTCCTCCACGCGGCGCTCTTGAACCCTGCTCACTCGGTGTGGACGGGCGGTGGGTCGGGTGGGGTGGAGGAGCGGAGGGATTCACGTCACTCACTCCCATCCCGACCACCCACCAGTTCCTGTAGCGCTCTCTCTCTCTCTCTCTCGCGCCACGTGTCCCGTTGACGCGCTGCACCACCACGAGACCACGAGTGGGGAGTGGCAGCGTAGAGCTCGGCGTACCGCGCGATGAACCGAGCGACCCGGGTTCGATTCCTGCTCACAGCTACGCATGTTGAACTTCTTTCGCGCACCGTACGTAGCCGACCGTTCTAATCGGAGACGCGGGGGGATCAACAACACCGGCTACGATTATCTGAACCGGTCCTGGGCCTCACCTAGGTCCACTCAGCCTCAAATGAATATCTGGTGCGGTGTGTAAAATCGTCGCTGCTGGGGAGGCAAAGGCGGCCGGGCGTGGTGCTGGCCGCCCACCCCTTCGTGTGCCACAGGGCCGGCCTCAACAGGTGCTGCTGACTTTAAAACTATTAAAACTAGAAACTTTATGTATTTATTTTACCATGTAAGGCCCACTGAGCTACACAGCTCGAGCCACAAACGATAGCTCAACGAAGTGGCTTATCACGTGGACATCTGTAGCAGCCAAACACTCCCAAGCGCGTGACGTTGATTCTGCACGTCCAGGGTGAAACTCGAGTAGCTCCTCGCACGATTCTATTCAGCACGCTCAATTCACACACACACACACACACGCGCACACCGTGGCCTTTCAGCAATTTGCCTCCACGTCCGACCGACGAACTGCGGTCCTGAGGCTTTGCAATTGTTCTGCGAGGCCGAGGTCGTCAAGCGCCGCCGCCCCCTGCGCAATGAGCAGTGATGCGGGCGCTGTGATGCAGGCACTGTACCGATCCGTGGTAGTGAAGCGGGGGCTCAGTTCTCGAAGAAAGATCTTGGCTTACAGGTCGATCTACGTTCCCACCCTCACCTGCAACTGTCAAGAGCTTTGGGTAATGACCGAGAGAATGAGATCGCGGGTGCAAGGGGCCAAAATGAGGTTTCTCCGCAGGGTTGCCGGGCTCACTCTCCGTGATAGGGTGAGGAGGTAATCCGGGAGAGACTCGGAGTCAAGAGGCTGCTCCTCCGGATCGAGAGGAGCCAGTCAAGGTGGTTCGGGCACCCGGTAAGGATGCCCCCCTTTAGACTCCCCCTGGAACTCTAATGAGCGAAGTCCCACTGAGCGAAGTCCCCGGGGCCGGCCCAGGACATGTTGGGGGGACGTTGTCGCTCGGCTGGCCTGGGAATTCCCCAGGAAGAGCTTGAGTCTGTGTATAGTAGTGTGGTAGTGTAGAGGAGTGTAGTGTATAGTGTATTAGTGCTAGAGTCCGTCGCCAGGGAAAGGCAGGTCTGGACTGCCGTACTCAACACGCTGCTGCCGCGACCCTCGCCAGGACAAGCGGACTGAGAACTGAACGGACGAATCGTTAACATTAATAATATAGAGCGCCTTCAGTGGAGGTGCTCTCCATAAATATTAATTGGATTCTTTCTGTCTCGCAAGAGTAAAATTCTAAACGCCGTTTTTGCGCACTATTTGTCGGTGTCCCATGCGCTACGACTAATTTGTTGGGAAAGGTGTTTTAGTTTTTACCAGGATGGGATTACCACCACGTTCATCATCATCATCGTCGTCGTCATCCGTGATCTATCCACTGCTGAATGGAGGCCTTGCCGAGTGGCGCCACGATTCCTCAACGATTTTTTGCGATGCAACAATCCACCCAGCTGGCCAGCAGCCGCACGCGAGCCGATTCCACTGATCTCTTCGGTAGCTCCAACGCACTCCGTGCGACCTCGCGATGCATGCGCATCACGTAAGCTTTCAATAATTAACTGCCCACATGAAACCCATCTGATTTCACTGCGCTGGCAACATTTATTTTTTATATCATTATTGTTTTATTACCACCATCGAGAGTGGCACTAAGTGCAAAGATCCAATAATCAGCCTTGATGCCGCTCGGCTATACAGACAGGAATAGGTTTTAAAATGCCATCGTATCCTCCAGTGCACCGCGAAAGAGCAGCGCGCTCGCAATACGTGCGGGCAGGCCTCGCTTAGCGCCACCGCGTGCATCAATGGGATGCACTTAACCTGGGATGCACGGAACCCCGCGTGGGGGGTGCGAGATGCCCTTTCCGGGGGTAAGCGAGACGTGGCCAGAGTTTTTGTCAGAAGGTAAATCATGCGGGGGGGGAGGGGGAAACACAAATTAAGCACGGGCACGTAAGTCCAACAACTACTTTGTTTCAAACCCTACGTAGTTATTAACATCAAACATACGAGGCTGCAGTACAGTTGAAGAACCACTGGCGTAGGAGCCAGGCCATGAGAGCCTACTTGTGGTGAACAAGCAAACAAAAACATGTGCCTCTGATAGTAGATGAATTGTCTTTGAAACAGATTTGGTCCACACCAGAGACAGCTTTCTTTAATGGTGTTTCGTTTGTTTGTTTGTATGTATGTTCACCACAACTATGTGTGGTTAATGCAGACATGATTCCTTGAAAAAGGATTCTGCTTGGTGTTTTAACAATTTTAAACAGCTGCTGTATTGCCAGAAAGGGGAAAACCTATTGGTTTAGTGTTGTATTTGTTTGGGTGATTTCTTAACTTTTCTTGCGCTTTGCACTCCTATCGTGTTTTTTTCGTATTGATTGTTGTTGTAACGTTCTTACCCCGTGGCCCGACTGAACATCTGTGAGAGAAGAGCTTTATAGCTCATCGGATTCCTCTTCCTGCAGTCTAAACACTGATTCTGATGCTGCTTACTGATGTTAACATAAATAATTATTTTTACGAAGTAATGTTTACCATCTGTATAATTTCGATTTAAAGCTTTCGTGACTGCAAGGATTCATCTTCTTTGGTTCTTTCGGTAAAGTCACGTAGAATGAGAATAACATAATAAATGATTTCTTAACTTTTCTTGCACTTTGTGGCCTTCTTCAGGTGAAGAAGGCCACTTGTGTTGTGGCCGAAACGTCGTGAGAATTTTACTGTTTTATTTTATCATTTTATTCTCATTCTACGTGACTTTACCGAAAGAACCAAAGAAGATGAATCTGTATAATTATTATTGTCAGCGCTATTACCAATAACCACCCCCCCCCCCCTAAATAAAGTCCCCCTATATTGCGCATACGAAAGGGATGATGCTGCCGGGAACGCAACCCCATACACGTGGTGGCCTAACGGCCTCTGTTAGCGCCGATTCGGTTCGGCGCTGCTCACGCCTCCAGGAACGCTGTGGTCTCGAGCGCCTCGGCGAGCTCCGCCCGCCTGCCCCTTCGACGCTCCGTGGAGCAACCGCAAGTCCGGAGCACCGTTCCCGGTCGCCCGTTCCGCGCGGTGTCGTGCCGGCGCACGCGCCGGGGGTGGTGCGAGCAGGAGACGCGCCCGTCAGGGTTATCGGGCGCCCTCGAGATGGACTTTACTCGTTCACCCCCCGGGAGGAAAACTGCGCTCGAAAGCGACGGGGCGAGAAGATCGGCTCATCGTGTCCGAGCACGATGAGCCGACCGGCGGTAGCGGAAAATAACGCGCCTCCCCCCCCCCGCCTCCCCCCCCCCAGCTTCGGGCAGAGAGCAAAGACGCCAGTGAGTCCGTGGTGCCGTTCATTTGAGATTGTCTGCATGGCCGTCCGTCGATTGCGTCGTGGCCACCTGACGCACATTTAGACTGAGAGATGGCAGCAGCAAGCGCTCAAACGTATCAACAGGTGATCTTGATTTGAAGCTTTCGTGACTGCAGGAATCCATGCACGATGTCCACGGACATCGTGCTGCTCGCAGTAGACATCGCAGCTGTCGCGATTTCCACCTGCAGACGGGCGCTTGTGTGGCGCTCGAAACGTCGTGATTTTTATTTTATTTTCATTTTATTTCTACCTACGTCACTTTGCCGAAAGAACCAAATCAGAATCAACAGATACTCGCGACAACGCCTCACCCCTCGTGAAGACGCCTCACTACTCGCGGGGGGAGGTGGGGGGGGGCGGGGGCGGAGGTGGGAATGGGGGGAGGTTGAGGGGTGCGGGGGGAGGTGGGTACCACCTTCACTCACCCGCCACCTCCGCCGCCCCCGTAGCCGTGCTCCCCGGCGTTCCCCAGCGGGCAGCCAGCCCCCACGCAGCTCCCCCCCACGACGCCGCCCACCACGTCCCCCAGCCAGCTGGTGCGCCGCTTGGGCCCCGCGCCGGCCGTGGCGGCCGTGCCGGCGGTGGCACGGGCGGGCCCGCCGTTCTGCGCCTCCTCCGAGTTCACGGCGGCCGCGTCGGAGCGGCGGCCCCCGCCGCCGCGGAGCGTCGGGCCGCGGCCCGGCTTGGCGGCTCCGTTGCCGCCGCCGTGGGCCGTGCCGTTGGCGTGGCGGTGGCGGTGGCCGTGGCGGTGCGAGCCGCGGCCGCAGCGCGCCACGCACTGGCCCATGGTCTCCACCCTGACGGAGTGCGGTCGCCGGGACCAAGTCCGGTGGCGATAGCGGCGGTGAGGGCTTGGATGATGGATACCGGTGGTGCTGGTGGTGGTGTAGGTTTTGGTGATGGATATCAGCTGTGGTGGTGACAGTGGTGGTGAGGTTTCAGATGGTAGCAGCGGTCGAATGGAGCGGTAGCGGTGGTGATAGCCGTGGCAGAGCTGATTGGAGCCGTGTGGGTGGTGACGGTGGTGGTTATTCTGACAGCGGTGGCGAGGGTTCGGATGTTGAGGAGCGGCAACGATGGCGGCGGCGGTGGTGGCAGCGGCGGCGAGGGTTTTGAGTTTGGGTTGCAGTGGTGGCGACGGAGGCGGGAGCGCCGATGGGAGTTGCGGCACCGGTGTTCGGTGGTCGTGCTGGCGAGGACTCAGATGTTGCGTATCAGCGGTGGTGAGCCTTCGTGTGTTGAGTGGCAGCGGTGGCGATGGAGCCACTATCGGGTGGCGGCGGTGACAGCGTTGGAGGTGGTAACTTCAGGTGGCGGTTGTGTTCAGGGGATACGATGTTGGGCGGCCGACTTACGTGACAGCAGTGGTGGTGCCGATGGTCGTTGTGCCGCCGGTGATGAGGGTTTAACCGATGGCTTGCAGTGGTGGTGGTTGTGAAGATGGTGTTAGTGGCAGCGGTAGTTACGGTGGCAGTGGTAGTAGTGGTGATGATGAAGATGCTGGGTAGCAGCAGTAGTGTGGCAGTGGTGGCTAGTAGCCGTGTTCAGTCGTAATCGTGGTGATGGTGGCGGCAATCGTGAAAGCGGTTGATACACTTATGTGACAGCGTTGGTAATGGTGAAGATGTTGAGAAGCGGCGGTGGTGGTGGTGGTGGTGGCGGTGGTGGCGGTGGCAGCAGTGGCGGCTGTGGTGGGTGCCAGTGGAGGTGCTCACTGATTCGTCGTGAGGTGTCGACTCTTCGACAACCTTTGGGATCTTTCCCAAGTTAAGGAAGCAGTGGCAGTCGTCAGTGGCGGGAGCGGTTGTTTTGATGGCAGTGTAAGTGGTGGTGGTTATGGTATGGCGGTGGCGGTTACGGTGTTACTGGCATATTGAGTGGCGGTGGTGGCGGCTGGAGTGGTTATGGTGTTAGTGCCGTATTGGGTGGCGGTGTTGGTTATGGTGTTAGTGGTGTATTGGGTGGCGGTGGTGCCGGTGGCGGTGTTGGCTATGGTGTGAGTGGCGTATTGGGTGGCGGTGTTGGTGCCGGTGTTGGTGCCGGTGTTAGTAGCGTATTGGGTGGCAGTGTTGGTGCCGGTGTTGGTTATGATGTTAGTGGCGTATTAGGTGGCGGTGTTGGTGCTGGTGTTGGTTATGGTGTTAGTGGCGCATTAGGTGGCGGTGTTGGTGCCGGTGTTGGCTATGGTGTTAGTGGCGTATTGGGTGGTGATGGTGGCGACAGTGTTGGTTATGGTGTTAGTGGCGCATTAGGTGGCGGTGTTGGTGCCGGTGTTGGTTATGGTGTTAGTGGCCTTGGGTAGCGGTGTTGGTGCCGGTGTTGGTTATGGTGTTAGTGGCGTATTGGGTGGTAGTGTTGGTGCCGGTGTTGGTTATGATGTTAGTGGCGTATTGGTTGGTGGTGGTGGTGGCGACAGTGTTGGTTATGGTGTTAGTGGCCTTGGGTAGCAGACGTTAGTGATAGCAGTGGCTGTAATTAGTGGAAGTGGTAGTCCTGTACAGTACTTGCGTGTAATCAGCAGTGTGCAGTATTCCCTTTAGACGAACATTAGGCTACATTAATTCCGCCTTGGCAGGGATTAGGTGATATTAAATATAAATATACGTAATGTAGGACTCCCTCACTAATGGACGCTATAAATTTTTGGCCGGAAGACCTTGAGTGGAAACCTTGTTCACCGTTTCAAGAGTTCATCAGCTAGACACGTCCAGCTACGTGAGAAATATGATAGCAGTCGGGATATATAGTGTCATTAGTCGTAATTACATTCGTTTATATAGTTGTCATATGGAGGAAGTACAAAGCCTCGCTGAATTGTTATTGTTAATATAACAACAACGATGATGATGATGATGACTCTTGCTATACAATGTCGTTTAGAAAATCCACTTGAACACAACGCGCAGAATGCTGAGCGATATTCGTGAACGGCGATATACCTTCCATCGAGCGCAGCATGCGCAATATAAAACACGCACGCACTGTGTGTGTGTGTATATATATACACCGTATATAATTTCACAGATGTAATGCCCTTTGGGTTCGCCCAAGATCCACGGGCTCGCTTATTTACAAATCAACACGAGCGTCGATCGCTGCTTTTGGCCTTGTCCGTGGCGAAGCACCGTCCACGGTGCTGTATGCCGCAAGGGTCAAGTAACGTGTGGAGGACGTGCGTGTTCACGCACCGCAACCACGCAGGGATTTTCTTTTTTTCACATATATACACTCCGTGCTATTGAGTGCAGTGCTGCTTCCCTCTCTCTGTGCGCGTGCAACGCGCGCGCGTGTCGGTGCGTGCGTGCACAGGCACACGTGCGCGTGTGTGCGTGTGTAACGCGTGTGTGTGTGTAACGCATGTGCGTGTCTGTGCACTTGTCCAAGTTTGCCCTTCAAACCCGCGCGTGGGTCTAATCGCCTCCTCGCGGTGATTCGTTAATCAGCCATCGTCACTCGTTTGTCACGGCAGGGCGAGCCGGCCTCGCGGGGGACTCCGAAATCTCCCAGCCTCCCCCCCTCCCTTCCGTTCAATAATTTAATTTTTAATATAACGCCCCCTCCCCTCTATCCCCCCCTACCGCGGCCCCCACCACCACACCCCCCCCCCCCTCCCCGACCGACTGTACGACCATTTGCGTAAAATTGCGCTCGATGCAAATGCGCTGGCCACGGGGATGGCGACCCAACGGTCCGTGGGCCGGTAGCGGTGGCGAGGCGGTGTAGTGACGGTGGTGAGGCGGTGGCGAGGCGGTGGAGTGACGGTGGTGAGGCGGTGGTGAGGCGGTGGTGAGGCGGTGGCGAGGCGGTGGAGTGACGGTGGTGAGGCGGTGGAGTGACGGTGGCGAGGCGGTGGTGAGGGCGGCCGTCGTGTGGCAAGGGGAAGACCATAAGCCATACGGTGGTGGTGGCGGTGGCGGCGGTGGCGAAGAGACTGTAAGAGGGCTCCTTGAAGGTCGGGTGTCAGCTGTGAAACATCGACAGGATCGAGCAGAGGGAAAGGAGCGATGGCTGGCGTGCAGTGGTATCAACAGCATTGGCTGTGATGGTGGTCTTCACCCTTGTTGTTGTTTATCTCCGTACGTGACCCCCGTTACGATGCAAGTGTGATTAGATCGCGCGCGTCCCGCAAGATCTTTAAACCCCGAGAAACGTTTTGTGCGGCTTGCTCTTTTCCTCGAAGTCTGTCGGTTTTTTGTTGTTGCTGTTATTCTCCTTTGCTCGTGAAACCTGCAGGCAAGCCCCTCGCCGCGAAGCTCCGGCACGGACAGCGCTACCGTGAAGGCGTCTCGCGAACGATCCGGTCGCGACGCTTCATGCCGTTCACAAGAGCTCCGGCGAACTTCACCGCGCACCCAGCAGGCACCGAGTCTTTGAGCTGCCCGATGTGGCTGTCACGATTGCACCCGATAGCAAACGAAAACGACGGTCGGCCTTCTCACGAGCGGATGACAAGCGCCACCCGATCGAGCTGCAAAGCCGATCGTGTGATCAGACGCAAGAGGTTTATATTTGCGCAATACTAATCCCAAAAATAAGACCCTTTGTTACGGATACCGGTCACAAAAGCCTACGACTGTGTGTTAAAGAGAGGCAGAGTTCATCTTTGTTTTGGGCGAGCGGAATATTTTCAGCCTCCAAACGTGGCTTAGATTCGGTTTAGATGCCCCACCGTGCGTGGCCTCCGTGCGGTCCCTTACAGGACTGTGGAACGTTCAGACTGAGCGGGCTCGTGAACGAGGAACGTTCAGACTGAGCGGGCTCGTGAACGAGGAACGTTCAGACTGAGCGGGCTCGTGAACGAGGAACATTCAGGCTCACCAGGCTCGTGAACGAGGAACGTTCAGACTGACAGGGCTCTTGAACGAGGAACGTTCAGACTGAGCGGGCTCGTGAACGGGGAACGTTCAGGCTGACCGGGCTCGTGAACGAGGAACGTTCAGACTGAGCGGGCTCGTGAATGAGGAACGTTCAGGCTGACCAGGCTCGTGAACAGGGAACGTTCAGACTGACAGGGCTCGTGAATGAGGAACGTTCAGACTGAGCGGGCTCGTGAACGAGGAACGTTCAGACTGAGCGGGCTCGTGAACGAGGAACGTTCAGACTGAGCGGGCTCGTGAACGGGGAACGTTCAGGCTGACTGGGCTCGTGAACGAGGAACGTTCAGACTGAGCGGGCTCGTGAACGAGGAACGTTCAGGCTAACCGGGCTCGTGAATGGGGAACGTTCAGACTGAGTGGGCTCGTGAACGGGGAACGTTCAGACTGAGCGGGCTTGTGAACGAGGAACGTTCAGGCTGACCGGGCTCGTGAACGAGGAACGTTCAGACTGAGCGGGCTCGTGAACGGGGAACGTTCAGGCTGATCGGGCTCGTGAACGAGGAACGTTCAGACTGAGCGGGCTCGTGAACGAGGAACGTTCAGACTGAGCGGGCTCGTGAACGAGGAACGTTCAGACTGAGCGGGCTCGTGAATCCGGCCTCTCAATTGGGAACTTGGGCTCTCGACAGCAGGCGACTCGCCACATCGGTGATGTCACCGTTGCCCAGCGAAGACGCTTTTTGTCTTTCCTTGCTGACGCCGACAAGTGGAGCTAAAACCGCCGACGGGCGCTTCCCGCGTCAGACCGTCCGTCCGATTGCGACCGCCCCCGAGGGTAACATCAGGCTAAGCCTCAGCTCGCTCGCTCGCGGTGGTCACGGGAAGCAATCGGCGTGCGCGCGCTCGTTTGTTAAACCTCGGTGCGCGTACGCATCAGGGTTCTGTTGCGACTCCAACCGCCGTGAAGACCCTCGTTTGCGATGGCCTTTATCCGAGCACAGGTGCAGTGCGTGGCGCGGTGTCCACGCGGCGGGGGCGTCGTCTGCACAAATTTGCGAGTGGACAAAAAAAATGTAAGAAATATTAAAAATTGCTCTTCGCTCGCAAAACTTGCGGCGGCGGCAGCCGCCCTGGCTACATGTGGGTATTGAACTTCTTTCGCACCGTACGCGGCCCACCGCGCCGGCCGGAGGCGAGATGGCGCAAGCAACTGGGGGGAGGGGGCGCTCGCAAATGTTTCTCTTTCCGGATGTTTCCGTTGAGAAAGCGAAAAACCCGAAACTGTCGCGGCTGCACCAGAACGCAACGCTGTCTAGAAGCAACCGCGTCTCAAGAGACTCTTCACGTCCTGGGATTTGCGCATGTTGGGAGAATGGGTTGATACGGTGGGGTTGTTTTCTGTTGTTGTTTAAAGATGCTATATTTAAAGAGGGTTATAGTGTGAGGAGTCAGTGGGAGGCTCGAATCAGCGCGAAGGTTTAACGGATTGAAGTCTCGAGACTGCGAGAGGATCGGCAAGGGAAGAAGGGACAGAGTGGTGAAGGTGGCAGGCGATAAGACGCTTCACTGCACAAGAAGACGAAGAGACTGCCGGTCAGAAAAATAACTTCACAGATCATCGGATTCCTCGAGTCGATAATAAAGATTCCAATTCTGGATCTGTTCTGTGCATGGACCTGAACTGCGGCAGGACCCTGAGCGCCTGAACAATTCTGCCGAGTCTCCTGACTCCCGTTGGCAATCCACGCCAGTGATCGCCACGGCCTCGTTCCTCTTCCAACGTATCCCGAGTGCACACACCAGCAAGGTCCGCTGGCCTCTTATAGGCCTCTTATAAGTATAGGTGCCTTATAGGTCTCTTATAGGTCTCTTATAGGTCTCTGATAGGTCTCTTATAGGTCTCTGATAGGTCTCTTATAGGTCTATTATAGGTCTCTTATAGGTCTCTTATAGGTCTCTTATAGGTCCCTTATAGGTCTCTGATAGGTCCCTTATAGGTCCCTTATAGGTCTCTTATAGGTCTCTTATAGGTCTCTTATAGGTCCCTTATAGGTCTCTGATAGGTCTCTTATAGGTCTCTTATAGGTGCCTTATAGGTCTCTTATAGGTGCCTTATAGGTCCCTTATAGATCTCTTATAAGTCCCTTATAGGTCCCTTATAGGTCTCTTATAGGTCTCTGATAGGTCTCTTATAGGTCTCTTATAGGTCCCTTATAGGTCTCTGATAGGTCTCTTATAGGTCTCTTTTAGGTCTATTATAGGTCTCTTATAGATCTCTTATAGGTCCCTTATAGGTCTCTGATAGGTCTCTTATAGATCCCTTATAGGTCTCTGATAGGTCTCTTATAGGTCTCTTATAGGTGCCTTATAGGTCTCTTATAGGTCTCTTATAGGTCTCTTATAGGTCCCTTATAGGTCTCTTATAGGTCTCTTATAGGTCTCTTATAGGTCCCTTATAGGTTTCTTATAAGTCTCTCATAGGTCCCTTATAGGTCTCTTATAGGTCTCTTATAGGTCCCTTATAAGTCTCTTATAGGTTTCTTATAGGTCTCTTATAGGTCCCTTATAGGTCTCTTATAGGTCCCTTATAGGTCTCTTATAGGTCTCTTATAGGTCCCTTATAGGTCTCTTATAGGTCTCTTATAGGTCCCTTATAGGTCTCTTATAGGTCTCTTATAGGTCTCTTATAGGTCCCTTATAGGTTTCTTATAAGTCTCTCATAGGTCCCTTATAGGTCTCTTATAGGTCTCTTATAGGTCCCTTATAAGTCTCTTATAGGTTTCTTATAGGTCTCTTATAGGTCCCTTATAGGTCTCTTATAGGTCCCTTATAGGTCTCTTATAGGTCCCTTATAGGTCCCTTATAGGTCCCTTATAGGTCTCTTATAGGTCCCTTATAGGTCTCTTATAGGTCTCTGATAGGTCTCTTATAGGTCTCCGGAGCACTGGGAACTCGTGGCTGTTGGTGCCGCATGCAGAGTGGGCGAATTGGGGTAAGGGACAGTGAGAGAGTGGTGTACGGGCCAGTGAGTGGGTGGGTGGGTGTACGGGCCAGTGAGTGGGTGGGGTGGGTGTACGGGCCAGTGAGTGGGTGGGTGGGTGTACGGGCCAGTGAGTGGGTGGGTGGGTGTACGGGCCAGTGAATGAGTGGGTGGTTGTACGGGCCAGTGAGTGAACGAGTGAGTGTACGGGGCAGTGAGTGAATGAGGGAGTGTACGGAGCAGTGAGTGAATGAGTGAGTGTACGGAGCACTGAGTGAGTATATGGGGCAGTGAGTGAGTGAAGTGAGTGGGTGTACGGGGCAGTGAGTGAGTAGGTGAATGTAACAGTGAGTGAGTGGGTGGGTGTATGGGGCAGTGAGTGAGTGTATGGGGCAGTGAGTGAGTGTATGGGGCAGTGAGTGTATGGGGCAGTGAGTGAGTGAGTGTATGGGGCAGTGAGTGAGTGTACGGGGCAGTGAGTGAGTGTATGGGGCAGTGAGTGAGTGTATGGGGCAGTGAGTGAGTGTATGGGGCAGTGAGTGAGTGAGTGTATGGGACAGTGAGTGAGCGAGTGTATGGGGCAGTGAGTGAATGTATGGGGCAGTGAGTGAGTGTATGGGGCAGTGAGTGAATGTATGGGGCAGTGAGTGAGTGAGTGTACAGGGCAGTGAGTGAGTGAGTGTACAGAGCAGTGAGTGTATGGGGCAGTGAGTGGGTGTATGGGGCAGTGAGTGAGTGAGTTTATAGGGCAGTGAGTGAGTGAGTGTACAGAGCAGTGAGTGTATGGGGCAGTGAGTGAATGTATGGGGCAGTGAGTGAGTGAGTGTATGGGACAGTGAGTGAGTGGGTGACTCAACCAACCACGCCCTAGAGGCCTAGATAGTCCAGGACTGGGACAATACCCTCGTCTGTTGCCGAATTCCCGTACTGTGTCGCTGACGCGGTATTATTTGGACGTTGCAAATATTGTTCAATGCATTTTATGTTGCGTTATCAGCTCTCTGTTTGTTACATTTCCTTGCCATAGGAATGTGGAATTTCCACCACCGGGGCACAGGGCTGTGAATAACAGGATCGGCTCACCACGCTCGCTGTTCCAGGCGATGTTTGCAATTGCGGTAATGCTCATCTGAAACTGCTTTAATGTTTACAAACGGGTGTTGACGTTATTTGCTCGAGTATTTGTGATTCCCGTCGTGTTGCCGCGTGCATTGATCCGTATGCATTGAGCACGCGTTTGGTGAATACCATTCATGCCGTGAGGTTATTGGTATTATTTTCGGACAGCGCTGAGTTTCGTACGATTCTGGAGCTGCACTGATGAGTCAAAGTGGATCATTGCACCGCAGCTTCACAATGTAATGGTTTGCAAGAACTCCGAAACATTTTACGCATTTTTAATGACTATTTTCATTTATCGTTTGTGATAAACGTTACGACTGTTACGATTATTTTCTTTAGGTCTTCCCTCATATTAATTAAACACGATTAGGAAAAGTTACCGTTCAACATTGGATGTTTCTCATCAAATCTTAAGGCATCGTCATCAAAACAACTTGATAATTATTCTCTCTTTTTTTTACGTTTCAGTACTCATTCGTGTTATTCCCACCACTTCAGGGGACTGAGATAACGCGTTATATATAAGTATTATTAAACGTAATTAATATTTTACATTGGAAGTGTCAACCCAGGCTCCAGTGACCGAGGTGAAGACCCTAAAGGTGGTGGTGGTGGTGGCAGTGGCAGTGGTGGTGGCGTTGGTGGTGGTGGCGTTGGTGGTGGTGGCGGTGGTGGTGGTGGTGGTGGCGTTGGTGGTGGTGGCGGTGGTGGTGGTGGCGGTGGTGGCGGCGGCGTTGGTGGTGGTGGTGGTGCTCATGATGACAGCGTTAACCGCGGACCATTGCCGGCGGGGTGTCAACAGTGGAGCGGCTGCACAGAATCCGGCAGAGGGAAGGAAGCGACGGCGAGGTGAGATGGCATCAAAGGGGGCGGCCGGGCGGGCGGCCGGGCGGGCGGGGGAAGCTTTGGGCCGTAATTGCGAGGCTTTGACCTTGATGCAGGGTCAAGCAGGGCTCAGCAGCAGCGTGCTCACGGGGGGGGGTAGCTGGGGATTGGAATGAATGTGTGAGCTGCGAGGACGATGGGCTCTGACACGTGGGCTGGACGTGTGGCTGGACCGAGGAGGTCGGATGATGCCTTCCCGTGATCCCGCGTGGTTTGAAGGGGACCGTCCTCACCCGCCCCCCGTGTGTGTCCACAAAGTGGTGCGGTCAAAGCGACAGCACCAGCAGCAGCAGCAGCAGCAGCGGCCGATCACCACTGAGTGGCGGTGACGTCACCGCGGCGCCTGTGCCAGGCGAGGTGCGCTTTGAGGCCGCCGCGTGAAGCGTCGAAGGCTCGGGGGGAGGTCACGGGACTGGCCCAGCGGCTGCCGTGGAGTTGACTGGCGCACACAAAGACAAAGACAGCAGATCCACGTTAGCCTGCTTGGTTTACGTCAGAAGGCAAAGGTCCCCCGTGTAGCCTCTAACAGACCGTAGGGGCGAGTGCTGTTAGCGAGCAGCGCCTGTGAAGGCCGGCGCGGCACACCAGGGGGTGGGGGGCCAGCACCACGCCCGGCCGCCTTTGTCTTCCCCAGTGGCGAGGTCTACACACCGCACCAGGTACTCGCTTGAAGCGGAGTCAACTGTATATTATGATTGGTCGTGAGCAGGAATCGAACTCGGGTAACCGGGGTTCGCAGCACGCTAACCACTACCCTACCGCTCCCACCACAAACACACACAAAGACAAAGATCCCACCGTATAGCCTGAACAGACTGTTGGGGCAAGTGCTGCTAGCGAGTAGCAGCGCCTACGAAGTCCGGCACGGCGCACTCAGGGGGAGGGGGGTGGGGGGTGGGTGGGTGTGCGGGTAGCACCCACGCACACACATCCACTGGCAGGTCCATCACAAGTGTACACGACATAACCTTGGCAGGGCTTAGGTTAAAACTGCTGCATTGCAAGATGCCACGCGCACGCGTACATAGCGGTGTGTCTGATGCCACTCCAATCAAACGTGTATACATCAACGCACTCGGACGGTGAAGCCAGTGGAGGGTCCAATATTTCATTTGCCGTTGCACTGAGTGCGTGTGTAAGTGTGTTTGTGTATGCATGTGCGCGTGTGTGTTTGACCATCGGTGTGTGCGCGTGTGTCTCTGTGCGATGGGGAGCGGTGGTGGAGCGGTTAGCGCGCTGCGCTACGAACCCGACGATCCGAGTTCGATTCCCGCTCACCACCACCAGTGATGTATATCTGAACCGGTCCTGGCTCCCAAATAGGCAGACTCAGCCTTAAATGAGCACTTGGGGCGGATGCTTAAACCTCCTATGTACGGTGCGAAAGAAGTTTAACACACGTACACACGAAGATAAAGGTGCCCCGTATAGCCTGTTCGGGCAAGTGCTGTTTCACGAGTAGCACTTGTGAAGGCCGGCACGTACACACACACACACGCATGCACACAGTCGCCCTTTCAGATGCGCCTCTGTGGCCGTCTGGAACGCTCTTCCTTTCGATATTAGGAAGCCACTGGAGCTATGCACTTTTAAATCATCGTCGTCTAGATTGACAAACTAACTTGTTTAGAACTGCTGGTTGTGTTTGGTTGGAAGAAGTTCAACACATAAATACACAAATACACATACACAGCACTGGGGAGACAGCTCACTGTCTTATTAATTAGGCGACCTAAGTTCGATTCCCTGCTACGTCAGTATTGTTGGTTAATTTACCATGTTAATAAACCGTATGCCATAGCATGCCTGTAAAAAATATACTTCTTTAGGCTACATTACTTTTCATTATCAAGATCAACTTCACAAAAGCACTCCAGCCTGCTTTCATCCGCCTATTTATTTCATAATTGTACCCCAATAGCCGTCCTTGTACATCCACTCGGCTATGTTAAATGCTTGAGGAGGCCTTCATCCAGCAGTGGAGTGATCATGGCTGATGATGATCGTGACAATTTTCTAATGCCACGGAATCACTTTGGCAAGAGCATATCACCCTTTAACAAATGTTTTGGTACCTTGATGCGATATTAATATTGATGTTCCATTTTTGCTAATTGTTTTTTTATATAACATTTGTAAAATACACAGAGATGGTTGGGCCTTGGTTTGTGAGAGTTTTGAGTAACTGGAACTCCTATTTCTCCCGAGTGGAGAGCTTGTCCGCGGTTTGACGAAGGCGTGGCGTAATATGATAGAGCGGAGGCAGACCCTCGCTTAGCCGCAGTCCCGCGGAGCGCTGATTCGTTACGGAGCTTGAAAGAAAACGGTTTTACGGTAACAAAAATTGAGAAAATCCAAAAATCTACAAAGCTCTTAGGAGTGAGGAAACGCACACCCGCCGCCATCTTTTTGGTTTACACTGGCCCCAGGCAATGAGAGCAATGGAAGCTTTTGAGCCAATCAGCAACCCCCGCCCCTCCAGCGATTTTATTATCACGATTTGCAGTCACGATAAAATAAAATCTATTTGTTTGCCAATGTTATTACAGTTTAACACGTAGTAGGCTATCACGACCAACATTGTCAATGATAGAGGCTGTTCTTGGGTTAGATTGCATGAATATACATGGACTCCTCTACTTACGCACATTCGACTTACGAACTTTCAGAGATACGAACAAAGCTGTCCATATGGCCCAGTTGCTTGTTCGGACCCAGTGTTTCAAGAGTGGAGGGAACACGATCACCAAAGGGAATTAGAATCTACGTCTACAGAACGTGAAGAACCAGTGGCATCTACATCTACAGAACGTGAAGAACCAGTGGCATCTACATCTACAGAACGTGAAGAACCAGTGGCATCTACATCAGTAAAACGTGAAGAACCAGTGGCATCTACATCTGCAGAACGTGAAGATTCAGTGGCATCTACATCTGCAGAACGTGAAGAACCAGTGGCATCTACATCTACAGAACGTGAAGAAACAGTGGCATCCACATCTGCAGAACGTGAAGAACCAGTGGCATCCACATTTGCAGAACGTGAAGAACCAGTGGCATCTAGATCTGCAGAACGTGAAGAACTAGTGGCATCTACATCTACAGAACGTGAAGAACCAGTGGCATCCACATCCGCAGAACGTGAAGAACCAGTGGCATCTACATCTGCAGAACGTGAAGAACCAGTGGCATCTAGATCTGCAGAACATGAAGAACCAGTGGCATCTACATCTACAGAACGTGAAGAACCAGTGGCATCCACATTTGCAGAACGTGAAGAACCAGTGGCATCTAGATCTGCAGCACGTGAAGAACTAGTGGCATCTACATCTACAGAACGTGAAGAACCAGTGGCATCCACATCTGCAGAACCTGAAGAACCAGTGGCACCTACATCAGCAGAACATAAAGGACCAGTGGCATCTACATCAGCAGAACATAAAGAACCAGTGGCATCTACATCAGCAGAGCATAAAGAACCAATGGCATCTACATCAGCAGAACATAAAGAACCAGTGGCATCCACATCAGCAGAACGTGAAGAACCAGTGGCATCTACATCTACAGAACGTGAAGAACCAATGGCATCTACATCAGTAAAACGTGAAGAACCAGTGGCATATACATCTGCAGAACGTGAAGAACAAGTGGCATCTACATCTGCAGAACGTGAAGAACCAGTGGCATCTACATCTACAGAACGTGAAGAACCAGTGGCATCTACATCTACAGAACGTGAAGAACCAGTGGCATCTACATCTACAGAACAAGAAGAACCAGTGGCATCTACATCTACAGAACGTGAAGAACCAGTGGCATCCACATCTGCAGAACGTGAAGAACCAGTGACATCTAGATGTGCAGAACGTGAAGAACCAGTGGCATCTAGATGTGCAGAACGTGAAGAACCAGTGGCATCCACATCTGCAGAACGTGAAGAACCAGTGGCATCTACATCTGCAGAACGTGAAGAACCAGTGGCATCTAGAGCTGCAGAACAAGTGGCATCTACATCTGCAGAACGTGAAGAACCAGTGGCATCTACACCTGCAGAACATAAAGAACTGGTGGCATCTACATCTACAGAACGTGAAAAACCAGTGGCATCTACATCTACAGGAGATTATACAACTTTTAAAACCATTCCCCGTGTGTAGGGTACTCACCGTACAACACGTTTGGAATGAACAGGAGTAAAGTTGGACTTACAAACAAATTAACCAAACTCGTTCGTAAGTAGACAACAAACACCGGTGTTTGTTGAACTAGTAGCGACTTGGCATGCTTTGTTTACGTGACAAACCCTTACTAATTGACTGTCAGGTGGTGGCGGCTTTAACGACACATTTATATTTACGCGATCTAACCCAAAAGAACTCTTTATGGTTATTATAGTCAATCTGTGAGCCACGCCACCTACCCGCCAGTAGCTGCTCCAACCTCGTCTCCCACCCTGTCATGTAGGAGTGCAGTAGAATGCACTCATAGGTACAGTAAATAACACTTAATGTTATTATAATTAAACACTGTTTTTCATGAAATAATGTTTAACATCTGTATTATTATTCGCGCTATTACCGACACCACCAATGAAGCCCTCGTAAATTGCGCATACTTAAAGAGATAACGTTGCGGGACACGCATCCTCATACACACACTGGTGCGACGACCCCGTTTAGCGTCGATTCGGTTAGCGCTCCCCACTTCTCCAGAAACGCGTCTCGAGCGCTAAGCGAGGCCTAAGTGTACTTGTTCTGCGTTGGCGTCGTCTTTACTCGAATCTGATGTAATAGTGTGCGGTCATTGGCGGAGAAGGCTTCTCATTGGCCGAGTTTGCCCGTGTGGTTGGCTGGCCGCTGAAAGTTGTTATTTGGTTCCCAACCCTCTGAATGGACAAGTTGTACACCTGGAGACTTGAAGAAGAGACTATTCAACAAATATGACGATGAAAGTGACTTGAAGATGATGACGGCTCTCAGAACTGCTTTAACCCATGCAAACTCTGGACTGGTTCATCAGCAGAGTCGGGCCTGCTGCAAACTATAAACAATTTTTGTTTTATTTTACCAGACAAGGCCCCCACTGAGCTACTGCGTAGATCTTTTTCAGAAGCGACCTGTCCTTCGCGAATGGTAGCCCAACAAAGTGGGCCCATCGTCATCATCACGTGGAAATTCACAGCAGCAGACAAATACTCTCAATGCGTGGTGAAGTTGATTCTCAACGTGGAGGTAAAAACCCCGACTATGGTGGTGAACCGCCAGATGTTTAAATGCCAGGAAACCTCCTCCCTGTCCGATAATGGGGTCCAAGCTGAAACGCAAAACCACACAACAGATAATAACAGCTGTGGGTAATAGCACAGATACATGCTATAGTCTACATAAACTCATGGCTATGACCTAACTGCTCAGAATGCACGTGTGTGTATGTGGAACTTCTTTCGCACCGTGCGTGGCCAAGCGTGGGTGGGCCGGGATGTGCTCATCAGATCTCAGAAGCTAAGCAGGCCTTTGAGCCTGGATCGTGCTTAGATGGGTGATGACTTGCAACTACACTAAAGGTATTTAAGCCAGCTGTCGGGCTACTAGTATCAGCAGAGTGCAGTGCATATGCATTATTAAGCTGTACTTCTATGCTGCAACACCGACCCGCGTGGTGAAGTATGGTCAAACGATACCCTACGTAACCTGCACGGCCAGGGAATATCTCCCTCCTGCAGTGGCTTGACAAGAGGGCTGTACATCTACATACGGTATTACGTGATCCCAATTTAATGTTTATACAAATAGACATCTATAGACACGTTACATGTATACACCGTATAAAGGGTGCGGTGTACATGTGTAGTGTCAACGATTCAGAGACAGAGTTTCTAGGAGGCACTTTCTTTCTTAACAACTTTCACGGTCTGGCCCGCACACTCTCCACAGGAGTTCGGCCCAGCCTGTACACAACACCGGCCGTCTAACACTGACGGCGCTGACTGAGACAACCAACTGCTCTCCTTCGTAGCGCGATGTCTAGCGGAGACGGTTAGCGACAACGACGAGACGAGTCCACTCCCAGAACCGGCAGCCTCGAGCCCCCTCACTCTCAGCTCCTTTTATGCTCCCAGCGCAGCCCTGGCTCCGCCCTGACCGCGCCTCCCTTCTCGAACCCCCTAGCAGGTTCCAGGGGGCTCCGGACGGGGTCCTCCGTGACCCTTGCCCCAGTTCCTCGCCTCTGCCCACACAACGTACACGCCCTCACCGGCGTGTGTGCTGTCTGTCCACCACAGTTTCCGCTGCTGTCCACCAGCCGGCGCTATTACACTACACATGCATAGACACACAGTGGCAAATGACTAGAGTGCACGTGGGCACGAATACAGGACATGGCTATGCATTCAGCAGAATGCATTTGCATGTATAGACGACTGCCCCATGTTATATCTATGTACGTAGAAATGCACTGTAGTATACACACGCATGTGTACTTACATATGAAATGTATAGATGTGTGTACGTGTACAGACTGCACCACGCAGAGATGTACCAATACACCCGCCATTCGCCACGAAGTGACGGTGACGTCACAAAGGCGCCTGTGCCAGGCCAGGTGCACGTTGAGGCCACGTGGAGTGTCAAAGGCTCGCTGACAGGAGGAGGTCTCGGGACAGACCCAGCAGGTGCCATGGGTTGGCTGACTGAGATGACCGGCAGATACCCCACCAGCTGTACCCCCTACTGTGCCAGGCTAGGTGCAGGAGGTCTTGGCACAGACCCAGCAGGTGCCATGGGTTGGCTGATTGAGATGACCGGCAGATGCACCACCAGCTGTACCCCCTACTGTGCCGACTTGCTGCATTTTAACCGCCCGGCGCTCCGCTCGTTGTTGTGAGCGTCAGAGATGTGCATGGTATTATATACAGGCATGTGTTCACATATACAACGTACAGGTGTGTGTACATGTACAGCCTACTGCCCCATGTAATATCTACGTGCAGAGATGTTAGTACATTGTAGTACTGTATATGCATGCATATACAATGCATAGTGTGGGGTGGGCATGCACAAGTGAACACCATGTACAATGTACAGCAACATCAACACCAGTGTGTGTGCGTGTGGAATAACACTGCACCACGCAGACACGATGCACAATACACAGACAACAATGTAATAGGTAGGATGTGTTGGGCAGTGTTTACATGTTGAGCCACACACACATTATATAACGTATTACCGTAGTGTATACATGCTTAACATGCTTAGTAGATATACTGTACAAAGAAAAAAACAAAGAACCCCCATATAGCCTGCAACAGACTGTTGGGGCAAGTGCTGTTAGCCAGGACCTATGAAGGCCAGAACGGCACACGAGGGGATGGGTGGCCAGCATCACGCCCGGCCGCCTTTGTCTCCCCAGTGGCGATGTTTACTACACACCGCACCAGGTACTCATTTGAGGCCGAGTCGACCTAGGGGAGGCCCAGGACCCGGTTCAGATAATTGCCACCGGTGTTGGCCGTGAGCGGGAATCGAACTCGGGTCGCCAGGTTCGTAGCGCAGCGTCGTGCTAACCACGACGCCACCGCTCCCCCTACATGACCAGCATACAAAGACAAAGGTCCCCCGTGCAGTCTATAACAGACTGTCGGTGCAAGTGCTGTTCGTAGCGAGCAGCAGCACCCTACGGAGGCTACCGGCACTGTGGCACACGAGAGAGGGGGTGGGCGTCCAGCACCACACCGGGTGGACAGCACCCACGCCGGGCCGCCTTTGTCTCCCCAGTGGCGATGTTCACACTGCACACATCTGCACGGGGTGGTCATTTGAGGCCGAGTCGATCTAGGGGGGTAAGAGACCCAGGCACCCGGTTCAGCATACGTACATCACACAATGCAGCACACAATGTAGCACACGTACACACACACATACACGGCAATCCACGCGTATATCGCCAGACGTGTGGTTTTTAAACGCACACCCTTATATAGTATTGATATTACTCGTCGCTATTTTACAGGAACCCTAATCACGGCTACATGCTCGGAATGGTCCCTGCAGTGTCCATGTCGACACGGTTCTGGTCTTCGTTGTTGCAATTGCGCAACCCGCGTGTGCACACACAACGCGCGCACACACACAACGTACACACACACCGTGCACACACACACAGCGGGCACACACACACCGTACACACACACCGTGCACACACACCGTGCACACACACACAGCGGGCACACACACACCGTACACACACACCGTGCACACACACACAGCGGGCACACACACACAGCGGGCACACACACACACAGCACACACCGTGCACACACACACACCGTACACACACACACACCGTGCACACACACAAAGGCACACACACACACCGTGCACACACACACACACACACCGTGCACACACACACAGCACACACACACACCGTGCACACACACACACCGTGCACACACACACACAGCACACACACACACACAGCACACACACACACACCGTGCACACACACACAGCACACACAACGCGTGAGAGAACGTGCGTGCATGCGCCATGCTGACCGAGCACATGGTTAAAGAGGTGTCCGTGTCACAGCACAGGCTGTTGTGAGCGCGAACGCTTCGCGAAGCATGACCGATGGACATTACACGGGCATGTGTATACATGTGTAAACATGTATATACATGTGTAAACATGTATACACACACATGTGTAAACATGTATACACACACATGTGTAAACATGTATACACACACGTGTGTATACATGTGTACGTGCGCGCCTACACCAACAACACATGGCCTGGCACTTGCCTTGTGCTGCCGTTGTAGGATGAGAGCAGAGACTGATGTCTGTCCGCCCCTTAAATCCCTCGTGCGTGCGTGTGTGTACAGTCTACTACACACACACATACACCCGTGTGTCACTGGTGTTGGCCGTGAGCTACAGTCTACTGCACACACATACACCCGTGTGTGTGTGTACACAGTCTACTGCACACACACACATACACCCGTGTGTGTGTACAGTCTACTGCACACACACATACACCCGTGTGTGTGTGTGCAGTCTACTGCACACACACACATACACCCGTGTGTCACTGGTGTTGGCCGTGAGCTACAGTCTACTGCACACACGCACGTACACCCGTGTGTGTGTACACAGTCTATTGCACACACCCGTGTGAATATGCTTGTGTGTGTGTGTACACAGTCTACTGCACACACACACGTGTGTATATGCGTGTGTGTGTACACAGTCTACTGCACACACACACACCCGTGTGTATATGTGTGTGTGTGTACACAGTCTACTGCACACACATACACGTGTGTGTGTGTGCAGTAGACTGTACACACACACACGTACACCCGTGTGTGTGTGTGAGTGTTTTGCGTTATTCCCCTTGTCTCTAATGCATTATCACTCCGGGCAGCCCGACTGTCGCCGACGTAGCGAGGTAGGACTCTTTATTATTATTATAATAATAATAATGATGACTCACAGACGTGTCCACGCATCCCGAGCGGATTAGGCGCAAAACGCAACCACCGACACAGATGCAAGATTGTTTGTGATGTATCCACGAAACCAACCTGCTCATTACAGCCCAACTATAAACTCTATTATTAAAATGTAGTTTATAGTTGGACAAAGCTAAGCTCGATATGATGGTTTGTGTTGCTGTGCTGGTCATCTTCCGTGTGAATTATATACCCCGTGTAGGCCCAGCCACTGTGTGTGTGTGTAATACACACAGCACTGGGGGTAACAGTCGTGTTAGATTACACTGGTGTGTGTGTGTGATACACACAGCACTGGGGGTAACAGTCGTGTTAGATTACACCGCTGTGTGTGTGTGTAATACAGTGGCTGGGGGTAACAGTCGTGTTAGAATACACCGCTGTGTGTGTGTAATACACACAACACACACGTCCAGCAAAACAACCCCCTACCTCCTCGCGGTGCCGGACGTGCAACTCTGTCGTGGCCAGTGCTGTGGGGAGAGGGCCAATTCCGATTGGCCCCCAATTCCGATTGGCCCTCTCCCCTCATGGCGTCTGTGACCACCCCAGTGGCTAAACGGGGGTTCTGGACGGGTGCGAGGGGCTGGTAACCCCTCCACCTTCAAAAAATTACCACGACACCACGACTTAAATATGTAACTAATAAGCTTGTGCCGGAGGCCCCGGGGGGACAGGCGTCTATGACGTCTCCTGGCCAAACCCCAATTGGCGGAGCCGGTAGATTGAATCTCTACCCTCGGGGCTCCTCCAGAAACAACGAAAAGCCACTTCGTGTGGCCACGTGGAATGTTTGAACGCTCACTGCGGAGGAGAGGCTGCCACTCCTCTGTCGGGAGCTGGACTGGTACCGCCTGGATCTCTGTGGCATTGAGGAGGTCCGGTGGACCGGCTCTGGCTCATGCCACCATGAGGGGTGGACAGTCCTCTACTCGGGGCAGCAGACTGCCAAACAACAGGGTGTGGCTCTTCTTTTGAACAAAAACATGAAGGGTGCGTGGGAGTGTGGCGGTGAGGTGTGGGAAGCTGTAAGCCCCAGGCTACTTTGGGCTCGCCTTCCCATCAACCGGAGGCGAGGAGTGGTGGTCGTGGTTACTTATGCCCCCACCGAAGACGAACATCCGTGGAGGGATGCAGGCAAAGCCGGTGAGTCAGATGCCTTCTATGCCCTCCTGTCACAGGTGCTGGCTAAAGTGGCCCCTCGGGATAGAGTCATCTTGTTGGGTGACTTCAATGCCCGAGTTGGTCATGATGCTGGCACTTGGTCTGGAGTGATTGGAGGGCATGGGCCAGATCAGCTCAATAACAACAGTAGGAGGCTGCAAAATTTTGGTGCAGCCCATGGGCTTGTAATTACCAACACGCTGTTCCCGCATCAGCGCATCCACACAACATCATGGATGCATGCCGGGTCCAAGCAAGAACATCTGCTGGACTACATAGTGACGGACCAGCGGATGCGAGCCCATGTCCTTGACACCACGACCTACCGTGGAGCTGACCTGCCCTCTGACCATCGACTAGTCATCTGTAAGATGCGCCTGCCGTTCTTCCACTCCGGTGGTGGGTGTACACCCAGGACCCCATTCCAACCTAAAGTGGCCTGGTCTCAGTTAGCTGATGAAAGTTGCAAGCGAGAATTTCATCATCGCTTGCGGCTGGGGTTGGCATAGTCCCCCACTCCTCCTGATGTCGAGGGTAAATGGGCGAGGTTTAGGACTGTGACTCATGCAGCTGCAATGGCTGCTTTGGGTACACGGTCCAGACCTCCCCAGAGACCCTGGCTGACAGAAGAGGTGTTCAGGGTAGTTGAGAAAAAGCGACAGGCCCACTGTCATCGGCTACAGAATCCCACGTCAGAGAATGAGGAGGCTTACCGCAGCCTTCGCTCGGAGGTTCGGAGAGCCGTGAGGCGCTGCAAGGATGGGTGGTGGTCGCGGGTTGTTGAGGAGATGGAGTCTATACTCATTGGTTCTATTCGGTAAAGTCACGTAGGTGACTTTACCGAATAGAACCAAAGAGTATGGATCCTTGCAGTCACGAAAGCTTTAAATCTAGAAGAGATGGAGTCTGCCTCAGTGGCCTGCAATCACAAATCTCTATTTAACTCCATCAAAAAAGTAACCTGCAGCGCCTCACCTATTACCATCATTAGGGGAAAAAATGTTGTTCCAATCTTCGACCCGCAGGAACAGGTTTGCAGATTTGCTGAGCATTTCTGAGGTCCAGGGGGAGGGGAAACCCCTCAGCCAGGAAAACATCGTGGCATAAAGTGGGGATGACCCTGCTGAGGCTGCGGTGCCTCAAATATTGGAAGAAGTCACCCCCTGTGAGTGGCTGGCTGAGGTGCCATCTGTTGAGGAAGTACTGAAGGCGATCCGGAGTCTGAGACCAGGAAAGCCACCGGGCAGAGATGATCTCCTAAGCCAAATGCTGAGGGAGGGTGGCGTTTGTGCACAGACTGCCCTATATGACATCATAACAACAGTCTGGACCACTGGACGGGTTCCGCAGGATTGGAAGGATGCCCTGGTGGACCCCTCTTTAAGAAGGGGGACCGCAGAGACTGTAACAACTACAGGGGCATTTCACTCCTCAGTGTGCCGGGAAAGGTCCTGGCAAGGATTATTCAACATTGCCTTGCCAGGCACGCTAAGGAGAGGCTTGCGGAGCCCCAATGCGGTTTCAGGAAAGGGCGGTCCTGCACAGATGCCATATTTTCTGTCCGTCTGCTACAGCAGAGGTGTAGGGAATTCCAACAAGACCTACATCTCTGCTTTATTGACCTGGTCAAGGCCTATGATACCATCAGTAGGCCTGGGCTCTGGGTTGTTCTGCGTGCTTTTGGAGTCCCTGACCCCCTGCTCACGATCATTAAGGACCTTCATGATGGTGAGCGGGCCCGGGTAAAACTACGTGACCTGGAGTCAGAGCCATTCCCTGTACACCTTGGGGTGCGACAGGGATGTCCTCTGGCTCCCACATTAATTAACATCTATTTTGACCACGTAGTTCGTGAAGCCTTCAATAGCTGTACCGGGGGAATCTCCATTTGGTACAGATATAATGGGAGGCTGATCGATGCCGGGTGCGGTCAAGGGATGGCTCCCTATTGCTCAACCACGTTATGTATGCCGATGATTTGGTAATAGCTGCTCATTCAGAGGAGGAGTTGGAGACGCTGCTGCTGAGACTGGAGCGTGCCACTAAGAGATGGGGCCTTACCATCATCCCCACCAAAACTAAGCACCTGCCTGGGTATTTTGTACCATCGGACACTCCACCCCCACAACTCCCAATCGGTGATGGGGCATTTGTTGGGAGAATGGAGAGTTTCCCATACCTGGGCAGTGTGCTTATGACCGGCTCCAGTTTAACAGCAGAGGTCTCACTCCAAATCAGTCGAGCGGCAATATCTTTTCATCGGTTCTGTAACGCTGTGTGGAAGCTACCTGGTCTGTCGCTCCGCACTAAGCTTCAGGTCTTCTCGGCCACGGTCATTCCCTCCCTTCTCTATGCTTGCGAAACGTGGACCCCCTAATGGAACATCTTCGCCGGTTAGAAACATTTAGGCTAGCCTGCCTACGATCCATCCTGGGTTTATCCAGGCTGGATTGTGTGAGGAGCTCGCTCCTCCGGCAGGCAAGGCTGCGTTGGCTGGGTCATGTAGCCCGCATGCCCAGCCACCGCATGCCGAAACAGGTTTTGTTCGGCCGGATCGAGGGGGCTAAACGGGCATGGCACGGGCTAGAGAAGAGATGGAGTGATGTGGTACAGGAGGACGTGGAGCTGAGATGACTTGCCAACGACTGGTACCAGCGGTGTCAAGATTGGCCTCTGTGGAAGAGGCTCGTGAAGGACGCTACTGGGCAGTTGGAGGCAGTCGCCCTCCAACAACAACGGAGGGCGGAGGAGCGACGCTCACAACAACGAGCGGAGCGCCGGGTGGCTAAAGCACAGCAGGTTGGCACAGTAGGGGGAACAGGTGGTGCATCAGCCAGTCATCTCAGTCATCTTAGTCAGTCGACCCGTGGCACTTGGGTCTGCCCCGTGACCTCCTGCCAGCGGGCGTTCGACACTCCACGTGGCCTCAAGGTACACATGGCCTGGCACAAGCGTCGTGGTGACGTCACCGCCACTTAGTGACGAATGGCGGTTGTTGTTGAGTGAATACACACAGCACTGGGGGTAACAGTCGTGTTAGATTACACCGCTGTGTGTGTGTAATACACATATCACTGGGGGTAACAGTCGTGTTAGAATACACCGCTGTGTGTGTGTGTAATACACACAGCACTGGGGGTAACAGTCGTGTTAGAATACAACTGTGTCGATGTAGGAGCACGCCACACCTGTGTAGGAGCACGCCACACCTGTGTAGGAGCACGCCGCACCTGTGTAGGATCACGCCGCACCTGTGTAGGATCACGCCGCACCTGTGTAGGATCACGCCGCACCTGTGTAGGAGCACGACGCACCTGTGTAGGAGCACGCCGCACCTGTGTAGGATCACGCCGCACCTGTGTAGGATCACGCCGCACCTGTGTAGGAGCACGCCGCACCTGTGTAGGAGCACGCCGCACCTGTGTAGGAGCACGCCGCACCTGTGTAGGAGCACGCCGCCGCCGCGAGCCAGCGCTGACAGCTGACTGCGTCAATTGTGAACACAATCCAGAGCTTTCTGTCTCTCACCCCTCCCTCCCTCTCTCTCTTCCTGTGTTGCACTCTCTCTCTCTCCGTTTCTCTCCCCGTCTCCCTTTCTCCCCGTCTCCCTCCCTCTCTGTCGCTGTCTCCCCGTTTCACTCTCCTCGCTGTCTCTCCCCGTCTCTCCCCGTTTCTCTCTCCTCGCTGTCTCTCCCCGTCTCTCCCCGTTTCTCTCTCCGTCTCTCCCCGTTTCTCTCTCCCCGTCTCTCCCTCTCCTCTCTCTCCGCTCCAGCCCGAATGAAAGCCGTGGTCCAATCACGAACACGTTCAGCGTCTCCATCCCCCCCTCTCTCTCTCCCAGCCACTCTCCCCTGCACCCTCTCACAGCCACCCCGGGGGCTCCGTCCACGTGTGCCTGTGTCTGCTGCGTGGGGAGCGGTGGCGCAGCAGTTAGCGCTGCGCTGCGCTACGAACCCGGCGACCCGAGTTCGATTCCCGCTCACGGACAACACCGGTGACGATTATCCGAACCGGTCCTGGTCCTGCCTCAAATGAGTACCTGGTGCGGTGTGTAGTAAACATCGCTACTGGGGGAGACAAAGGCGGCCGGGCGTGGTGCTGGCCACCGGCCCTCCTCGTGTGCCACAGGTCTGGCCTTCATAGGTGCTGCTGCTACTGCTACTCGCTAACGACACTTGCCCCGACAGTCTGTGCAGGCTACACGGGGGACCTTTGTCTTGTCTCTGTAATTGGCGCCTGCCGTATTGTGTCACTGCGGTGGCTGACTCAAACCCCTCCCAGCAGCCCTGCTCTCCGCGAGCTGATGAAGCCTTCTAGGGTGTATCCGATGTGTGTGCTTAGACCTGTGCTTACCTGTGGGCGCCACGGTGGCTAGGAGATGTTAACTCCCTCGCCTGGTATGCAGGAGGTCGTGGGCTCGATCCCGACCCTGACGACGCCTGCTGCTGCTGCTGTGTATTTGGAGTCTGCGCGTGTCTCTCTCCCCGCGGTCGCGTGGATTTCTCTCCGGGTTTTTCCCTCCCACCCTTAGAATGAACATCGCCACGCGTTCAGAGTCTTTGGCTTACTGGCTCTACATTCCCACGCGATGATGATGATGAGCCACTTTCCTTGAGCTGTCATTTGCGACAACCAGGCCGCTTCTGAATAATAACTACGGAGCTCAGTGGAACTTTGCCTGGTGAAATAACAAAAAAACCCCCATCGATTCGTTTCTAGCAGAATGAATGGCACACATAGCTGTCTGCGCGCGTATGAGCAGGATGCGGCAGCCTACGCGATGCAGTTGTTGCCCGCGGACTGAACCCTAAGCCACATTAGGCCACGCGCAGACATCAGCTGCATCAGGATGATGAAGAATCGTCGGTTTTACCCTTCCCGGCAATAATTCTCCAGGAGTTGTGTTTAGATGTCCAAACACCAATTAATAGACACGCCCGTCGCATCAGTAAAGTCTGCATTAACCACGCATCGTGCGTGTGGTTAAAAAAAAACCCATTTCAAACAAACGTGCTCTGATACAAATGTTAGGCATGGTCCTTGAATAGGGATTGACCTCCACGAGAGACAGCCTTCTCGATGGCCTGGCCACGGGTGCTGGGCCAGAGGACAGTGCAAACAGGCGAGCCGCATAATGGCAATGCCACGCGTGGCAGAGGGTGGATAACTCGGAGGGGTGAGCGGCTGGGATGGAGCGTGTCCAGGGGGCCGTCTTCGATGCTGACCCAGGCGGAGACAGAGGAGGATTGAGCAACGGGGGTGTTGTTCTGTTTGTTTTCCTTGTTGTTGTTGTGGCAGCGGCGTTATGCGACGCATAGTTGCCCGGTCGGCCACAAGGGGGAGCCCGAATCAACATATAAACAAAATTCAACGATGCTCAATTTGTATTTTTAAAATCTTTCAAATGTATTCATTGAAAGTGACTCGCGGTCTCTCACCACGGACTAAGCACCACTAACCACAGCGGGCTATCGCGAAACCTGTCAACTCCTTACCAGTGCCCTACATCGTGACAGAGCAATCCAGACCCTTAGTGGTCACCCCGTGCCCATTATCAATCTCAACTTTAATCCTATAAAGTCCCGTCACAAGTAGAGAAACACAAAACAAGGTGTTTCACTCAATTCCCCTGCACAAGAATACGTGTAAACGGTACGGTAACAGAGGTTTCCACCCTTTCTTTTCTCGGCAAACAAAACGGCTGTGTTAAGATGTCCAAACATCAAACTGAAACCTTTTACAAGGAATCATGTTACCGCATTAACCACGATACTTGTGGTCAGAATGCAAACAGTAAGCACACTCTGATAATATCTGTGGCAACGTCCTTGAAATTGATTGGTCCACACCAGAGACAGCTTTCTTTTGAGCCTCGTCTCTGTTCTAACACCGTTAAAGACAAGGCTCAAAAGAAAGCTGTCCCTGGTGTGGACCAATCAGTTTCAAGGACAATGCCAGGTAGATTATCAGAGTATGCTCTACCACGTGATGACTTTAAGGAAATAACCAAAGAGTATGGATTCCTGCAGTCACGAAAGCTTCAAATCAAGATTATCAGAGGATGTTTCTTTTTTACATTCTGACCACAAGTACTGTGGTAAATGATTCCTTGTCAAAGGTTTCAGCTTGGTGTTTTGACATCTTAACACAGCCGCTTTGTTGCGCGAGAAAAAAACAAGGGGGGAAAACCAATTATCGCATTTTGGTACTGGCAGAAAGGGAAGAACCAGTGGCATCTACACCTGCAGAACGTGAAGAACCTGTGGCATCTACACCTGCAGAACGTGAAGAACCTGTGGCATCTACATCTACAGAACGTGAAGAACCAGTGGCATCTACATCTACAGAACGTGAAGAACCAGTGGCATCTACATCTACAGAACGTGAAGAACCTGTGGCATCTACACCTGCAGAACGTGAAGAACCAGTGGCATCTACATCTGCAGAACGTGAAGAACCTGTGGCATCTACAGAACGTGAAGAACCAGTGGCATCTACACCTACAGAACGTGAAGAACCAGTGGCATCTACATCTACAGAACGTGAAGAACCAGTGGCATCTACATCTGCAGAACGTGAAGAACCAGTGGCATCTACATCTACAGAACGTGAAGAACCTGTGGCATCTACACCTGCAGAACGTGAAGAACCAGTGGCATCTACATCTACAGAACGTGAAGAACCTGTGGCATCTACAGAACGTAAAGAACCAGTGGCATCTACATCTACAGAACGTGAAGAACCAGTGGCATCTACATCTGTAGAACGTGAAGAACCAGTGGCATCTACAGAAGGTGAAGAACCAGTGGCATCTGCATCTACAGAATGTGAAGAACCAGTGGCATCGACATCTACAGAACGTGAAGAACCAGTGGCATCTACATCTACAGAACGTGAAGAACCAGTGGCATCTACACCTGCAGAACACGAAGAACCAGTGGCATCTACATCTACAAGACCTGAAGAACCAGTGGCATCTACATGTACATCTGCAGAACATGAAGAACCAGTGGCATCTACATCTGCAAAACGTGAAGAACCAGTGGCATCTACATCTGCAGAACGTGAAGAACCAGTGGCATCTACATCTGCAGAACGTGAAGAACCAGTGGCATCTACATCTGCAGAACGTGAAGAACCAGTGGCATCTACATCTGCAGAACGTGAAGAACCAATGGCATCTACATCTGCAGAACGTGAAGAACCAGTGACATCCACATCTGCAGAACATGAAGAACCAGTGGCATCTGCATCTACAGAACGTGAAGAACCAGTGGCATCTACATCTGCAGAACGTGAAGAACCAGTGGCATCTACATCTGCAGAACGTGAAGAACCAATGGCATCTACATCTGCAGAACGTGAAGAACCAGTGGCATCTATATCTGCAGAACGTGAAGAACCAGTGGCATCTACATCTGCATAACATTAAGAACCAGTGGCATCTACATCTGCAGAACGTGAAGAACCAGTGGCATCTACATCTACACAACGTGAAGAGCCAGTGGCATCTACATCTGCAGGAGATTATACAACTTTTAAAGCCATTCCCCGTGCTTAGTGTGCACACCGTACAACACGTTGGGACTCACGAACAAATCGACTTACGAACAGGCCTGGAACCTAGCTCGTCCCTGTATTTAAAGCCCTGCTTATTATTTGTTTACGAGGTTTAAAACCATCCGTCGTAGTGAGTCTGGGGACACGAGGGGGGGGGGGTACAGTCGGATCCCCCTGTCGACGTCGAGGTCGTTGCATTCCTGCGTCGATGGGAGTGGGAGGGGCGTGAAAGCAAAACTTTGCGCAGATGACGTCACAGTTGAATGTCGAGGTCCTTCAACCAATCCAAGGCGGCAGTCGACACCGTCACGGTGTGTGACGTGGATGGTGGCACACTCGTCACCTGTCATCACTCGTCACCTCTCACTCGTCACCTGTCATCACTCGTCACCTGTCACTCGTCACCTGTCATAACTCGTCACCTGTCACTCGTCACCTCTCACTCGTCACCTGTCATCACTCGTCACCTCTCACTCGTCACCTGTCATCACTCGTCACCTGTCACTCGTCACCTGTCATAACTCGTCACCTGTCATTACTCGTCACCTGTCATCACTCGTCACCTGTCATCACTCGTCACCTGTCACTCGTCACCTGTCATCACTCGTCACCTGTCATTACTCGTCACCTGTCATCACTCGTCACCTGTCACTCGTCACCTGTCATCACTCGTCACCTGTCATCACTCGTCACCTGTCATCACTCGTCACCTGTCACTCGTCACCTAATCACGGAGGGAGATGGACAGGGTGGGCCAAGCAGCTGTGGTTTCCCGTGCCCCTCCGCCACCCCATCCCCTTCACACCTCCCTCCTGATGCCGAGGGGTAATGATGGTGATGATGGTGGGTCAGTAAATGTTGTTGTGGGTTTACCCTCCAACACACAACCAGTGAGTACTGAACTAGTACACTACACTATACACTACACTATACACTACTACACTAGACTATACACTACACTATACACTACTATACACTACACTATACACTACACTATACACTACACTATACATTAGTGCTGTACTAGTATACTACACTATACACTACACTATACACTACACTATACACTACTACACTACACTATACACTACACTATACACTACACTACTACACTACACTATACACTACACTATACACTACATTACACACCACACTACATACCACTATACACTACACTATAATAGTAAATGTTGTTGTGGGTTTACACTCCAACACACAACCAGTGAGTACTGAACGAGTACACTACACTATACACTACACTATACACTACACTATACACTACTATACACTAGACTATACACTATACACTACACTATACACTACTATACACTACACTATACACTACACTATACACTACACTATACATTAGTGCTGTACTAGTATACTACACTATACACTACACTATACACTACACTATACACTACTACACTACACTATACACTACACTATACACTACACTATACACTACACTACTACACTACACTATACACTACACTATACACTACACTACACACCACACTACACACCACTATACACTACACTATAATAGTAAATGTTGTTGTGGGTTTACCCTCCAACACACAACCAGTGAGTACTGAACGAGTACACTACACTATACACTACACTATACACTACACTATACACTACTATACACTAGACTATACACTACACTATACACTACACTATACACTACACTATACACTACACTATACACTACTACACTAGACACTACACTATACACTACTATACACTACACTATACACTACTACACTATACACTACACTATACACTACTATATACTACACTATACACTTCTATACACTACACTATACACTACTACACTATACACTACACTATACACTACTACACTATACACTACACTATACACTACACTATACACTACACTGTACACTACAATATACACTACACTATAATAGTAAATGTCGTGACAACCCTTACTGGTTGGCCGTGGCGGGTGGTGGCGGGTTTAACGACACGTTTCTATTTCCACGATCTCTCCCAAAACAAACTCTATTGTGGATATTAGAATCAGAATAATAATCTTTATTTAGACTGCAGGAGGAGGAATCCGATGAGCTATAAAGCTCTTTTATCACAGTTGTACAGTAGGGGCACGGGGTAAAAACGTTACAACAATCAATGCAACAAAAAAAACCTCACGATATTAGTGCAAAGTATAAAGAAAGGTGAACAAATCACCCAAACACAAACAAATACAGCACGATACCAACTTCTTGTTTGTCAGACGCGACCTGGCCACCACGGGTGACAGCTCAGCGAGGCGGCTTCACAGCCTCGTCGTCGTGGTCACGTGGCATTGACAGCAGCCAAATAATGGCAGTCACCTTGAAGCACGTGTCTCGCTGTGCCACGTGTCTCGGTGTGCCACGTGTCTCGGTGTGCCACGCGTCTCGGTGTCCCACGCGTCTCGGTGTGCCACGTGTCTCGGTGTGCCACGTGTCTCGGTGTGCCACGCGTCTCGGTGTGCCACGCGTCTCGGTGTCCCACGCGTCTCGGTGTGCCACGTGTCTCGGTGTCCCACATGTCTCGGTGTGCCACGTGTCTCGGTGTGCCACGCGTCTCGGTGTCCCACGTGTCTCGGTGTGCCACGTGTCTCGGTGTGCCACGTGCTCACTGCGAGCACCAGCAGGGTGTGATGAGGGTCACCAGCAGCAGGGTGTGATGAGGACCACCACCAGCAGGGTGTGATGAGGACCACCACCAGCAGGGTGTGATGAGGGTCACCACCACCATCAGGGTGTGATGAGGACCACCACCAGCAGGGTGTGATGAGGGTCACCACCACCAGCAGGGTGTGATGAGGACCACCACCAGCAGGGTGTGATGAGGGTCACCACCAGCAGGGTGTGATGAGGACCACCACCAGCAGGGTGTGATGAGGGTCACCACCACCAGCAGGGTGTGATGAGGACCACCACCAGCAGGGTGTGATGAGGGTCACCACCACCATCAGGGTGTGATGAGGACCACCATCAGCAGGGTGTGATGAGGGTTATCGCAGCGCTACGAACCCGGCGACCCGAGTTCGATTCCCGCTCACGGCGAACACCCAGTGACGATTACTCTGAACCGGTCCTGGACCTCCCCTAGGTCGACTCAGCCTCAAATGAGTAGCTGGTGCGGTGTGTAGTAAACATCGCCACTGGGGAGACAAAGGCGGCCTGGCGTGGTTCCTACCACCCCCTAGCGTGCCGTTTCGGCCTTCATAGGTGCTGCTCGCTAACAGCACTTGCTCCTACAGTCTGTTAAGGCTACACGGGGGATCTTTGTCTTTGTGGTGTAGTGCTCGCTAACAGCACTTGCCCCTACAGCCCATTAAGGCTACCCGGGGGATCTTTGTCTTTTTGGTGTAGTGCTCGCTAACAGCACTTGCCCCTACAGCCCGTTAAGTCTACCCGGGAGATCTTTGTCTTTGTGGTGTAGTGCTCGCTAACAGCACTTGCCCCTACAGCCCGTTAAGGCTACCCGGGGGATCTTTGTCTTTGTGGTGTAGTGCTCGCTAACAGCACTTGCCCCTACGGCCCGTTAAGGCTACCCGGGGGATCTTTGTCTTTGTGGTGTAGTGCTCGCTAACAGCACTTGCCCCTACAGTCTGTTAAGACTACCCGGGGGATCTTTGTCTTTGTGGTGTAGTGCTCGCTAACAGCACTTGCCCCTACAGCCCGTTAAGGCTACCCGGGGGATCTTTGTCTTTGTGGTGTAGTGCTCGCTAACAGCACTTGCCCCTACAGTCTGTTAAGACTACCCGGGGGATCTTTGTCTTTGTGGTGTAGTGCTCGCTAACAGCACTTGCCCCTACAGCCCGTTAAGACTACCCGGGGTATCTTTGTCTTTGTGGTGTAGTGCTCGCTAACAGCACTTGCCCCTACGGCCCGCTAAGGCTACCCGGGGGATCTTTGTCTTTGTGGTGTAGTGCTCGCTAACAGCACTTGCCCCTACAGCCCGTTAAGACTACCCGGGGGATGTTTGTCTTTGTGGTGTAGTGCTCGCTAACAGCACTTGCCCCTACAGCCCGTTAAGGCTACACGGGGTATCTTTGTCTTTGTCTTTGTGGTGTAGTGCTCGCTAACAGCACTTGCCCCTACAGCCCGTTAAGGCTACCCGGGGGATCTTTGTCTTTGTGGTGTAGTGCTCGCTGACAGCACTTGCCCCTACAGCCCGTTAAGGCTACCCGGGGGATCTTTGTGGTGTAGTGCTCGCTAACAGCACTTGCCCCTACGGCCCGTCAAGGCTACCCGGGGGATCTTTGTCCTTGCACTGAAGGCCACGAGGGGGCCGGCCCGTGCCCCGCTCAGGCCGTGACGAGCGGCCCCGCGGGCCCGGGCGGCGTAGAGCACGTGGCCACGCGCCGCGCGGCGCCACGCACGAAGCCGCAGGGGACAAACGCCGCCTCCTCCTCGCCATCACCGCCGCCATCATCCTCCTCGTCCGCTCGTCCGCGGTGGCCGCGAGCGGCTTCGTCGTCGTTTGTGTCCGGCGGCAGAGAGGCGCAGCCGGCGTCCGAGTTGGCGGCGGTGGCGGCGTGGGGGGCAAAGGCTCGGGCCACGCCGTAGAAACCGGGGGGGCTCTGCGTGTGGCGGGGGGCCTCGCGGGGCGGCGGGGGCCCTCGCGGGGTGCTGGCCGGCCCCGGCGAGGCCGCCTCCAACGCGGCGTCGCCGTGAGGTCGACACGAGGAGCGCCGAGTGGCCCGCTCGCCGTGATGGTCGTGGTGGTGGTGGTGGCGGTGATGGTGGTGGTGGTGGCGGTGGTGGTGGAGATGGTGGTGGAGATGACTTTGCTGCTGCAGTTGTTGTTGTTGTTGGTGGTGGTTGGGGTGTTGTTGCTGTTGAAGGAGATGCTGCTCCTGCTGATGATGATGATAATAATTATAGAGATAATTGCTATCGTCGTAGTCAGGAAGCTGCTGCTGATAATATTCACGATCATGATCATAACGCTGCTGCTGCTCCAGCTGTTGCTGACGGTGCTGATTATAATCTTGCCGTTGATCCTGCTGATTACTCTGCTCATGATCACGACGATAACAAGGATGACGATCATCATCATCACCACCACCAGTATGATCGCCACTCGCTCTCCACTGCGCCCCATGGCCCCCGTCGCTGCTGCCGCTGTCCTCCGCCTGCTCGTGTCCGGGCTCGAGCGTCAGCGAGGCGACGGCCTCAAGGTCACGCTGCGGGTCAAGGTCACGACCCCCGGCCTTGGCTGCCTCCATCTGCGCGTACTTCCTGCAGGGACACGTGGCGGGGGTACAAGGCGAGACGCGCGTGCGGTCTCAGGCACGCTCTCGAGGAAGTGACGATACTCGGCTCGATGGGCTTCACTCGGGACGCGCTGATTTTGAGTCTTCTGATTTCGAGACCCATTCACCCGCTCGCACGCGCAGCCGATCCACTCGCTCACACGCAGCCACGGAATTCACCCGCCCATTCGGTTGGCTGCGCACGGTGCGAAAGAAGTTCCCGCGTCATGCGTGCGTGTATTCACCAACACGGCCACGAACACAAAGACAAAGATCCCCCCGTGTAGCCTGTAACAGACTGTAGGGGCAAGTGCTGTCAGCGAGCAGCACCTATGAAGGCCGGCACGGCACACGAAGGGGTGGGTGGCCAGCACCACGCCCGACCGCCTTTGTCTCCCCAGTGGCGATGTTTACACACCACACTGGGTACTCATTTGAGGCTGGGTCGACCTAGTGGAGGCCCAGGACCGGTTCAGATAATCGTCACCGGTGTTGGCCGTGAGCGGGAATCGAACTCGGGTCGCCAGGTTTGTAGCGCAGCGTAGCGCTAACCACTACACCACCGCTCCCCTAACACACAGACACACTCACTCGCCCACTGACCACACTGACTCGCCCACTGACCACACTGACTCGCCCACTGACCACACTGACTCGCCCGCAACATCGCCGACTCGCTCACCTACCCACCACACTCACTCGCCCACTGACCACACTCACCCACTCACTCACCCACACACTCACCCACTGACCACACTCAACAACAACAACAACCGCCATTCGCCACTAAGTGGCGGTGACGTCACCACGACGCTTGTGCCAGGCTATGTGCACCCTGAGGCCACGTGAAGTGTCGAACGCCCGCTGGCAGGAGGTCACGGGGCAGACCCAGGTGCCACGGGTCGACTGACTGAGATGACTGGCTGATGCACCACCTGTGCCCCCTACTGTGCCAACCTGCTGTGCTTTAGCCACCCGGCGCTCCGCTCGCTGTTCTGAGCGTCGCTCCTCCGCCCTCCGTTGTTGTTGGAGGGCGACTGCCTCCAACTGCCCAGTAGCATCCTTCACGAGCCTCCTCCACAGAGGCCGATCTTGACACCGCTGGTACCAGTCATCGGCAAGTCCACTCAGCTCCACGTCCTCCTGTACCACATCACTCCATCTCTTCTCTAGCCCGTGCCGCGCCCGCTTAGCCCCCTCAATCCGGCCAAACAAAAGCTGTTTCGGCATGCGGTGGCTGGGCATGCGGGCTACATGACCCAGCCATCGCAGCCTTGCCTGCCGGAGGAGCTCACCGATGGGACCCTGCCCAGATCTTTCAAGGATTTGTGAGCTCCTCACACAATCCAGTCTGGTTAAACCCAGGATGGATCGTAGGCAGGTCAGCCTAAATGTTTCTAACCGGCGAAGATGTTCCATTAGGGGGGTCCACGTTTCGCAAGCGTAGAGAAGGGAGGGAATGACCGTGGCCGAGAAGACCTGAAGCTTAGTGCGGAGCGACAGACCAGGTAGCTTCCACACAGCGTTACGCAACCGATGAAAAGATATTGCCGCTCGACTGATTCGGAGTGAGACCTCTGCTGTTAAACTGGAGCCAGTCATAAGCACACTGCCCAGGTATGGGAAACTCTCCACTCTCTCCACAACTGCCCCATCACCGATTGGGAGTTGTGGGGGTGGAGTGTCCGATGGTACAAAATACCCGGGCAGGTGCTTAGTTTTGGTGGGGCTGATGGTAAGGCCCCACCTCTTAGTGGCACGCTCCAGTCTCAGCAGCAGCGTCTCCAACTCCTCCTCTGACTGAGCAGCTATTACCAAGTCAAACTGACCACACTCACCCACTCACTCACCCACTCGCTCACCCACTGACCACACTCACTCGCTCACTGACCACACTCACTCGCTCACCTACCCACCACACTCACTCACCCACTGACCACACTCACTCGCTCACTGACCACACTCACTCGCTCACCTACCCACCACACTCACTCGCTCACTGACCACACTCACTCACTCGCTCACCTACCCATCACACTCGCTCACCTACACACCCACCCACTCGCTCACCCACTGACCACACACACTCACTCGCTCACCTACCCACCACACTCACTCGCCCACTGACCACACTCACTCACTCACCCACTGACCACACACACTCGCTCACTTACCCACCACACTCGCTCACTCAGCCACTGACCACACTCACTCGCTCACCTACCCACCACACTCGCTCACCTACACACCCACTCACTCGCTCACCCACTGACCACACTCACCCACTCGCTCACCTACCCACCACACTCGCTCACCTACACACCCACTCACTCGCTCACCTACCCACCACACTCGCTCACCTACACACCCACTCACTCGCTCACCTACCCACCACACTCGCTCACCTACACACCCACCCACTCACTCGCTCACCTACCCACCACACTCGCTCACCTACACACCCACTCACTCGCTCACCTACACACCCACTCACTCGCTCACCTACACATCCACTCACTCGCTCACCTACACACCCACTCACTCGCTCACCTACCCACCACACTCGCTCACCTACACACCCACTCACTCGCTCATCTACACACCCACTCGCTCACCTACACACCCACTCACTCGCTCACCCACTGATTGGCTGCCGGCTTCAGCCGGGGCAACGAAACCCCTACGCTGTGATTCTGATTGGGCGTTGATTCTTCTTGTTTGGGTTAAAGAGCCACAGCGACGTCACTCCACCGCCCTCCAGCGCGACCTCACTGGCAGCCCAGAGGCATCAGCATGGACACCCCTTGCTGATGCTGAATCGCTGCTGCTGAGAATCAGTCATCTCCCCCCCCCATCTCCCTGCCCCATAGCTGTCAACCCCTTATCAGTGCCCTGCCTTATCACAGACCAACTCAGACCTTATTGGTCACCCCGTGCCCCTTATAAATCTCAACGTTCATCTTACAAAGTCCCATCGCAAGGGAGAAACACAAACAGACATTTATATTTCGAAAACATTCGCCCCGTATTGAAACGGCTGTAACGCCGTATGCGCCTTACAACTCAAATCCCCTGCACAAGGATGCTGGGTAGACCTCGTGGGTTGACACGGTGTGACACCTCCCCCCCACACCTCCCCACCTCACCTGCAGATTTGGTTGTGGAGGAACCTGCGGTGATTGACGCGTCGCTTGGAGGAGCGCGCGCGTCGCGGCCGCTGCAGCGTGCGGATCACGTGGGACGAGGCCACCGTGACGAACGTGAAGAGCTCGCGGCCACGCTCCACCACGGCCTGCTGCTGCTGCTGGTGGTGGTGAGCCTGCTGCTGCTGGTGAGCCTGCTGCTGCTGCTGGTGAGCCTGCTGCTGGTGGTGAGCCTGCTGCTGCTGGTGAGCCTGCTGCTGCTGGTGGTGGTGAGCCTGCTGCTGGTGGTGAGCCTGCTGCTGCTGCTGGTGAGCCTGCTGCTGGTGATGGTGGTGGTGAGGCTGCTGCTGGTGGTGAGGCTGCTGCTGGCGAGCCTGCTGCTGCTGGTGAGCCTGCTGCTGCTGGTGAGCCTGCTGCTCGTGAGGCTGGTGGTGGTGAGCCTGCTGCTGCTGGTGAGCCTGCTGCTGCTGGTGAGCCTGCTGCTCGTGAGGCTGGTGGTGGTGAGGCTGCTGCTGCTGATGAGCCTGCTGTTGAGGCTGGGGCTGAGCCTGCATGTGATGCTTATGCTGTTGCTGCTGCTGTTGTGGTAGTGGTGGGTGGAGGTGTGACTGCTGTTGTGGTTGTGGTAGTGGTGGGTGGAGGTGTGACTGCTGTGGTAGTGGTGGGTGGAGGGGTGACTGCTGTTGTGGTAGTGGTAGTAGTGGGTGGAGGTGTGACTGCTGTTGTGGTAGTGGTGGGTGGAGGTGTGACTGCTGTGGTAGTGGTGGGTGGAGGGGTGACTGCTGTTGTGGTAGTGGTAGTGGTGGGTGGAGGTGTGACTGCTGTTGTGGTAGTGGTGGGTGGAGGGGTGACTGCTGTGGTAGTGGTTGGTGGAGGTGTGACTGCTGTTGCTGCTGTTGTGGTAGTGGTGGGTGGAGGTTTGACTGCTGCTGTGGTAGTGGTGGGTGGAGGTGTGACTGCTGTTGCTGCTGCTGTTGTGGTAGTGGTGGGTGGAGGGGTGACTGTTGCTGCTGTTGTGGTAGTGGTGGGTGGAGGGGTGACTGATGTTGTGGTAGTGGTGGTTGGAGGGGTGTCTGATGTTGTGGTAGTGGTGGGTGGAACTGTGACTGCTGCTGTTGGTAGAGGTGCTGTTGGTGCTGTTGGTAGCTATGTTGTTGTTGCTTGAGGTGTTGGTGGTTGTCTGGAACTACCATCTCACATCGCACCGACATCAGAGCAGCCGTGACTGCGTGTGTGTAGGTGTGAGTGTGTGTAGGTGTGAGTATGTGTAGGTGTGAGTGTGTGTAGGTGTGAGAGTGTGTAGGTGTGAGTGTGTGTAGGTGTCAGTGTGTGTGACTGCGTATGTGTAGGTGTAAGTGTGTGTAGGTGTGAGTGTGTGTATGTGTATGATTGAGTGTATGTGACTGCGTGTGTGTAGGTGTCAGTGTGTGTAGGTGTGAGTGTGTGTAGGTGTGAGTGTGTGTGACTGCGTGTGTGTAGGTGTGTGTGTAGGTGTGAGTGTGTGTAGGTGTGAGAGTGTGTATGTGTATGTGTGAGTGTGTGTGACTGCGTGTGTGTAGGTTTTAGTGTGTGTATGTGTGAGTGTGTGTAGGTGTGAGTGTATGTGACTGCGTGTGTGTAGGTGTGAGTGTGTGTAGGCTTGAGTGTGTAGGTGTGAATGTGTGTAGGTTTGAGTGTGTGTAGGTTTGAGTGTGTGCAGGTTTGAGTGTGTGTAGGTGTCAGTGTGTGTAGGTGTGAGTGTGTGTAGGTGTGAGTGTGTGTAGGTGTGAGTGTGTGTGACTGCGTGTGTGTAGGTGCGAGTGTGTGTAGGTGTGAGTGTGTGTATGTGAGTGTGTGTGACTGCGTGTGTATAGGTTTGAGTGTGTGTAGGTTTGAGTGTAGGTGTGAGTGTGTGTAGGTGTGAGTGTGTGACTGCGTGTGTGTAGGTGTGAGTGTGTGTAGGTTTGAGTGTGTGTAGGTGTGAGTGTGTGCAGGTTTGAGTGTGTGTAGGTGTCAGTGTGTGTAGGTGTGAGTGTGTGTAGGTGTGAGTGTGTGTAGGTGTGAGTGTGTGTGACTGCGTGTGTGTAGGTGCGAGTGTGTGTAGGTGTGAGTGTGTATATGTGAGTGTGTGTGACTGCGTGTGTATATAGGTTTGAGTGTGTGTAGGTGTGAGTGTGTGTAGGTTTGAGTGTGTGTAGGTGTGAGTGTGTGTGTGAGCGTCGCTCCTCTGCCCTCCGTTGTTGCTGGAGGGCGACTGCCTCCAACTGCCCAGCAGCAGCAGCGTCCTTCACGATCTTCCTCCTCCTTCACGGAGTTCGATCTTGACACCGCTGGTACCGCTCTTCGGCAAGTCCACTCAGCTCCTACATCTTCCTGTACGGCATCAGCTCCGTCTCTTCTCCAGGAGCTGCTTGGGTAGGCGGTGGCTGGGCATGCGGCTACACAAACACACGCAGAGGCACACTCTGATGCCCACATCACAGCCACACTCAACAGCAACAACAACAACCGCCATTCGCCACTGAGTGGCGGCGACGTCATCACGACGCTTGTGCCAGGCTAGGTGCACGTTAAGGCCACGTGATATTTCGAACGCCCGCTTGCAGGAGGTCACGGGGCAGACCCAGGTGCCACGGGTCGACTGACCGAGATGAGTGGCCGATGCACCACCTGTGCCCCCTACTGTGCCAACCTGCTGTGTTTAAGCCACCCGGCGCTCCGCTCGTTGTTGTGAGCGTCGCTCCTCCGCCCTCCGTTGTTGTTGGAGGGCGACTGCTTCCAACTGCTCAGTAGCGTCCTTCACGAGCCTCCTCCACAGAGGCCGATCTTGACACCGCTGGTACCAGTCATCGGCAAGTCCACTCAGCTCCACATCCCCCTGTACCACGTCACTCCATCTCTTCTCTAGCCCGTGCCGCGCCCGTTTAGTCCCCTCGATCTGGCCGGGCTACGTGAACCACCTTCTCAAACACCTTGATTGATAACCACACTCACCCTCTCTCACTCACGCACCCATTCACTCACCGTCTCTCACTAACCCACCCACTCACTCATTCACCCACTCACCCACCCACTAACCCACTCACCACCCACCCACCCACTCACCACCCACCTGCCCTACCCACTCACCACGCACCCACCCACCCATTCACTCACTTACCCACTCACCCACTCACCACCCACCTGCCCTACCCACTCACCACTCACCCACCCATTCACTCACTTACCCACTCACTCACTCACCCACCCACCAACTCACCCACTCACTCACTCACTCACCCACTCACTCACCCACCCACCCACTCACTCACCCACTCACTCATTCACCCACCTACCCACCCACTCACCACCCACCCACCCACCCATTCACTCACTTACCCACTCACTCACCCACCCACCAACTAACTCACTCACTCACCCACCCACTCACTCACTCACCCACCCACTCACTCAGTCACTCACCCACTCACTCATTCACCCACCTACCCACCCACTCACCACCCACCCACCCATTCACTCACTTACCCACTCACTCACTCACCCACCCAGTCAACCACCCACCCAATCACTCACTCACCCACCAACCCACCCACTCACTCGCTCACCCACTCACTCACTCACCCACCCACTCACCCACCCACCCACTCACCCACTCACTCACCCACCCACTCACCCACCCACCCCCTCACTCACCCACTCACCCACTCACCCACTCACCCACCCACTCACCCACCCACCCACGTGAAGTCTGTCGTCTTCCTCCACCTCTGTGCCCTCTCCGCTCTCCTCGGGGGCCCCACGGCTCCGCGCAAGGTAGCGCAGAAAGCCAAAAAGCACCGCTCCCCTCCTCCCCTGCCCGTGTCGCCCTCCACCCCACCGCCTCCTCCTCGCGTCACCACAGCCACCTGCAGCAGCAGCAGCCCGAGAGAGGTTCTGCGCTCTCTGCGGAGGGAGGCAGAGCGGTGGTGGTGGTGGAAGAGAGGTGACGAGGAGGGGTGGAGGAGTGGCCATGGGTGGGGGGTGGGGGGGTCCCTTAATTGAAGGGGCGAGTGGTGGTGGTACCAACGAAAGCTGCTACTGATGATGGTCTCTGTGTGTGTGTAACAGCACTTGCCCCAACAACCTGTTAAGGCTATAGAGGGATCTTTGTCTTTGTGTAAACCTATGGGGAGCGGTGGTCTAGTGGTTAGCGTTTTGCGCTACGAACCCGGCGACCTGAGTTCGATTCCCGCTCACCGCCACAAATATCGGTGACGATTATCTGAAGCTGTCCTGAGCCTCCTCCCCTAGGTCGACCCGGCCTCGAATGAGTACCTGGTGCGGTGTGTAGTAAACATCGTCACTGGGGAGACAAAGGCGGTCGGGGCGTGGTGCTGGCCACCCATCCCCTCGTGCGCCGTGCCGGCCTTTATAGGTGCTGCTAACAGCACTTGCCCCTACAGTCTGTTAAGGCTACACGGGGGATCTTTGTCGCTGGCTGGGTCACCGCATGCCCAGCCACCGCATGCCCGAGCAGCTCCTATTTGGCGGCATAGAGGGGGCTAAACGGGCTGGAGAAGAGATGGAGTGATGTGGTACAGGAGGACGTGGAGCTGAGTGGACTTGCCGATGACTGGTACCAGCGGTGTCAAGATCGGCCTCTGTGGAGGAGGCTCGTGAAGGACGCTACTGGGCAGTTGGAGGCAGTCGCCCTCCAACAACAACGGAGGGCGGAGGAGCGACGCTCACAACAACGAGCGGAGCGCCTGGTGCGGTGTGCAAACATCGCCACTGGAGAGACAAAGGCGGCCGGGCGTCTCCCCAGTGTTGCCGGCTGCAATCTGTGATTGACGTGGCCGGGTGGGTGGTTCAGGAGGGGGCTTGAGTCGTACAATAGCCGAGTGGGTGGGGTACACCGAGCCGGCAGCACTGAGAGTCTGGGTTCAAGCCCTGGGTCTGGGTGTCTCTCTCTCAAGGGGTTCACAGTGGCCGTGTCAGAGACACTGAGAGTCTGGGTTCAAGCCCTGGATCTGGGTGTCTCTCTCTCAAGGGGTTCATAGTGGCCGTGTCAGAGACACTGGCCTGGCAGCACTGAGGACCTGGGTTCAAGCCCTGGGTCTGGGTCTCTCTCTCTCAAGGCGTTCACAGTGGCCGTGTCAGGGACACTGAGGACCTGGGTTCAAGCCCTGGGTCTGGGTCTCTCTCTCAAGAGGTTCACAGTGGCCGTGTCAGAGACACTGTCCTGGCAGCACTGAGGACCTGGGTTCAAGTCCTGGGTCTGGGTCTCTCTCTCTCTCAAGGGGGTTCACAGTGGCCGTGTCAGAGACACTGACGACCTGGGTTCAAGCCCTGGGTCTGGGTGTCTCTCTCTCAAGGCGTTCACAGTGGCCGTGTCAGAGACACTGAGAGTCTGGGTTCAAGCCCTGGGTCTGGGTGTCTCTCTCTCAAGGGGTTCACAGTGGCCGTGTCAGAGACACTGGCCTGGCAGCACTGAGGACCTGGGTTCAAGCCCTGGGTTTGGGTCTCTCTCTCTCTCAAGGGGTTCACAGTGGCCGTGTCAGAGACACTGACGACCTGGGTTCAAGCCCTGGGTCTGGGTGTCTCTCAAGGGCGTTCACAATCGCAGCACTTGCCTCAGCAGTCTGCTGAAGGCCACGCTTGGTCTTGGGTGCGCCTCCGCTGGGCACGGTTCGGCTGGCGCACGGTGCCGAGAGAAACTTCCAGCGCTCTCACGGACACGCCGCACATCCTTCACACCGACCACAGCCCAGCGAGCGAACAAAATAAACCTCCAATTACGGAAGGGCGTCAATGGGGGGCAGGGGGGCCGGGGAGCAGGGGGGGAGGGGAGCAGGGGGGGAGGGGGGGAGGGGGGGCAGGGGGTTGGTGCCCATTCCAATTACGGGATGCCTGACGCGTGGATGCAATCCGCGCTCCCCCGGACCAAGCGGTCCCCGTGTCTCCCGAGTCAAGGGCTGATCGAGGGCGTGATTTAATTACGGGACTACAAAGGGGGGGTGGGGGTGAGAGGTGGGGGGGGGTGAGAGGTGTGGGTTGGGGGGTGAGAGGTGGGGGTGATAGGTGGGGGTGGGGGTGAGAGGTGGGGGTGATCGCAGCTGCAATCTGTGATTGACGTGGATGGGTGGGTGGGTCAGGAGGGGGCTTGAGTCGTACAATAGCCGAGTGGGTGGGGTACACCGAGCCGGCAGCACTGAGGACCTGGGTTCAAGCCCTGGGTCTGGGTGTCTCTCTCTCAAGGGGGTTCACAGTGGCCGTGTCAGAGACACTGAGAGCCTGGGTTCAAGCCCTGGGTCTGGGTGTCTCTCTCTCAAGGCGTTCACAGTGGCCGTGTCAGAGACACTGAGAGTCTGGGTTCAAGCCCTGGGTCTGGGTGTCTCTCTCTCAAGGGGTTCACAGTGGCCGTGTCAGAGACACTGAGGGTCTGGGTTCAAGCCCTGGGTCTGGGTGTCTCTCTCTCAAGGGGGTTCACAGTGGCCGTGTCAGAGACACTGAGAGTCTGGGTTCAAGCCCTGGGTCTGGGTGTCTCTCTCAAGGGGTTCACAGTGGCCGTATCAGAGACACTGAGAGTCTGGATTCAAGCCCTGGGTCTGGGTGTCTCTCTCAAGGGGTTCACAGTGGCCGTGTCAGAGACACTGAGAGTCTGGGTTCAAGCCCTGGGTCTGGGTGTCTCTCTCAAGGGGTTCACAGTGGCCGTGTCAGAGACACTGAGAGTCTGGGTTCAAGCCCTGGGTCTGGGTCTCTCTTTCAAGGGGGTTCACAATGGCCGTGTCAGAGACACTGAGAGTCTGGGTTCAAGCCCTGGGTCTGGGTCTCTCTCTCTCAAGGGGTTCACAGTGGCCGTGTCAGAGACACTGAGAGTCTGGATTCAAGCCCTGGGTCTGGGTGTCTCTCTCAAGGGGTTCACAGTGGCCGTGTCAGAGACACTGAGAGTCTGAGTTCAAGCCCTGGGTCTGGGTGTCTCTCTCTCAAGGGGTTCACAATCGCCGTGTCAGAGACACTGGCCTGGCACCACTGAGGACCTGGGTTCAAGCCCTGGGTCTGGGTGTCTCTCTCTCAAGGGGTTCACAGTGGCCGTGTCAGAGACACTGAGAGTCTGGGTTCAAGCCCTGGGTCTGGGTGTCTCTCTCTCAAAGGGGTTCACGGTGGCCGTGTCAGAGACACTGAGAGTCTGGGTTCTAGCCCTGGGTCTGGGTGTCTCTCTCTCTCAAGGGGTTCACAATCGCCGTGCCAGGGACACTGAGAGTCTGGGTTCTAGCCCTGGGTCTGGGTCTCTCTCAAGGGGTTCACAGTGGCCGTGTCAGGGACACTGAGAGTCTGGGTTCAAGCCCTGAGTCTGGGTGTCTCTCTCTCAGGGGGTTCACAGTGGCCGTGCCAGGGACACTGAGGACCTGGGTTCTAGCTCTGGGTCTGGGTGTCTCTCTCTCTCAAAGGGGTTCACGGTGGCCGTGTCAGAGACACTGAGAGTCTGGGTTCTAGCCCTGGGTCTGGGTGTCTCTCTCTCTTAAGGGGTTCACAATCGCCGTGCCAGGGACACTGAGAGTCTGGGTTCTAGCCCTGGGTCTGGGTCTCTCTCAAGGGGTTCACAGTGGCCGTGTCAGGGACACTGAGAGTCTGGGTTCAAGCCCTGAGTCTGGGTGTCTCTCTCTCAGGGGGTTCACAGTGGCCGTGCCAGGGACACTGAGGACCTGGGTTCTAGCCCTGGGTCTGGGTGTCTCTCTCTCTCAAGGGGTTCACAGTGGCCGTGTCAGAGACACTGAGAGTCTGGATTCAAGCCCTGGGTCTGGGTGTCTCTCTCAAGGGGTTCACAATCGTCGTGTCGCCACTGTCGTTGGCCATGGCCGGGGGGGGGGGTTAAACTCAGGTGGCCGGGTTGGTAGCGCGGTGCACTCACCGCTGCACCAGGCAGGGACGTTGACACCCGCGCACAAAGACAAAGATCCCCAGTGTAGCCTTACCATGCTATTGGGCCAAGTGCTGTTAGCGAGTCGTGGCGCCTATGAAGGCCGGCATGGCACACGACGGGGTGGGTGGCCAGCACCACGCCCGACCGCCTTTGTCTTACCAGTGCTGATGTCTACACATCGCACCAGGCAAGGCTGAGTCGACCTAGGGGAGGCCCATTTGAGACCATCACGGGTGTTGGTGGGCCGTGAGCGGGACTCGAACTCGGGTCGCTAGTTTCCGTAGCGCAGTGCGCTAACCGCTGCGCCACCGCTCGCCACACACACACAAAACACGTGAATGCACATAAAGACAAAGATCCCCCGTATAGCCTTAACAGACTGTTGGGGCAAGTGGGAGGCCCAGGACCGGTTCAAATAATATAATCGTCACTGGTGTTGGCCGTGAGCAGCGTAGCCCTAACCGCTGCACCACCGCTCCCCCCCCCACCCGCCCACACGGACAGACACAGCAGACAATGATCACCCATTTAGCCTTACAAACCGTCGGGGCAAGTGCACTTCACATGCACACAATTACCGCAAGACAAACACAAGCACACACACGCGGACACACATACGCACACACACACACAGATGCCCTGTATAGCCTTAACAGACTGTAGGGGCAAGCGCTGTTAGTGAGCACCTATGAAGGCCGACACGGCACACGAGGGGGTTGGGTCGCCAGCACTACGCCCGGCCGCCTTTGTCTCCCCAGCGGTGATATTTCCACACCGCACCAGGTACTCGTTTTAGGCTGAGTCGACCTAGGGGGAGGGCCAGGACCGGTTCACACAATATAATCGTCACCGGTGTTGACTGTGAGCGAGAATCGAACCCGGGTCGCCAGTTTTGGTAGCGCACCGTAGCGCTAACCACTACACCACCGCTCCCCTCCCATGTTCAGAAAGGGGGTTGGGGCCACTCCCACCGATGAGACATCAGCAGCGTGACCAGGGCCTCCACGCCATTTGAAACCACTGGGCTTTGACAGCAGCACGATCATGATGGGGGGGGGGGGGGGGTGTTTTCACTTGTGTATTGTCGGGGGCCTCACCAAAGGCCACCAGGGGCCGCACTACAGGCCACCAGGGGCCTCACTAAAGGCCAACAGGGGCCTCACTAAGGCCGCCAGGTGCCTCACTAAAGGCCACCAGGGGCCGCACCAAAGGCCACCAGGGGCCGCACTAAAGGCCGCCAGGTGCCTCACTAAAGGCCAACAGGGGCCTCACTAAAGGCCACCAGGGACCTCACTACAGGCCAACAGGGGCCTCACTAAAGGCCAACAGGGGCCTCACTAAGGCCGCCAGGTGCCTCACTAAAGGCCACCAGGGGCCGCACTAAAGGCCACCAGGGGCCGCACTACAGGCCGCCAGGTGCCTCACTAAAGGCCACCAGGGGCCTCACTAAAGGCCACCAGGGGCCTCACTAAAGGCCAACAGGGGCCTCACTAAAGGCCAACAGGGGCCTCACTAAGGCCGCCAGGTGCCTCACTAAAGGCCACCAGGGGCCGCACTAAAGGCCACCAGGGGCCTCACTAAAGGCCAACAGGGGCCTCACTAAAGGCCAACAGGGGCCTCACTAAGGCCGCCAGGTGCCTCACTAAAGGCCAACAGGGGCCTCACTAAAGGCCAACAGGGGCCTCACTAAAGGCCAACAGAGGCCTCACTAAAGGCCAACAGGGGCCTCACTAAAGGCCGCCAGGTGCCTCACTAAAGGCCGCCAGATGCCTCACTAAAGGCCACCAGGGATCTCACTAAAGGCCACCAGGTCCCGCACCAAAGGCCACCAGGGGCCTCACTAAAGGCCACCAGGGGCCACACTAAAAGCCACCAGGGGCCTCACTAAAGGCCACCAGGGGCCTCACTAAAGGCCAACAGGGGCCTCACTAAAGACCGCCAGGTGCTGCCAGTGTCCCGCGAGGCCTTGCAATGAGGAACACTGAGCTCTGGAGCAAAGCTTGTCTTATTTTCTTTTCGCTGGCTATGACGTCCTGGATTTGTGAGGCGTTGGATCTGCCTGGAACGGTGCAAGCAACACAATGTTGCCGTGGTGTGAACTCATTCGTAGATGCATCGAATATAACCAACGCATGAACACGCAGCCACACTGGCCATCTGCGAACGCTCCTGGACATCTGTGGAAAAGAGCTTTGTAGCTCATCGGATTCCTCCTGCAGTACAAATAATTATTCTGATCTGATATTCACAACGCGCGGACAAAACGCGCACACCGCGTACACGTACACAAACTAAACTATCTTCTGATTTACCAGGTGAACTGTGAGATCTTGTTCGGAGACGATCCTGCCACCCGCGATGATAGCTCATCACGATCGCAGTGGCTGATATCATCGTCGTCATCATCACCACCACCACGTGGGGCTTTATAGCAACAGCAGGAGCAGCCGAATAACCCAGACGCGTGTTGATTCTAAATGTGGTGGTGGAGGAGGAGGGCAAAAATTGGAGTGGAACTCCGGAGAAGGATCCAGGCTACGACCACCACGGGGAAGAGAGAGAGAGAGAACACACGGACTCCAAATATACAACGGCAGGCATCGATCGCCAGGGTCCGGCATCGAACTGGCGTTGTGTCCTGCGAGGCAGGCGAGGGGGGCTTAGCGTCTCTTCGCCACCACAACGCAGGCACGCGCACCAACAACCACCCGACAATCACCATTCATTCACTCAAACAACCACCCACCCACGAACATTCACCTACAACCACAACTCACACACCCACCATTCACTCGAAGAGCCAGTCACCCACTATTACCTCCACTCACACAACCACCCAGCAAACACCACTCACCCACAGACCACCAAAATACCCACAGCTCAACCTAACTACCCACCAGTCACTCAACCACCAACAAAGCACACGCAAACACCACTCGTTCACTCGAACGGCCAAACAACGAACCCACCCACCCAGAGCCACCCGTACACCCAGCCACCTCCACCCCTACACCCAGCCACCTCCACCCCTACACCCAGCCACCTCCACCCCTACACCCAGCCACCTCCACCCCTACACCCAGCCACCTCCACCCCTACACCCAGCCACCTCCACCCCTACACCCAGCCACCTCCCGTCAATTATGTGGCGAGTTCTGGCGACGGCCAATTAGGGATCGTTTTGTGCAGCCAGCGATAGCGCGCAGAGGAGACAAAGGGGCAATTATGGATGCGTTTGCGCCTTAAATGGCAATTTGTGGGGCATTTGTTAAGCATCGTCAGGCCTTGTGAGCAAGCCGTGTGTGTGTGTCTGTGTGTACACCACATATCGGTGCTTGCTAACAGCTGCGCTACGAACCCGGCGACCCGAGTTCGACTGTGTGAACCGGCGCTGGGCCTCCCCTCGGTCGATTGAGCCTCCAATGAGTACCCGGTGCGATGTGTAAAACATCGCCAGTGGGGAGACAAAGGCGGCCGTGCGTGGTGCTGGCCACCCACCCCCTCGTGTGCCGTACCGGCCTTCATAGGTGCTGTTTGCCTTTGTGTACACCTAGCCTGGCACAACCGCCGCGGTGCTGTGTGCGATGGGTTTGTGTGTATTGAGAGCGACGGGTGGCATTCGTGGTGAGCATACTTGCGAAACGAACGATCCGAGTTCGATTCGTGCTCACGACCAACGCCGGTGGCGTCAATCGGAACCTGTTCTGGACATCCCCGAGGTCGACTCGGCCTCAAATGACGACACCTGGTGCGGTGTGTAACAACGGGAGAGATAAAGGCGGCCGGGCGTAGTGCTTACGACCCATCCTCTCCCCCTCGTGTGTACCCGTGCCAGCCTCCGTAGGTTGCTCCTCGCCACTAACGGCACTTGCCCCGACGGTCAGCTAAGGCTGTACGGGAAGATATTTATTTTGCCTTTGGTGTCACTGTGAGAGGTGACGAGGCATCTCTATGGTGTCACGGTGGGTTTGACCCTGACGACGCCTGCTGCTGGATATTTGGAGTTTGCGGGTCTCTCTCTCTCTCTCCCAGTGGCCGCGTGGATTGTTCTCCGGGTCCCCCGGTGTTTCCCTCCCACATTTAGAATCAACATCGCCACGCTGTGATCAATTTCCACGTGGCGATAAGCCAACTGCGTTGGAGCCATCATTTGTGATGGCCTGGTCGCTTCTGAAAAAGAGCTGAAAAAAAAGGGCTCAGTGTCCACGTGATGATCAGCCACTTCTTTGAACGATCATTTGAGACCAGGTCGCTTCACAGCCCAGCGGGGGCCTTAACCTGGTAAAATATTTAAAATAAAAGGGTTTTTTGTTTATTCCCATGACTAATTAAACTTCCTCTCTGCTGGTTGGCACTCGGGCTCAGGTGAAAGGAAATCGTGGGAGGACCCAGGTGTGGCCGACGCAGTTGAGCCTCGGAGCCAAACTCCACCAGAATGTCGTTCGATCGCCACGTGCGAAATATAGTGAGGGCCTGCAAGGGCTCTACTACGCATTTGCACGCTATTGAGTCGCGACGTAGCTCAACACGGCGGCGTGCAGCGTCGTATCGACAAGGCTCGGTCATTGCAACTCGCCGCTCTACGGGACGTCTGGCAAGAACATGAACAAGCTGCAGCGCGTACACAACTCTCTTCTGGCACGTGTCGTGACGGGTACTCCAAGATCCCACCACGTGGTATTGATCCACCACCACCACGTGATGATGATCCACCACCACCACGTGATGATGATCCACCACCACCACGTGGTGATGATCCACCACCACATGATGATGATCCACCACCACGTGGTGATGATCCACCACCACGTGATGATGATCCACCACCACGTGGTGATGATCCACAAACCACCACCACGTGATGATGATCCACCACCACGTGATGATGATCCACCACCACGTGGTGATGATCCACAAACCACCACCACCACCACCACGTGATGATGATCCACCACCACGTGATGATGATCCACCACGTGATGATCCACCACCACGTGATGATGATCCACCACCACGTGATGATGATCCACCACCACCACGTGATGATGAACCACCACGTGATGATGATCCACCACCACCACGTGATGATGATCCACCACCACGTGGTGATGATCCACCACCACCACGTGATGATCCACCACCACCAAGTCGAAACGGTTTGCTGACGCTGCTACCACTGCTGCGTTGGCAGTGGTGCCACGGACACAGTCAACTACAATCTCGCTTTTATTGGCACAATGTTTACTTTTTTTGTTAGATGTGAACATGTACAATACTTGTATAACATAAGAAATATAAATCGCTTATAACTATAAAGTTGGCTGGATCTGGTCTTCACGTAAGCAACGAGCTTGCTCCATAATAGAGGTTTTTTTTTGTTAAATCGCGTAAGTATATCAATGTGTCGTTAAACCCGCCACCACCCGACACAGCCAACGAGTAAGGGGCCGTCCATAAATGACGTCACGCACCTGGGGGGGGGAGGGTCAGACATTTGTGACGATGTATGACGAGGGGGGGGTTTGAGAAATGTGACGTCACATCAAAATGCGCAACTTTAAATACATATAGGCGACACGTTCTACTTAATTAAATATACTTTTTAATAAATGTTTCTCCTACAACATCAGAGTACAGCGCCACATTAAATACGCACTACAATGACAATAGTTTAAAGCGATTTGAAGCATGGTTTATTTTTTTTTGGGGGGGGGGGGCAGATCTTTGTTACGTCATATTTGAGAGGGGGGGGGGGTCAAAAAATCGTCCAAAATCGCGTGACGTCATTTATGGACGGCCCCTAAGGGTTGTCACTTAAACAGAACGTGGCCAATTCGTCACTAGTACAGCACACCGGTTGTGTGTTGGAGCCAGACCACAACATTTACAGTCTGAGTACGACGTTTCGCCAGTAATTAGGGATGACATTGGTCGCGGAAGTCTGCTGCGTGTTACACTAACGAGGTAGCTGTTCAGAACGCGGAGAGCGCACGAGTGACATTTGTTGTGCATGACGTCATCTCCAGCGTGACGTATTTTTAACCATCTCAGAACGCAACCGGTCCCTCAGTTGCGCGTGAAGTCCGCCCAGTTATATGACGTCATGTTCCGATAGCAACGTGACGTCCCCACGTTTGTGACGTCGCTACGGTGGGCACGTCATTATGTAAACATCACCTCATGCTCATGTTCTGACGTCATTTCACAAGCCCAGTTGGCCTCAAGACGCAAAACTACACCCCCCCGTTAATGATGTCACGCCGCAAGCACCGCCTTTTCTGATGTCATTACGCATTACAACTTTTCTTAATGACGTCACGATGCCCCACTGTGATATGACGTTTCGACGTAAAAACCTCCGTCTCCCCAAATGACGTTTCTCAATGTTGCAAATGACGTTACAACATACGCGTTCCACCTTGCCGTGACGTCACGACGTAACGTTTTCTTCTCATCCGTGACAAGTACGCAAGCATCCCCGTTTCCGACGTCACGCCGCAAGAAAATTGTATATTAAGAACGTCACAACGCACCGTTGAGCGCACGCCCGTGACGTCACGACGCACCGATGAGCGCTCGCCCGTGACGTCACGACGCACCGATGAGCGCTCGCGCGTGACGTAACGACGCACCGATGAGCAATCGCGCGTGACGTAACGACAATCCATTTACCGCTTGCGCGTGACGTAATGCCGCACCGTCGAGCGCTCGTCCGTGACGTCGTGACGCAACCGTTGCCCGTTCTCGCGCCGACGTCACGAGCGCGCCATTCACTGCTGCACGCGTGACGTCATGTCCGCTCTCGCGTGACGTCACGACGCAAAGGCCTCGTCCACCTCCTCGCGCCTCCATTCCGGGCGCCCCACGCGGCCTCCTCGCTTCAGCTGCCCGCGAAACCCTCGCCTGGGACGACGACGACGACGAGGAGGAGGAGACGAGGAGGGTAGAGGGGGAGACGAGGAGGGTAGAGGGGGAGACGAGGAGGGTAGAGGGGGAGACGAGGAGGGTAGAGGGGGAGACGAGGAGGGTAGAGGGGGAGACGAGGAGGGTAGAGGGGGAGACGAGGAGGGTAGAGGGGGAAGACGAGGAGGGCTAGAGGGGCGAAGACGAGGAGGGTTGGAGGGGTGAAGACGAGGAGGGCTAGAGGGGTGAAGACGAGGAGGGTAGAGGGGGAGACGAGGAGGGTAGAGGGGGAAGACGAGGAGGGCTAGAGGGGTGAAGACGAGGAGGGCTAGAAGGGGGGAGACGAGGAGGGCTAGAGGGGTTGACGAGGAGGGTAGAGGGGTGAAGACGAGGAGGGCTAGAGGGGGGGGAGAGACGACCGCATGGAGAAGGCGATGGAGACGCAGGACTCTGCTCCCGACTGCTGGGACCAGGACGCGGAGTCCATGAACGCCGCGGTGACGAACCTCAACGTGAACGCAGCCGTCTTCGTGCCCTCCTTCCTCATGAGCGGTGCGCGCCTCTGTCCACTCGAGCCGGCACTTCGCGCTCCTCGCCCGCCGCGTTCCTCTCCCACGCGACGGGCCCCTGTGTCGTAGTTTAACGACGCGCACGGCCTTGTTCTAATCAACGACAATAACGAAGAACGGTACAAACAATACGCGTCGTTGCAACTTGGAGAGTGCCGTTTGGCGCCGGGCACACTCGGCGCTGGAGTCTTTGAACCCTCTCGGGGCATCTTCTGCACGGCAGCTGTTGTGTGTAGCGGTAGTAGTTGTTGTTGTAGTTGTTGTTGTTTAAACCCCGCCACGTTGAGCGATAGGAACGCGCAGCCAGCGAGGATAAAGGAGCCGATGAGCGTCGCCTCGCAACATTGCAACATTTGGGGGTTGGAATTCATCCAGCGGTGGATTGGCCGCTGGCTGATGATTGTAGTAACCGGCGTCCGAGGCGAGGAGCGGCAGCCGGGGGGAGATGGAGCGGTGGAAGTCGTGGCTGGAGAGCGCGGAGGGAAGGAGGGCGGCGGCCTTCATCCAGCAGTGGATAAGAAAGACGTGGTGGGGGGGTGGTTACAACGCGAACCCCGTCGTATGTAATCGGTAGTCCGCTTAGGCGCGCTCTCGCCCGTGATTGGCCTTCCGATGTCATGTGAGCCCCCTCCGAACCAATAGAGGCTCGCGCCGCGCCTAAGCGGACTGGGGAATGCAAACGGGCGTGTCGCAAGGCCGCAGGCTTTTTCCAAAAACGCGATCGCGTCTTTTAAAGTTTAAAACCTTTAGAAAGGTTAAACGCGCAGTACCGTGTGTGAGCGTGCGCGTTCACACGCTTGCACGAAAACGCCGTGAACGAGACTCTGAAGCTGTAGTTTTAAAAAAGTCACCAGCCGGCACGCGACTCGAATCCCCACGTGCAGCCCCCGGGGGATTCCAGGCTCTGTCCACTGCTCGTTTTTGGTTGATGCCTCTTGCCGTGTAGGGTCGGAGGTGCCTGTTAAAGGGGAGCGCACATTAAGGATGCACGTCCGGCCGCCTTTGTCTCCCCCGCGCGCCGTGCCGAGTCGACCGGCACTCGTTTAAGGCTGAGTCGACCTAAGAGTCGCGCTGGACTGAGCCGGACAACACGTGGCCGTGGTGAACGCGGACATTTGTTTAACTAGTGGGGGGGTTGGGGGGGGGCGCGGTCGTGAACCGTGGCCTGTCGTGGTACCATCACGTGTCCCACGTGATGGTGGCACCACGGACACACGCGTGCGAGCCTCTTGACTAAACCGTCGGGAATGCCCCCCACACCCCCACACATCAATCTCGCCTCAGGCGCACATTGGGGGGGGGGGGCCCTGCGTGGTGCAGCAATCATTCTGTGGGACCCCCGCTAACAAGGGCGCCACGGTGGCGAGGAGATGTTCACGACTTCGCTTGCTGTGCAGGAGGCTCGTGGGTTCGATCCCGACCCCGACGCCTCCTGTATATGTCTGGAGTTTGGATGTTCCCTCTCTTTACCCAGAGCCACGAGGATTTCTCTCCGGGTCCTCCGGTTTTTTTTTTCACCTCCGCATTTAGAATCAACATCACCACGCGTTTTCGAGTTTTTGGCCGCGATACGTTTCCACGTCGTGTGAAGTCGCTTGGTCGAGCGATGATTTGTGATGACCAGGTCGCTGCTGAAAAGGCCTTCTATTTCGATTGAAAGCTTTCGTGACTGCAAGGATTCATCTTCTTTGGTTCTTTCGGTAAAGTCACGTAGAATGAGAATAAAATAATAAATTGATAAAATAACACAATAAAATTCTCACGACGTTTCGGAGGACAGTGCTGTCCTACCAGACAGTCTCGTCCCTTCACCTGATGAAGGCCGCTTGTGTTGTGGCCGAAACGTCGTGAGAATATTGTGTTATTTTAGTTTATCAATTTATTATTTTATTCTCATTCTACGTGACTTTACCGAAAGAACCAAAGAAGATGAAGGCCTTCTATGTAGCTCGGTGGGGCCTAACCCGGTAAAATAAAAATCCATTGCAATCAGAAGGTGTTTTATCCTGGCCGATAAAGCTCTTTTTTTCACAGATGTCCAGGAGGGGCACGGGGTCAGAACGTTACAACAACGAACAATACAAAAAAACACGATAGGCGTGCAAAGTATACGAAGGGTAAACAAATCATTCGAGTTTTGTGTATATATTTTGAAAAACAATTTTTATCTTACCAGGTGTAGAACCCCCTTAGCTACGAACTTTTTTCTCAGCAGCGACTTGGCCACAAATGATAGCTCAACGAAGTGGCTTATCGTCGTACGTGGAAATGTGAAGCAGCCAAAACAAATTGAAGTAATCTCCACGTGCTGAAGGCATCACTGTGCCTGCTAACAAAGGTAAATGGGCTTGGGTAGGCTCCGTCAAGAGTAATTAGCACGGTTGGCTACGCACGGTGCGAAATAAGTTCTACATACAAAGCTACTAGACTACACAGTTATACACAACTATACACGCTACTATACACCACACTACTATACGCTACACAAAACACTTTATAACAAAACTCTACAGCACTACACTTTTACGCAACTAAACACTTCACTACTATACACCACGCTACTATATGCTACATTAAACACTATACACTGAACGACTATACACTACACTACTACACACTACTATACTACACACTACTATACACCACACTACTATATGCTACATTAAACACTATACACTGCACGACTATACACTACACTACTACACGCTACACTACTATACTACACACTACTATACACCACACTACTATATGCTACATTAAACACTATACACTGCACGACTATCTACTACACACTACACTACTATACTACACACTACTATACACCACACTACTATATGCTGTGCTAAATACTTTACACTACACTATACACCACTACTATACACCACACTACTGTACACCACACTACTGTACGCCATTAGCACGTTTGCCTACCCACTCCATCACCGTGTATGTTGAACTTCTTCTGCACCCTACATAGCCAACCCCGCTAAGCGGAGGGGCAGGGGCGAGGGTAACAAACGAAACAGAGGAAGCAGCTCTACAAGAAACGAGCTCGTCAATCTAGATGATGACGATTTAAAAGTGCACAGCTCCCAGCGGCATCCTAATATCGGACGGGAAGAGCGCTCCGTGGCTTGGGAGGGAGGGGGAGGCCACACTTCATCTAGCTGTGGATAAATCATGGTTGATGAGGCCGAACCGTGCACTCCCTTGCTGGCAACAAGCAGCCTAGCAGTCTGATAATTGTTTTTTTACCCTTTTATCTGGCAACAAAACTGACACCTTTTTTTTTGCAAGGAGTCATGTTTACATTGACCACAATACCTGCGGTCGGAACGCAAACAAAAAACAACAACTCTGATAATGTATGTGGCACTGTCCTTGAAATTGATTGGTCCACACCCGAGACAGCTTTCTTTAGAGCCTCGTCTCACACGTTGGTGTTGGACCAGAAGACGCCAAAAGGCGCACAACTCAAAGACAATGCACCATCATTGCGTTCCGACCGCAGGTTTTGTGGTCAATGTAAACATGACTCCTTGTAAAAAAAAAGGTGTCAGTTTTATTGCCAGATAAAAGGGTAAAAAAAAAACAATTATCATATTTTGTTACTGACAAATGAGGTTTCCAAGAGTCTAGCAGCCTGCCCAGCGGGACGCAAGACGGCCTGGACGGGCAGCACAGAGTGAGGGCGGCTGGCGGCGCCGGCGTGTTTACGCACAGCCCCCCGCGAACGTGTTGTGGTTGTTCCCACAATGACCCGCCTCTCGCGGCCCCCCCCCCCCGCCTCAATACTCTGCGGTGGTTATTTGTGGCGCTCGACTCGGCAAAGTGCGTGGGGTCAAGGTTGCCTTCGGGGGGGGGAGCCAAACGGACGCGAGTTGCGCGGGGCGGGCGGGCCGGGGCCGCGTGTCCGTCCACTGCTGGATGAGGGCCTGCCCACGCCGTGCCGGGGGCCGCGTGGTTCGTACTTGCGCGGGCTGCACAGCGCGGGGGGGGGGGAGGGGCTTCGTTGTTGGCCCGAGGGCGTAGCGGCAACGCGGTGCGGTCCGACGGTGCCGTCCCCTCGGTGCTGCCCAACACGTCGCCCCGCGGTAGCACCCTGTAGCAAGAGCATGGCGTGCGTGGCCATCGCCCGTCCGGGGACTGCCCGGGCTCAGGCCCTGCTGCTTGGCTTCTGAGATGTGGGCACGTTCAGGCGCGTTGGGGTGATTTGGTCGGGTCGAGTGGCGTTCAATTTTATCAACCTCGGAGGGCTAAGTATGATGGTATTGTAATCGTGATGATAATGATTATGAAGGTATTTTAACCATGATAATGATTATGAAGGTATTTTAATCATGATAATGATTATGAAGGTATTTTAACCATGATAATGATTATGAAGGTATTTTAATCATGATAATGATTATGAAGGTATTTTAATCATGATAATGATCATGCGATGATGATGGTGGTAATGGATATCATAATTACTTTCAGAAGAGAGAGTGGTAGTCATAGCTTGGGATTGAACCTATGGCGATGGTACCTCGGAGAGCACCACTGCCGTGACGACTCTCCGCACCCATCAAAAGCCGCAGCGGCCAACAAGTAACCTGCTTGATGTACTGTAAACAGCGGTAACTTTCACGTAACCACATTTAAACGTTCTGAGTCGCCCTCTGTCTCCCTGGCAGGGCACAAGGCGGTTGCTGTTGCAATAGAATTCCGTCGCGACGCTTCCAAGTTTGTTTGGTGGTGGCGGCGCGCACGTCGCTTGCGCAGAGCGCACGTCGAAGTGACGCTGGCGGGCCTGCGTGTAACATGCGCATAATCGCCCTGCGCCGAGTTTTGCAACCGGCGGCAAAACATTTCAGCATCGAGCGGTTGGCCAACGTTTTTACTCGGGAAGCGAAATCTCGGATCACACGTCGGTAGCACTCGGTCTTCTAGCTCTTCCGGGGACTCGCCCCCTGCCTGCCTCTCCCCTCTCATCTCACTTCACTCTCCTACCTCTCCCCTCTCATCTCACTTCACTCTCCTACCTCCCCTATAATCTCACTCCACTCCCCTCCACTCACTCTCCTACCTCTCCCCTCTCATCTCACTTCACTCCCCCTACCTCTCCCCTCTCCTACCTCTCCCCTCACTCTACTCCCCTCCACTCACTCTCCTACCTCTCCCCTCTTATCTCACTTCACTCCCCCTACCTCTCCCCTTTCATCTCACTTCTCTCCTACCTCCCCTATAATCTCACTCCACTCCCCTCCACTCACTCTCCTACCTCTCTCATCTCACTTCACTCTCCTACCTCTCCCCTCATTCTACTCCCCTCTACGCACTCTCCTACCTTTCCCCTCTCATCTCACTTCACTCTCCTACCTCTCCCCTCTCATCTCACTTCACTCTCTTACCTCTCCCCTCTCATCTCACTTCACTCTCCTACCTCTCCCCTCTCATCTCACTTCTCTCCTACCTCCCCTATAATCTCACTCCACTCCCCTCCACTCACTCTCCTACCTCTCCCCTCTCATCTCACTCTACTCCACTCTGTCTCTGCTCCCATCAAACCAAGGATTTCCATCGAATCTCTCGGTCGCTTCTTCTCCTCTGCTGCCCCCCAAAGTCTGGAAATCCCTTCCCCCCCCCCCCAGCCACCCGTGCTGTCGACTCCCCTGCCCCCTGTTCAAGTCCGAGACTCAACACCTTCCCTTGTCCTCTGCCCGTGGCCGAGACTCCGCCTCTCGTGGCCACACACTGCGTGTGCGGCCGGCTGGCCGGGCCGCTTGGTGCGTCTCGCACGTGTACGTCTGTACGTCGGGCTTGTTTGGCGCCGCGCGTAGCCAACTGTAGCTGCATGGGAGGTGTGACGAGCGCGTGATGACCGCGTGTGTCCTGCAGAGCCCTCGTCCGCGCCGCTCGTGGACAGCAAACCCAGAGCGCCCGAGCTGGACTCCAGCACAAAGACAGGAGGTGTCCACGCTCTCTCCCATTGTCATCCACGTATGCACGCTAATGATGATGATGCTGTTTATAATGCAGCTGCTAATACAGCTTGCTTCTACTACTGCTGCTGCTTACTGATACTGCTGTTTCTAATGCTGCTGCAGATGCCCTCCCATTGTCACCACGCATGCACGCTAATGATGATGCTGTTTATAATGCTGCTGCTGATACAGCTGCTTCTACTACTGCTGCTGCTTACTGATACTGCTGTTTCTAATACTGCTGCAGATGCGCTCCTATTGTCACCACGCATGCACGCTAATGATGATGCTCTTTATAATGCTGCTGATACAGCTGCTTCTACTACTACTACTGCTGCTGCTTACTGATACTGCTGTTTCTAATGCTGCTGCAGATGCGCTCCCATTGTCACTCCATACACATTCTGCTGATGATGCCGTTTCTACTGCTGCTGATACTGCCGTTTGCAATGCTGCTGCTGATGCAGATTCTACAGCACTCCCATTGTCACTGCACGCACTCTGATGATGATGATGATTCGACTGTTGCTGCCACTACGACGACTTGCTACTCTTGCAGCTGATGTTACTCTTTTTGCCGATGCTACTGCTGTTCTCTGCTGATGCTACTGTTTCCACTTTTGCTGATAATGCTGCTGATGCTCTTGCATGCTGATGCTGCTGCTCCTGCTGTTCTTACTGCTGTTGCGGTTGCTAATACTACTGCTGCCGATGTTGATAGCCATAATGTTGATGCCTCTGATGCACACGATGCCTCTGCTGCTGATGATGGCTTGGATGCTGATGCTTCTGCCTTTGCCACCGCTGTTGATGCTGTTGCTGACGATCGCTTTTACTACGAGTAATGCTTAGATGATCAGGAAACCAAGAAAAGAGTTACACTCACCGGGTCTTTAACGTCTCGCGAGTTCAAATGGCGCGTTCGACCCCCTTAGGCGACGAGCTGTCACAGAACCAGAATATTTAGTTACACCGGAAGAATCGATGGGCTACGAAGCTCTTTTTCACAGATGTCACAGGAGGAGAGAATGAGGCAAGAGAAGGGGGGCGGCTGTGTGCCTCAACGGAGTGATTGTACGTTTGTACGTTTTCTCAACAGTACGTAGCCAACAGTAGCCAATCGGAGATGCGCCGGTGCGGGGGAAGGACAGCAAACAAGACGCATCAATGACAATGAGTTCTAAAGAAACGAGTTTGTTAGTCTAGATTATGATGGTGGTGGTGATTTAAAAGTGTGCAGCTCCAGTGGCTCGCTCACGTCGGAAGGAAAGAGCCTTCCAGATACGGTGACCGTGAAACTTCTCTCGCACCGGCCTACGCGAGGCCCGAGAAGAAGCCCAGCGTCACGACCATTATTTAAAAGTGCACGGCTCCAGCAGTTTGAGCTTCCTCATTATCGGAAGGGGGAGCGTTCCAGACGGCCTGCGGAAACCGCAGTTGGCACGACGGTTTTTTTTACGCTCCTCGGCGAGGTCATCGTCACCACGCTTCGTGCCGGTGGAGGGCGGAGGAGATGTCCCCCCCCCCCCCCCCGGGGCCCGGCGCCGCTTGACCCCTCACGCGCGCGTCTGTGTGCCGACATTGCCGTGCGGCGTTCCCAGCGCCGCTGGAGAACGGAGAGCCCGAGTCTGCCGAGAGTTGGGAGGAGCGCGGCGAGCCGGAGCGACCGGACGGAGGAGGCGGCGGAGGAGGCGGCGGAGGGGGGGGCGGCCCCCCCTCGGACGAGCCCCCTCCTCCTCCTCCCCCCCAGGACGTGGGGGGGGGCGGCGAGGACGCGGGGGGGGCGGCACCCCCTCCGAGCGAGAGCCCGGGGGGCCCAGGGGGGGCGGAGGAGACCCCCGAGGAGGAGGAGGGGGACGGGGAGGGGGTCCCCGTCCCTGCGCCGGCGCCCAAGCCCTCGGAGGGGCCGCGCAAAGACCACGTGAACGTGGTGTTCATCGGCCACGTGGGTGAGTGGCGCGCACGGCTCCGCCCCGCCCACACCCCGCCGGGGCCGCCGCCGCCGGGGCGAGGGCGGTCGTCCCCGCTCGCTCAGTCCGCCGACTCGCGACGCGGCCTGGCCGAGCCGGGCCTTGGCACCGTCGCGGAGCCCCCCCTAGCCTGTTGATGATCTCGTGCTACGCTACTGAGCCCCACCCGGCCAAACACACAGAGACACATACACACACACATACACACGCATACACACGCATACACACGCATGCACACACATGCACACACGCATACACACACACGCATACGCACACACACGCATACACACACGCATACACGTATACACACGCATACGCACGCATACACACACATACACACACACGCATACACACGCATACACACAAAGACAAAGATCCCTCTATTGCCTTAACAGACTGTAGGGGCAAGTGCCGTTAGCGAGCACCTATGAAGGCCGGAACGGTACACGAGGGGGTGGGTGGTCAACACCGCGCCCGACCGCCTTACACATACACACACATACAGACACACATACATACACACCTATACACACATACACATACATACACATACAGACACACATACAGACACACCTATACAGACACACATACAGACATACAGACACACATACATACACACATACAGACACACATACACACATACAGACATACATACAGACACACATACAGACACACATACAGACACATACAGACATATACAGACACCTATACAGACACCTATACAGACACACATACATACACACACACACATACAGACACACATACAGACACACATACACATACAGACACACATACAGACACACATACAGACACACATACAGACACACATACATACAGACATACATACAGACACATATACAGACACGCATACAGAAACATACAGACACATATACAGACACACATACAGACACACATACAGACACACAGACACACATACACACATACACAGACACACATACACAGACACATACACAGACACACATACACAGACACACATACACAGACACACATAGATGCACACATACATACGCACATACATACGCACATACAGACGCACATACAGACGCACATACAGACGCACATACACGCACATATACAGACACACATACAGACACACATATACAGACACATACAGACACACATACAGACACACATACATGGACACATACAGACACACACAGACACACACACAGACACACACACACAGACACACACACAGACACACACACACACAGACACACAGACGCACACACAGACGCACACACATACGCTCACACATACGCACACACAGACGCACACACAGACGCACATACAGACGCACATACAGACGCACATACAGACGCACATACAGACGCACATACAGACGCACATACATGCACATACATGCACATATACATACACACATACAGACACATACAGACACACATACAGACACACATACACACACACATACACACACACAGACACACACACAGACACACACACACACACAGACACACACACACACAGACACACACACACACAGACACACACACAGACACACAGACACACACACAGACACACACACAGACACACATACATAAACACAAACAAACACATACATGCACACATACATACACGCATACTGATACGCGCGCGTATCAGTAATGAGTGGAAGCACACCGCCGGGTCGCAGGGGATGCGCTGTCACAGCTGCAGCGGCACCGCGCGTAACGTCACACCGCGTCGTGTCGTCCCCTCCCTTCCGTAGATGCTGGCAAGTCAACAATCGGAGGGCAGATCATGTGAGCGACCTTTTTTTTTTACTCTCTTTGTTTGTATTCAAGCAGGTTAAAGAAGCAACCAGGCGGTCACATGGATAGCCCAATGAGAAGCGGCTTATCACGTGGACATTGCTAGGGACCAAATACCCTGAACACGTGACAGTCATTCTAAATATGGAGGGGAAAACCCGGAGAAAAATCCACACAACCACAGGGAGAGAGAGAGAGAGAGAGACGCGCAAACTCCAAATATACAGCAGGTGTCAGGGTCAGGATGGAACCCACGACCTCCTGTGTAACCAGGCGAGATAGTTAACATCTCCTAGCCACCGTGATGATGATGAGAGAGAGACACGCAAACTCCAAATATACAGCAGGTGTCAGGGTCAGGATGGAATCCACGACCTCCTGTGTACCAGGCGAGGTAGTTAACATCTCCTAGCCACCATGATGATGATGATGAGAGACACTCAGACTCCAAATATACAGCAGCAGCAGAGTCGAACCCACGACCTCCTGTGTACCAGGCGAGGTAGTTAACATCTCCTAGCCACCGTGATGATGATGAGAGAGAGAGACACGCAAACTCCAAATATACAGCAGGTGTCAGGGTCAGGATGGAACCCACGACCTCCTGTGTACCAGGCGAGATAGTTAACATCTCCTAGCCACCACGGCGCCCTATGTAGATCGGCTTGTCCACTCGCACGTCGACAGGAGCGATATCGTGAGACTGAGGGATCGCCGTTGGCGTCCAGCAGTGGATAGGCCATGCTATACGTGGCTCATGTTGTATGCACCGTACGTAGCCAGCCGCACTAATCGGAGGTGGTGGGGGAAGGGCAACAAACTCAACACATAAAGCAGTTCCCAACAAACGAGTTTATCAATCTAGATGATGATGATGATTTTAAAGTGCACAGCTCCAGTGGCTTCCTAATATCGGAAGGGAAGAGCGTTCCGGACGGCCGCAGAAACGCTTCTGAAAACGCCGCGCGACTATGATGCGGTGACCGCCATCTTTGCTCGACGGTTGGTCAAATGCCGCTGCTGCGAGGGCGATCGGAGTCCGCGTGGCGACGGTTCATGCCGCCTAACGAGATCAGCAGCGAGGCGTCGTGGTTCAGTTGTGTCGAGCACTTTGTGTGTAATGAGTGCGACCTCGTAATGTATTCGTTCGCTGAGTGGAGAAGCCAGTGCAACCGGGGGGGGGGGGGTTTCCCGGAGGGCAGGATGTGGATGCCGATGGCGCTGTTAACGGTCGCCGCCGTGCTGCCCGCTCCGCGCAGGTACCTGACGGGCATGGTGGACAAGAGGACGCTGGAGAAGTACGAGCGGGAAGCGAAAGAGAAGAGCAGGGAGAGCTGGTGAGCTCTCGCTCCGCTGCACAACGACAACAGCAGCAGCAGCAGCAGCAACAGAATCGAACACGCGCACACACAGATACGCACGCCCGCGGACATGCAGACAGCGCACACGGACGCAGCAGACACAGATAGACACGACAGACACGCACACGACACACAGACGCACACACAGACGCACACACAGACGCACACACAGACGCAGCAGACACAACAGACACGCACACGACACACACACAACACAGACGCACACACACAGACGCACACACGCACACAACGCACAGATAAACACGCGCACACTCAAGGATACACTGGAACACAACAACAACCACCATTCGCCACTCAGTGGCAGTGGGACGTCACCACGCCGCTTGCGCCAGGCTAGGTGCACTCCGAGGCTACGTGGCCTCCGCAGCGAAGACAAAGGCAGAGATAGCCTTAACAGACTGTAGGGGCAAGTGCTGCTAGCGAGTCGCAGCACCTATGACAGCCAGCACGGCACACGAGGGGGTGGGTGGCCAGCACCACGCCCAGCCGCCTTTGTCTCCCGAGTGGAGATGTTTACACACCGCACCAGGTACTCATTTGAGGAGTTGACCTAGGGGAGGCGCTGGACTGGTTCAGATAATTATCAGTCGTGTTGGCCATGAGCGGTAATCGAATTTGAAGTGCAGCGTGCTAACCGCTACACCACTGAATAGCACGGTCGGTTACGTATGATGCGAAAGAGGTTCAACTTACATAAACGTTCGTGCGTGTGTTCGTGTCACCGCAGAAGTTAGCGCACCGTGCTACGAACCCACCGGCCGCGGGTTCGAATCCCACTGACGGCCAACAACAAGTGGCAAATGTGAACCGGTCGTGAGACCCTTAGATTGATTCGCCTGTAAATTAGTACCTGGTACCTGGTGCGCAAACAAAGACGGCCGGGAGCGGTTTCTGGCCACACCACTCCCTCGTGCGTCACGGTGGGGAGTCGGTCGACAGCGCTTATCTCGGCTACACGGGGAAGGAATCTATTCACTTATTTTCCACTGCACAACCGAGCCGTGCCGAGCCGAGGCCAGGAGGCACCGGGGTTGGTTGTTTTTGTCCACTGCAGTAGCCTAGCCGTGCCCGCTGCCGGCACGCGAGTCGTTAGCCGGGTGGCCTTTTGCGGCAAACGCATCGCGGGTTGGCTCCGGCCTCGGCTCTCCAAATCACCAGTGGGGAGAAATGAATCGCCACGTGTACGGCGAGGTGGCCTTGGCGCTGGCTCGGCTCGGACGTGCCGGTGGAAAAAAAAAAAAAAGTGTTCCCACGCGCGTGCCAGGTACCTGTCGTGGGCCCTGGACACGAACGTGGAGGAGCGCGAGAAGGGCAAGACGGTGGAGGTGGGGCGCGCCTACTTCGAGACGTCAAACAAACATTTCACGATCCTGGACGCGCCCGGCCACAAGAGCTTCGTGCCCAACATGATCGGCGGAGCGTCGCAGGCCGACCTCGCCGTGCTGGTACGCGAGAGAGAGGCCGGCGGCGGCGGCGGCCCTCGCTGGCTCTGTCCGCGGTTGCCCAGCGCGGGGCACCGAACGGGTTGAGGGATATCACCGGACACGAACCATGCCCGACCCACACCTGACCCGAACCAGATTCGAACCCACCCCGAACACGCCCCAAACCCAACCTAAACACGACCCAAACCCTACACAAACCCAACCTAAACCCACCTCGAACCCACCCCAAACCCAACCTAAACCCACCTCGAACCCACCCCAAGCCCAACCCAAACCCAACCTAAACCCAACCTAAACACGACCCAAACCCACCCCAAACCCAACCCAAACCCAACCTAAACCCAACCTAAACCCACCTCGAACCCACCCCAAACCCAACCCAAACCCAACCTAAACCCAACCTAAACACGACCCAAACCCGACACAAACCCAACCTAAACCCACCTCGAACCCACCCCAAACCCAACCCAAACCCAACCTAAACCCACCTCGAACCCACCCCAAACCCAACCCAAACCCAACCTAAACCCACCTCGAACACGCCCCAAACCCAACCTAAACCCAACCTAAACACGATCCGGACGCGAACCTAACCGGGAAATCAATCGGGCTGTCTTCCCTGTAATCCGGCGTAATCGATTCGCGAAAAATTACCACGGGGCAAATCGCCGACGGTCTGTGTGGTCCCTGTTGGTGACGAGCTCCCAACTCCTCCAACTCCCCCCCCCGCCCGCGCGTTGCTGCTGTACGCGTGACCCCACCCCCAGGTGATCTCGGCGCGGAAGGGAGAGTTTGAGACGGGCTTCGAGCGGGGCGGGCAGACGCGCGAGCACGCCATGCTCGCCAAGACGGCAGGCGTCAAACACCTTGTGGTGCTCATCAACAAGATGGACGACCCCACGGTGCACTGGAGCCAGGAGAGGTGAGTCGCAGTGCCTTGAGACTCGGCTGCAGGAGACCGTGTCTCGCAGTATTGAGACTCGATAGGAGTGTGTGTGATGTGGTGTGTGTGTGATGTGTGTGTGTGTGATGTGTGTGTGTGATGGGGAGCGATAGTGTAGCGGTTAGCGCGCAGCGCTATGTACCTGGCGACCCGGGTTCGATTCCCGCTCACGGCCAACACCAGTGACGATTATCTGAACCGGTCCCGGGCCTCCCCTAGGTCGACTCAGCCTCAAATGAGTACCTGGTGCGGTGTGTAAACATTGCCACTAGGGAGACAAAGGCGGTCGGGCGTGGTGCTGGCCACCCACCCCCTCGTGTACCGTTCCGGCCTTCATAGGTGCTCGCTAACAGCACTTGCCCCTACAGTCTGTTAAGGCTATACGGGGGATCTTTGTCTTTATTTTTGTTGTGTGTGTGATGTGGTGTGTGTGATGTGTGTGTGTGTGATGTGGTGTGTGTGATGTGGTTGGTGTGTGATGTGTGTGTGTGATGTGGTGTGTGTATGATGTGTGTGTGTGATGTGTGGTGGTGTGTGTATGATGTGTGTGTGTATAATGTAACGTGTGTATGGTGTGTGTGTATGATGTGGTGTGTGTATGGTGTGGTGTGTGTGTGATGTGGTGTGGTGGTGTGTGTATGGTGTGGTTTGTGTGTATGATGTGGTTTGTGTGTATGATGTGTGCATGTATTGTGTGTGTATGATGTGTGTGTATGGTGTGGTGTGTGTGTGATGTGTGTGTGTATGATGTGATGTGGTGTGTGTATGATGCGTGTGTGTATAATGTGATATATTTCATGTGCATGTATTGTGTGTGTGTGTATAATGTAACGTGTGTATGATGTGGTGTGTGTGTGATGTGGTGTGGTGGTTTGTTAATGGTGTGGTTTGTGTGTATGATGTGTGTGTGTATAATGTGATATGTTTCATGTGCATGTATTGTGTGTGTGGATAATGTAACATGTGTATGATGTGTGTGTGTATAATGTAATGCGTATAATGTGCATGTATTGTGTGTGTGTGCCGAGTGTCCAGGTATGAGGAGTGCAAGGAGAAGTTGGTTCCCTTCCTGCGCAAGGTCGGCTTCAACCCCAAGAAGGACATTCACTTCATGCCGTGCTCAGGCCTCACGGGGGCCAACCTCCGTGAGGCCTGCTCCTCCGTGTGCCCCTGGTACAGGTGAGGTCCTCACCACTCACTTCGGATTTGCACGATAGACTACGCACGGTGTGAAAGAAGTTGAACATACGTGCATACACTTAAGCGATTCGCTCACCCACCCACTCGTTCATTAATTCACTCGCTCACTCACTCACCCACCCACTCACGCATGAATTAATTCACTCGCTCACCCACTCACGCATGAATTAATTCACTCGCGCACCCACCAACTCACTCACGCATGAATTAAGTCACTCGCGCACCCACCCACTCACGCATGAATTAATTCACTCGCTCACTCACCCACTCACTCACGCATGAATTAATTCACTTGCTCACCCACCCACTCACTCGCGCATGAATTAATTCACTCGCTCACTCACCCACCCACTCACTCGCGCATTAATTAATTCAGAAATCAGAATCAGAATATTTATTTATCCTGGAGGAATCATGAGAGCCGTGAATCTCTTCACAGATGGTCCAGTGGCGGGCACGGGGTCAGAACGTCACAACAACTAACAGTACAAAAACACAATAGCAGTGCAAAGTATAGGAAATGTAAATAGATCACTTTAAAAAAATATACACACACAAATAAAACTCAACTTTATATTACCATATTTGGTAAGTCACGTACACAAGTTCAAAGAAAATAACAAAAACCTACGACGTTTCGATCGCAACACGAGCGGTCATCATCATCATCATCTTCTCTCTCTCTTATTCCAGCTTGATGACGACTGCTTACGTTGCGATGGAAACGTCGTCGTTTTTTTTGTTATTTTCTCTGAACCTATGTACGTGACGAAAGACCCAAGGAGTATGAATTCCTGCAGTCACGGAAGCATTAAATCGAGATTTTGGTTATGTCCAGCTAAAGCCAACTGAGCTATAAGCTTCTCATTCATAAGCGACATGGACACAAACATTGATAGCTCAACGAAGTGGCAAGTAATCTTAAACGTATACTCCAAACACGTGTTTCACATATTCACTCACTCACCTAGTCGCCCACTCGTTCACTCGTTCACTCACTCGTTCACCCACTCACCTAGTCGCCCACTCGTTCACTCATTCACTCACTCGTTCACTCACTCATTCACTCGTTTACCCACTCACCTAGTCGCCCACTCGTTCACTCATTCACTCACTCGTTCACTCACTCGTTCACTCACTCGTTCACTCACTCGTTCGCTCGTTCACCCACTCAGTTGCCCACTCGTTCACTCATTCACTCACTCGTTCACCCACTCACCTAGTCGCCCACTCGTTCACTCACTCACTCGTTCACTCGTTGACTCACTCGTTCACCCACTGACCTAGTCGCCCACTCGTTCACTCACTCGTTCACTCACTCATTCACTCGTTCGCTCGTTCACCCACTCACCTAGTTGCCCATTCACTCACTCGTTCACCCACTCACCTAGTCGCCTGTTCACTCACTCGTTCATTCACTCGTTCATTCACTCGTTCACTCATTCGTTCACTCACTCACTCATTCAGTGGTTTTCTTACCCCGTGCCCCTTCTGGACATCTGTTGCAAAAGAGCTTCATCGCACATCGGATTCCTCCTCCTGCAGTCGAAATCAAGATTCTGATTTGCGCACTCACCCCCCTCGCTCGCTCATTAATTCACTCAATCACTCACCCACCCATTAATTCACTCATTCAGTGATTGGCTCATACATTCACCTATTCACTCACTGCACGCACTTGGTGAGATCCTCGGCGCTCACTCGCTCATTCAATGATTTGCTTACTTGGTTTACTCATCAATTCATTATTCGCTCGCTATTCTCATTCACTCGTGCATTCATTCACTAATTCACATGAGGGGGCAATCAAACCACCTCCATTCACTTCATTAATTTGCTCAATTAATTTACTCATTCACTTCATCAGGGACACATTCCAACCTCCACACCATTCATTCACGCATTCAGTCCTTCGCGCATTCACTTGTTAGCATGTGCTGTGGTTATGGGGCCAACACCGGTGACGATCGTCTGAACCGGTCCAAAAGTATCTGTGTATGTATCGGAGGTGCGGGGGAGGCGAGTGAGTGGGCGGTCGTGGACCTCCCCGAGGTCGACTCGGCCTCAAATGAATAGCCTGGTGTAGCGGTGTGTAGTAGTAAACGTCGCCACTGGGGAGGCAAAGACGGCCGGGCGTGGTTGCTGTTCACCCACCCCCCTCGTGTGCCACAGCGCCGGCCTTCGTAGGTGCTACTCGCTTAACGGCCCTTGCCCCATCGGTCTGTTCAGGCTACACGGGGGTTCTTTGTATGTATGTATACTCTTTGGTTCTATTCGGTAAAGTCACATAGGTAACAAATAAAACAACAAAAATCACGACGTTTCGGCCACAACACAAGCGGCCTTCATCAGGTGAAGGGACCAGCGCTGTCCTCGAGATTTTTGTTGTTTTATTTTTTTACCTACGTGACTTTACCGAATAGAACCAAAGAGTACGGATCCTTGCAGTCACGAAAGCTTTAAATCTAGAATGCATGTATGTATGCGAGTGCGTGTGTATGACTAAGTGTGTGAGCGTGTTCCACACTGCAGCGGGCTGCCCTTCATCCCCTACCTGGAGAGCCTACCGTGCATGTACCGCTCGCCAGACGGACTCATCCGCATCCCCATCGTCGACAAGTACAAGGTAGCTACTACCTCACCAGTACCACCGCTGCCACCAACACCACGACCACCACCTGCAACACCAGTATGGCTGCCGCCACCAACACCACTACCGCCGCTGCCACAAACACCACGACCATCTCCACTACTACCACGACCACCGCAGCCGCCACCAGAACCACTGGCACCACCACCACGACCGCTACCACCAAGACCACCACTGCCGCGACCACCACCACCCGCTCTCGCTTGGCTCTGTTCTTCTGCCCACGAACGTCGAGACACCTCATGACGTCTCTCCTCGTCCCGCAGGACATGGGCACAGTGGTGCTGGGGAAGCTGGAGTCGGGCAGCATCGTCAAGGGGCAGCATCTCGTCATGATGCCCAATAAGGTGAGGCTCCTAAGATGAACAAAGACAAAGATCCCCCGTGTAGCCTGTAACAGACTGTTGGGGCAAGTGCTGTTAGCGAGTAGCACCTACAAAGACAAAGATCCCCCGTGTAGCCTGTAACAGACTGTTGGGGCAAGTGCTGTTAGCGAGTAGCACCCGTGAAGGCCGGCACGGCACACGAGGGGGTGGTGTGGCCTGGACCATGCCCGCGCACACACAAGGGATGCCACGGTGGCTATGAGATGTTAACTCCCTCGCCTGGTATACAGGAGGTTGTGGGTTTGATCGTGACCCTTTGACGCCTGCTGTATGTTTGGAGTTTGCGTGTCTCCCTGTGGGGGCGTGGATTATTCTCCAGGTCCTTCGGTTTTTCCCTCCACATTTAGAATCGATGTCACCACGCGCTCAGAGTATTTGACAGCGATACATGTTCACGTGATGAGCAGCCCACTTTCTTGAGCTATTGCTTGTGGCCAGGTCATCGCTGAGAAAGAGTGACGCAGCCCAGCGGGACTTGTTGGGTAAAATAAAAATAGTTTATAGTTTAGTTTTGAAGATGTACACACACACACACATATCTGTAAGTATATACGCACATGTACACCTTTAAACGCACACTCGTACAAACGCAAACACATATACACATGTGCAGTGTGCATATACACACACATGTAAACAAAGATCCACGGTATAGCCTTAACAGATCGTTGTGGCAAGTGCTGTTAGCGAAGAAGCACCTATGAAGGCCGGCACGGTACACGAGGGGGCGGGCGGTGATGTTTGTGCACCGCACCAGATACTCGTTTGAGGCCGACGTGACCTCAGCGAGGCCCAGGACATTTTCACTCAACTCCCACATCACTCTCTCCCTCTCTCTCACCATCTCCCCCCCCCCTTTCTCTCTGTGGCAGCACAACGTGGAGGTGCTGTCACCACTGTGAAATGATGTCACTCCCTCCCCCTCCATCTCCCTCTCTCTCTGTGACAGGACAACGTGAGGTGCTATCACCACTGTGGAATGATGTCACTCCCTCCCCCTCCATCTCCCTCTCTCTCTGTGACAGGACAACGTGGAGGTGCTGTCTACTGCACTGTGAAATGATGTCACTCCCTCCCCCTCCATCTCCCTCTCTCTCTGTGGCAGCACAACGTGGAGGTGCTGTCACCACTGTGGAATGATGTCACTCCCTCCCCCTCCATCTCCCTCTGTCTCTGACAGCACAACGTGGAGGTGCTGTCACCACTGTGGAATGATGTCACTCCCTCCCCCTCCATCTCCCTCTTTCTCTGGCAGCACAACGTGGAGGTGCTGTCACCACTGTGAAATGATGTCACTCCCTCCCCCTCCATCTCCCTCTCTCTGTGACAGCACAACGTGAGGTGCTGTCACCACTGTGAAATGATGTCACTCCCTCCCTCTCTCTCTCTGACAGCACAACGTGGAGGTGCTGTCCCTCCTATCGGACGAGGTGGAGACGGAGGCGGCGGGGCCCGGCGAGAACCTGAAGCTGAGGCTGAAAGGCATCGAGGAGGAGGAGATCCTGCCGGGCTTTGTGCTCTGCGACGCCGCCAACCTGTGTCACACGGGCTGCACCTTCGACGCGCAGGTGGGGTGGTCCACCTAGCCTGGCACGAGCGCCTGTTGAGGCGGCCCCCCGGCTGCCTCCGTCTCCCCAGCGGCGGTGTTCAAAGACCGCAGCGCTGGGTGCTCACGTTGAGGCTGAGTCACACACCGCCACTGGGTGCTCACGTTGAGGCTGAGTCACACACTGCTGGGCTCTTGCGTTGAGGCTGAGTCACACACTGCCACTGGGTGCTCACGTTGAGGCTGAGTCACACACCGCCACTGGGCTCTCGCGTTGAGGCTGAGTCACACACCGCCACTGGGTGCTCACGTTGAGGCTGAGTCACACACTGCTGGGCTCTTGCGTTGAGGCTGAGTCACACACTGCCACTGGGTGCTCACGTTGAGGCTGAGTCACACACCGCCACTGGGCTCTCGCGTTGAGGCTGAGTCACACACCGCCACTGGGTGCTCACGTTGAGGCTGAGTCACACACCACCACTGGGTGTTCGCGTTGAGGCTGAGTCACACACCGCCACTGGGTGCTCACGTTGAGGCTGAGTCACACACCGCCACTGGGCTCTCACGTTGAGGCTGAGTCACACACCGCCACTGGGTGCTCACGTTGAGGCTGAGTCACACACCGCCACTGGGCTCTCACGTTGAGGCTGAGTCACACACCGCCACTGGGTGCTCACGTTGAGGCTGAGTCACACACCGCCACTGGGCTCTCACGTTGAGGCTGAGTCACACCGCCACTGGGTGCTCACGTTGAGGCTGAGTCACACACCGCCACTGGGCTCTCACGTTGAGGCTGAGTCACACCGCCACTGGGTGCTCACGTTGAGGCTGAGTCACACACCGCTGGGTGCTCACGTTGAGGCTGAGTCACACCGCCACTGGGCGCTCACTTTGAGGCTGAGTCACACACTGCCACTGGGCGCTCGCGTTGAGGCCGAGTCGACCTAGGGGGCGACCGAGGACCGGTTCAGATCACCATCGCTCGTGGTGGCCGTGAGCCGAGGACCGGTTCGGTCCCGTGCCGTATTTATTTGCCGTTTGTACCAAGTGCCGTACCTCTCTGCGGAGTGCCGTGTACTGGCTTGTCTCGGCGTGCTGTCCCCTATTAGGTGGTCTGTGTGTGTCGGTGTGTGTCTTTACTTGTCTGTGTCAGAGCGGTAGCGGTTAGCGCACTGCGCTACGATCCCGGCGATCCGAGTTCGATCCCCTCCTCAAGGCCACCATCGGTGACGATTATCTGAACCGGTCCTGGGCCTCCCCTAGGTTGACCGAGCCTCAAACGAGTACCCGGTGCGGTGTGCAAACACTTCAGTGTCGGCCACCCATCCCGTGCCGGCCTTCATGGGCGGCGCTACCCGCTAACGGCACTTGCCGCAGCAGTTTTTCAAGTCTATACGGAGGATCTTTGTCTCTGTTGTGCTTCTTTGCCCACAGATCGTGATCATTGAACACAAGTCGATTATCTGCCCCGGCTACAACGCTGTCCTGCACATCCACACGTGCGTGGAGGAAGTACAGATCAAGGTGCGTGGGCGGGAGTGCGCGTCCACACAGCCGCGGGGCTGACACACAGCGGCAGACGCGGCAAGACGCAGGGGAGACGGGAACATTGCGGAAATGGCACTCGGTTTCGCTGCGCTCGGCCAGCCAGTCGCACTCCTCGTGAGCGAGCGGATGGGTGGGGGGAGCAGGCGCGCGGGTCGGTGGCGGTGGAGCGGGTGAGTGAGCGGGTTGGCGCACCAGCGGTTGAGCGAGTGAGTGAGCGGGTTGGGGCACCAGCGGTTGAGCGGGTGAGCTCGTGGATGGGAGAGCAGGAGGGTGGATTGGCGATTTAATGGTTCGGTGAGGGAGTGAGCGGTCGAGTAAGCGAGTAGTAGGTGGTCGAGTGGGCGGGTTGTCGCACGAGCGGTTGGTCGAGCGAGTGGGTCGAGCGGGGTCGGCGCGCGAGCGGGTTGGGTGAGCGAGTGAGCAAGCCTAGTGGGGGACAGTGAGCGGACGAGCGGGCGGGCGGGCGGGCGAGCCTCGTGGGACGGTGAGCGAGCGAGCGAGCGAGCGGCTATCGCTGTGCCCGCTGCGTGCCGCAGGCGTTGCTGTGCCTGGTGGACAAGAAGAGCGGTGAGAAGAGCCAGACGCGGCCGCGCTTCGTGAAGCAGGACCAGGTGTGCATCGCACGCCTCCGTGCCGTCGGTGCCATCTGCCTCGAGACCTTTAAGGACTTCCCCCAGATGGGGCGCTTCACCCTGCGTGACGAAGGTACCCGCCCATACCACCCCCACCCACCCACGCATCCACCCATACCACCCCACCCCCACCCACCCACGCACCCACCCAAGTACCCACCCACGCAGGGTGTTGGGAAGCGGTAGTGCAGCGGTTGGCACGCTGTGCCGCAAACCCGACAACCCGCATTTGATTCCCGCTCACGGCCATCACCAGCGCCAATTATCTTTACCGGTCCCCGGGGCCTCCCCCCTCGGTCGATTCGGCCCCAGACGAGCACCCGGTGCGGTGTGTCAACATCGCCGTGCCGGCCTCCGCAGGTGGCGAAACTCGCTCACAGCACTTGCCCCGACGGGATGTTGGGGCTTCAGGGGGATCTCCTCGCCTCCCTCCCCTCCTCCGTATCTCGCGTCTCCACCCGACATCTCCGCCCGCCCCCCCCCCCCCTCCACCACACAGGAAAAACCATCGCTATCGGCAAGGTCCTGAAGCTGGTGCAGGACAAGGAGTGACGAGCGGCCCTGGACGACGCCGACTTGCGCACACGACGGAGACAAAGCGACCGTACAACTCGACGCCGAAGCGGCCCGCACGGGCAGCCACGCTGGAGCGGCACGCTGGCGGCCCCGCCGTGGAGAAACCCCGACGCGCTCCAGCGCACGCTACACACCAGCTCCACACTCGCACGCTACACACCAGCTCCACACTCGCACGCTACACACCAGCTCCACACTCACACGCTACACACCAGCTCCACACTCACACGCTACACACCAGCTCCACACTCACACGCTACACACCAGCTCCACACGCACACATGGCACAGACAACCTGTGGGGGGTGGGGGGAGGGTGGGGGGGTGGGGGTGGAGGAATTAAATAAACGAGTGAAGGAGTGAATGTTCAGTCCCGCCTGCGAATCCCACGGCTGCTTGACCCGAGCTGGGTCGCATGCAACTCTCTGCGTAGCTTCGCGCGTGGACGTCTCTCTGCAACCGGGTCGCTTCCTGTCGGCGTGGAGGCACGGACTCGGCTCGCGGCGGATTGTACCGGTGAGGGGGGGGGGGGGGAGACCCCCCCCCCCCAGTCGCTCAACTGCGTGCTCGGACGCGGACAAAGCGGCCGCTGGGGACGAGAGCGAGTCGCCCGGCGATTACGAGAGGAGCGAACCGAGCCGTCGCCCGTGGGCTCGGCGGAGGAGTTGGGGCGGCGTGTCGGCTGTTGCCCGTGAATGTGGTCGAGACGACGCCACCTCCCCCCCCCCGCCTCGCTCCTCCCACCGCGGTCGACGCGGCGTGGGGAGGAGCGGGGGGGACGGGCCTTCATCCAGCAGCGGATTGACCCAAACAGGGCTGCGAAACGAATTCCTCGTCGGCGGTTCGTGCGGTCAAACAGAGGAGGCGCGAGAGCTTCGTCGACGCCGGTTACTGCCGCCAGCCGCAGCTACTCGTGCGGGGCGTCGGCGCGTTCCGCCTGCTCCCGGTCCCCCCCCGGTTCATCCGGCGAGCGACGCCGCCTTGGACGTCCGACGCTCGCCGTGACCGACGAGCTCCCGGCGGCGTCGCACGAAAGTGGCGACGGCGTGTGGGCGTCTCGACGGGCACGGCACAATCCGGGGGGCTCCCACCGCCACCCCCCCCCCCCCCCACCACGCCGATGAGCTTCTAAACGATTGCCCTGGAGCGCTGCTGAGGAGCCATAACGGGAGCGAACCCACGTGAGAGAGGCCAACTTGAATCTCGAGTCTGGCTCCCGGCTTCACGGCCTGAGTCAAAGCCGCCCCCACCCCCCCCCCCCTTTTTCCCACTGCACAACTGGGCCGTGCCGAGCCAAGCTGGCACGGGTCAGGGAGGCTCTGGTTTTTTTTTTGTTCCCCCACTGCAGAACCAGAGGCAAAGGTCACCATGGATCTGACTATTCAAGTTGGTGGGGAGGGCAGGTGGCTGTGGAAAGTCTCGGTAACCCGCGAAGCTCAACACATCGTGTTAGTTCAACACGTAGCAGCCTGTCGCGACCAATATCCATAATCGAGGTTTTTTGGGTTGGATCGCGTAAATATATAAACGTGTCGTTAAACCCGCCACCACCCGACACAGCCAACTAGTAAGGGTTGTGTCTTGGCTCTTCCCACACACAACCGGTTAGTGCTGTACTAGTGACGACTTGGCCACGTTCTGTTGACGTGACAACCCTTTACGAGTTGGCCGTGTCGGGTGGTGGCGGGCTTAACGACACAACTTTTACGCGACCTCACCCAAAACCCTTGATTATGAATACATTGCGGTTTTGACCCGCCTCTGCAGACTGGGACCGGACAATACAATTATTTTCAGTGGAACCAGCGTGCCGTGTTCGTCTCACCGTGTGCGTGCGTCCGTTCAACTTCGTTGGCACCGTACGTAGCCGGCCGTGCCGTGGGGAGGCGCTGCGGGACGGACGGCAAACCAAACGCAAAAAAAAGCAGTTCTCGGTCTCGGCGACGAGTTAAAAGTGCACATCTCTCCAGCGGCTCCTCATACCGTAGGGAAAAGAGCGTTCCAGACGGCCGCAGGGGCGCTTGTGACGCCGCCGCGTGACGATGCGCCGTCTCGTGGAGTACGAGACTATAGTACCGGGACTATATAGTACCGGGACTATATAGTGACGGCACTATATAGCTCCTGAACTATATAGTGACGGGACTATATAGTGCCGGGACTATATAGTGCCGGGAATATATAGTACCGGGACTATATAGCTCCTGAACTATATAGTGCCGGGACTATATAGTGACGGCACTATATAGTGCCGGGACTATATAGTGCCGGGAATATATAGTACCTGGACTATATAGTACGAGATGCACAAATCGATCCTACGCACAGATTTGAATCTAATCGATTCGGGCACCGCACCCCATGGAGCACGTGTTGTCAATCGTCATGGGCCCCGTGGTCTATCCACTGCTGGATGAAGACCACCACCCAGGGTCTATCCACTGCTGGATGAAGACCACCACCCAGGGTCTATCCACTGCTGGATGAAGACCACCACCCAGGGTCTATCCACTGCTGGATGAAGACCACCACCCAGGGTCTATCCACTGCTGGATGAAGGGCTCCACCACCCAGGGTCTATCCACTGCTGGATGAAGACCACCACCACCCAGGGTCTATCCACTGCTGGATGAAGACCACCACCACCCAGGGTCTATCCACTGCTGGATGAAGACCACCACCACCCAGGGTCTATCCACTGTTGGATGAAGACCACCACCCAGGGTCTATCCACTGCTGGATGAAGGGCTCCCCAAGCTACTGTGGTGGACAAACCTCACCTTGACGCACAGACGCGCACGACAGTAACGCGCGCCCTCTCCACCCACGCTGCGTGAGGAGTGGGGGTGAACCATCCCTGTAGATTCATGGGGAGGGGTTTCCACTGCACGACCGAGGCGTGCCAAGCCGGCTCGGCTCTGTAGATGCCAGATTGGTCCCCACTTTTCGCGCTGTAGAACCAAATCCGTGCCGCGAGAGAATCGGGAACAACGTTTGCTGGACGTTAATAAACCTGGGCTCCTGCTTGAACCCGATCCCGCAAGTCGGCTGTCTCCATCGGGGGGGGGGGGGGGGGCAGCCAGTGTCACCGCCTGGCTCGGCTCGGCAAATCGGGCAGCACGGGGCACCACGTGATGCCGGTGTCGCTTTGGGTTGAAGCGTCTTACTCTCTCCCTCTGCCCAGCCTCCCCTCAACCCACCTCCCTCCTCACCACCCTCCTCACCACCCTCCCCTCAACCCACCTCCCTCCTCACCACCCTCCCCTCCCCAGCCTCCTCTCAACCCTCCTCCATCCTCACCACCCTCCTCACCACCCTCCCCTCTCCCCACCTCCATCTCCCCTCCCTCCTCACCACCCTCTCCTCTCCCCACCCTCACCACCTACCTCTCCCCACCCTCCACTCTCCCCACCCTCCCCTCGACCCACCTCACCCTCCTCACCACCCTCCCCTCCCTCCTTACCACCCACCTCACCACCCTCCACTCTCCCCACCCTCCCCTCTCCCCACCCTCCTCACCACCCTCCCCTCCCCACCTCTCCCCTCCCCACCGCCGCGATGCCTTCCGTCAAGTCGCGTTGCTCCCAGGGCCACGGCCGCGGCACTCGACAGCATCCGGAACGCAGCACACAGATCTTAGTTGACGATACTAATTGTTGATGTTCATTTGGTGGTGGTGGTGATGAGGACATTGATACTCGCTCAGAAGCGCTCTCAAGTTTCATTTCTGTCCCCAGCCTCTTGCGGTTCCACGCGTTGCCAGCTGACCCCGTTGTTAAGATGACGGAATCGAGTGACTCGCACGACTCCAGCGAGTTGTCACCCACCTTGTTGTTATTGTTGTTGTCAGGGCAAAGACAAAAGATCCCCCACCCCCCGTGTAGCCTTGAACAGACCGTGGGGCAAGTGCTGTGAGTGGGAGCCAGCGATGCACACGACGGGGTGGGTATGCCAGCACCACGGCCACCCACCCACCCGCCTTTGTCTCCCCTGTGCTCTCGTTCTACAGACACCGCACCGGGTACTCGTTTAAGGCTCAGTCGACCTGGGGGGGAGGAGGCACACGACCGGTTCGAATATTCGCTGTCCGCTGTTTGGTTCGTGAGCGGGAATCGCAGTCGGGGCGTGCCGGGTTGGTAGCGCGCGGTGCGATCGCCTCCACCACGGCTCCCCACGATCATTCCGGCACTCACCTGCACACACACACACAGGATGCGTGTGCAGCGTTTCATGAATTCAGCCGTCCTCCGTGGTGCTGGTGGTGGTAGAGTGTGCGGGGAGCGGTGGTGCAGCGGTTAGCGCCACGAACCCGCCGCCACCCGAGTTCGATTCCCGCTCACGGCCAACGCCGGTGACGATTATCTACACCGGTCCTGGGCCTCCCCTAGGTCGGCTCGGCCTCAAATGAGTACCCGGAGCGGTGTACACAAAGATTGTCACTTGGGAGACAAAGGCGGCCGGGCGTGGTGCTGGGCCACCCACCCCCTCGCGTGCCGTGCCGGCCTTCACAGGTGCTGCTCGCTAACAGCACTTGCCCCAACAGTCTGTTACAGGCTACACGGGGGATCCTTGTGGCTTCCTTCGTGACGCAGAGGGCTACGTGACCACGTGGTGGTTGCTGCTCTGTGTGCACGTGACCCCTTCTCCCCAAGCGCCCCTCCCCCCCCCGGACTATGTGGGCCGACTTGCAAAGGTGTGGGGGGGTGGCGATGTGTGGGCGGGGGGGGGGGGGGGCTCACGTTCAATTTCATCGAAGGATCATTCCTGTAAAGGATTAAAAAAAACCCGAGCGTTGACCGAGGAATTAAACTTTGCTTTGTCGTTAAACCCGCCACCACTTTCGTGTTGGGCAACTGCCACGTGCACGTGACGTGCACGTGACGTGAACGTGACGTGCACGTCACGTGCAGGGCCGTCCATGGGCGGGTGCAGGCGGGGCCGCCCACTCCCTCGTGTGCCGTTCTGGCCTTCAAAGGTCGCCGCGCACTGCACTTGCCCCAACAGCCCGTTAAGGTTACACGGGGTATCTCTGTCTTTGGTGTGGTGAGGCCCCACTGAGCCCTTTGTCAGAAGCGACCTGCCTCTGGGACACTGAGACACCGGGACACTGAGACACTGCTAAGGATGTCCACGTGATAAGGCAACTTATCACGTGGACATCCTTAGCAGCAGGCACATAACTAAACGCGTGGTGAGGTCGATTGTAAATGTTGGGAGGGAAACACCACGCAACCACGAGGAGAGAGAGACACGAAAACTCCAAATATACAGCAGCAGCAGCAGGCGTCAATGGGTCTGGATCGAACCCACGACCTTCTGTGTACCAGGCGAGGTAGTTAACATCTCACCACGGAGAGAGACGCAAACTCCAAATATACAGCAGCAGCAGGCGTCAATGGGTCTGGATCGAACCCACGACCTTCGGTGTACCAGGCGAGGTAGTTAACATCTCACCACGGAGAGAGACGCAAACTTCAGATATACAGCAGGCGTCAGGGTCAGGATGGAACCCATGACCTCATGTGTACCAGGCGAGGTAGTTAACATCTAGCCACCGTGATGATGATGAGAGAGAGAGACGCAAACTCCAGATATACAGCAGGCGTCAATGGGTCTGGATCGAACCCACGACCTTCTGTGTACCAGGCGAGGTAGTTAACATCTCACCACGGAGAGAGACGCAAACTCCAAATATACAGCAGCAGCAGGCGTCAATGGGTCTGGATCGAACCCACGACCTTCGGTGTACCAGGCGAGGTAGTTAACATCTCACCACGGAGAGAGACGCAAACTTCAGATATACAGCAGGCGTCAGGGTCAGGATGGAACCCATGACCTCATGTGTACCAGGCGAGGTAGTTAACATCTAGCCACCGTGATGATGATGAGAGAGAGAGACGCAAACTCCAGATATACAGCAGGCGTCAATGGGTCAGGATCGAACCCACGACCTCGTGTGTACCAGGCGAGGTAGTTAACATCTCCTAGCCACCGTGATGATGATGATGAGAGAGAGACACTCAGACTCCAAATATACAGCAGGCGTCAGTGTCAGGATCGAACCCACGACCCCGTGTGTACCAGGCGAGGTAATTAACATCTCCTAGCCACCGTGATGATGATGAGAGAAAGACACTCAGACTCCAGATATACAGCAGCAGGCGTCAGTGTCAGGATCGAACCCACGACCTCCTGTGTACCAGGCGAGGTAGTCAACATCTCCTCGCCTTCCCCCCGTGTCTCCGCCCTGCAGGGCTTCTCTCTCGCGGCTGCCCCACGGCTGCCATGAATCTTTCATGATCCGGGCGGGGGCAGCTGACACCGAGAGGGGGGCGTGGGGGGGTGAGGGGGGGTGAGGGGGGGACGACACCGATAGCCGCACGCACGCGGCGTCTCTCTCGCTGTTGGACGTCAGTCGGGGTGCTCGTCGGGAGCTCCCGGGCGAAGTGGGGAGTGGGGAGGGAGGGAGGGAGACACCGATAGCGGCGCCCGCGGAGTCGGGGGGCTCCTGGGCGAGGGAGCAGCAGGAGGAGGAGGAGGTGGAAGCAGGAGGAGGTGGAAGCAGCAGCAGGAGGAGGTGGAAGCAGGAGGAGGGAGCAGCAGGAGGAGGTGGAGGAGGTGGAAGCAGCAGCAGCAGCAGGAGCATCATCATCATCCTCATCATCATCAGGAGGTGTCACCGCTCCGGGCCGCGCCGCGACAGGAGGCGAGCTGCGGGCAGCGGGACGCGGAGGAGGAGGACTGACACGGGGTTGTTGTTGTTGTGAGTGTTGTTGTGAGTGTTGTTGTTGTGTGTGTTGTTGTGTGTGTTGTTGTGTGTGTTGTTGTGAGTGTTGTGTTGTTGTGTGTGTTGTTGTGAGTGTTGTTGTTGTGAGTGTTGTGTGTGTTGTGTTGTTGTTGTGAGTGTTGTTGTGAGTGTTGTTGTTGTGAGTGTTGTGTGTGTTGTGAGTGTTATTGTGAGTGTTATAATTGTTGTTGTGAGTGTTGTTGTGAGTGTTGTGTGTGTTATTGTGAGTGTTGTTGTTGTGAGTGTTGTGTGTGTTGTTGTGTGTGTTGTGTTGTTGTGAGTGTTGTGTGTGTTGTTGTGTGTGTTGTTGTTGTGAGTGTTGTGTTGTGTGTGTTGTTGTTGTGAGTGTTGTGAGTGTTGTTGTTGTGTTGTGAGTGTTGTGTTGTGTGTGTTGTTGTTGTGAGTGTTGTTGTTGTGAGTGTTATTGTGTTGTGTGTGTTGTTGTGAGTGTTATAATTGTTGTTGTGAGTGTTGTTGTGTGTGTTGTTGTGTGTGTTGTGTGTGTTATAAGTGTTGTGAGTGTTGTTGTTTGTGAGTGTTGTGTGTTATAATTGTGAGTGTTGTGTTATAATTGTTGTTGTGAGTGTTGTTGTGAGTGTTGTTGTGTGTGTTGTGAGTGTTGTGTGTGTTGTGAGTGTTGTTGTGAGTGTTGTGTGTGTTGTGAGTGTTGTTGTGAGTGTTGTGTGTGTTGTTGTTGTGAGTGTTGTGTGTGTTATAAGTGTTGTTGTGAGTGGTGTTGTGAGTGTTGTTGTGTGTGTTGTGTGTGTTTTTGTTGTGAGTGTTGTTGTGTGTGTTGCTGTGTGCGTTGTGAGTGTTGTGTGTGTTATAAGTGTTGTTGTGAGTGTTGTGTTATAAGCGTTGTTGTTGTGAGTGTTGTTGTGTGTGTTGTGTGTTATAAGTGTTGTTGTGAGTTGTTGTGAGTGTTGTGTGTGTTATAAGTGTTGTTGTGAGTGTTGTTGTGTGTGTTGTTGTTGTGAGTGTTGTGTGTTATAATTGTTGTGAGTTGTTGTGAGTGTTGTTGTTGAGAGTGTTGTGTGTGTTGTTGTGAGTGTTGTGTTATAATTGTTGTGAGTGTTGTTGTTATGAGTGTTGTTGTGAGTGTTGTTGTGTGTTGTAAGTGTTGTTGTGAGTGTTGTGTGTTATAAGTGTTGTTGTTGTGAGTGTTGTTGTGTGTGTTATAAGTGTTGTTGTTGTAAGTGTTGTGCGTTATAAGTGTTGTTGTGAGTGTTGTTGTGTGTGTTGTTGTTGTGAGTGTTGTGTGTTATAATTGTTATGAGTTGTTGTGAGTGTTGTTGTTGAGAGTGTTGTGTGTGTTGTTGTTGTGAGTGTTGTGTTATAATTGTTGTGAGTGTTGTTGTTATGAGTGTTGTTGTGAGTGTTGTTGTGTGTTGTAAGTGTTGTTGTGAGTGTTCTGTGTGTTATAAGTGTTGTTGTGAGTGTTGTTGTATTATAAGTGTTGTTGTTGTTAGTGTTGTTGTGTGTGTTATAAGTGTTGTTGTTGTGAGTGTTGTTGTGTGTGTTATAAGTGTTGTTGTGTGTGTTATAAGTGTTGTTGTGAGTGTTGTTGTTGAGAGTGTTGTGTGTGTTGTTGTTGTGAGTGTTGTGTTATAATTGTTGTGAGTGTTGTTGTTATGAGTGTTGTTGTGAGTGTTTTTGTGTGTTGTAAGTGTTGTTGTGAGTGTTGTTGTGTGTTGTAAGTGTTGTTGTGAGTGTTGTTGTGTGTTGTAAGTGTTGTTGTGAGTGTTGCGTGTTATAAGTGTTGTTGTTGTGAGTGTTGTTGTGTGTGTTATAAGTGTTGTTGTGTGTGTTATAAGTGTTGTTGTGAGTGTTGTTGTTGAGAGTGTTGTGTGTGTTGTTGTTGTGAGTGTTGTGTTATAATTGTTGTGAGTGTTGTTGTTATGAGTGTTGTTGTGAGTGTTTTTGTGTGTTGTAAGTGTTGTTGTGAGTGTTGTTGTGTGTTGTAAGTGTTGTTGTGAGTGTTGTTGTGTGTTGTAAGTGTTGTTGTGAGTGTTGCGTGTTATAAGTGTTGTTGTTGTGAGTGTTGTTGTGTGTGTTATAAGTGTTGTTGTGTGTGTTATAAGTGTTGTTGTGAGTGTTGTTGTTGAGAGTGTTGTGTGTGTTGTTGTTGTGAGTGTTGTGTTATAATTGTTGTGAGTGTTGTTGTTATGAGTGTTGTTGTGAGTGTTTTTGTGTGTTGTAAGTGTTGTTGTGAGTGTTGTTGTGTGTTGTAAGTGTTGTTGTGAGTGTTGTTGTGTGTTGTAAGTGTTGTTGTGAGTGTTGCGTGTTATAAGTGTTGTTGTTGTGAGTGTTGTTGTGTGTGTTATAAGTGTTGTTGTGAGTGTTGTTGTTGAGAGTGTTGTGTGTGTTGTTGTTGTGAGTGTTGTGTTATAATTGTTGTGAGTGTTGTTGTTATGAGTGTTGTTGTGAGTGTTGTTGTGTGTGTTATAAGTGTTGTTGTGAGTGTTGTTGTTGAGAGTGTTGTGTGTGTTGTTGTTGTGAGTGTTGTGTTATAATTGTTGTGAGTGTTGTTGTTATGAGTGTTGTTGTGAGTGTTGTTGTGTGTTGTAAGTGTTGTTGTGAGTGTTGTTGTGTGTTGTAAGTGTTGTTGTGAGTGTTGTGTGTTATAAGTGTTGTTGTTGTTGTTGTGTGTTATAAGTGTTGTTGTTGTGAGTGTTGTTGTTGTGTGCACCGAGCATAGCACAAGCGCCGTGGTGATGTCACCGCCGCTTAGTGTCTCAGTGTCCCAGTGTCTCAGTGTCCCAGTGTGTCAGTGTCTCAGTGTGTCAGTGTCCCAGTGTCTCAGTGTCTCAGTGTGTCAGTGTCTCAGTGTGTCAGTGTCCCAGTGTCTCAGTGTCTCAGTGTGTCAGTGTCTCAGTGTGTCAGTGTGTCAGTGTGTCAGTGTCTCAGTGTCCCAGTGTCTCAGTGTCCCAGTGTGTCAATGTCCCAGTGTCTCAGTGTGTCAGTGTCCCAGTGTCTCAGTGTCCCAGTGTGTCAGTGTGTCAGTGTCTCAGTGTGTCAGTGTCCCAGTGTGTCAGTGTCCCAGTGTGTCAGTGTCCCAGTGTCCCAGTGTCTCAATGTGTCAGTGTCCTAGTGTGTCAGTGTCCCAGTGTCCCAGTGTCTCAATGTGTCAGTGTCCCAGTGTGTCAGTGTCCCAGTGTCCCAGTGTGTCAGTGTCCCAGTGTGTCAGTGTGTCAGTGTGTCAGTGTCTCAGTGTCTCAGTGTCCCAGTGTCCCAGTGTGTCAGTGTCCCAGTGTGTCAGTGTCCCAGTGTCCCAGTGTCTCAGTGTCCCTGTGTCTCAGTGTCTCAGTGTCCCAGTGTCCCAGTGTGTCAGTGTCCCAGTGTGTCAGTGTCCCAGTGTCCCAGTGTGTCAGTGTCCCAGTGTGTCAGTGTCCCAGTGTCCCAGTGTCTCAGTGTCTCAGTGTCCCAGTGTCTCAGTGTCCCAGTGTCCCAGTGTCTCAATGTGTCAGTGTCCCAGTGTGTCAGTGTCCCAGTGTCCCAGTGTGTCAGTGTCCCAGTGTGTCAGTGTGTCAGTGTGTCAGTGTCTCAGTGTCCCAGTGTCCCAGTGTGTCAGTGTCCCAGTGTGTCAGTGTCCCAGTGTCCCAGTGTCTCAGTGTCCCTGTGTCTCAGTGTCTCAGTGTCCCAGTGTCCCAGTGTGTCAGTGTCCCAGTGTCCCAGTGTCTCAGTGTCTCAGTGTCCCAGTGTCTCAGTGTCCCAGTGTGTCAGTGTCCCAGTGTGTCAGTGTGTCAGTGTCCCAGTGTGTCAGTGTCCCAGTGTCCCTGTGTCTCAGTGTCCCAGTGTCTCAGTGTGTCAGTGTCCCAGTGTCCCAGTGTCCCAGTGTGTCAGTGTCCCAGTGTCCCTGTGTCTCAGTGTCCAGGTGTCCCAGTGTCTCAATGTCCCAGTGTGTCAGTGTGTCAGTGTCCCAGTGTGTCAGTGTCCCAGTGTCCCAGTGTCTCAATGTGTCAGTGTCCCAGTGTGTCAGTGTGTCAGTGTCCCAGTGTGTCAGTGTCCCAGTGTCCCAGTGTCTCATTGTCTCAGTGTCCCAGTGTGTCAGTGTCTCAGTGTCCCAGTGTCTCAGTGTCCCAGTGTCCCAGTGTGTCAGTGTCCCAGTGTCCCAGTGTGTCAGTGTCTCAGTGTCCCAGTGTCTCAGTGTGTCAGTGTCCCAGTGTCCCAGTGTGTCAGTGTCTCAGTGTCCCAGTGTCCCAGTGTGTCAGTGTCCCAGTGTCCCAGTGTGTCAGTGTCCCAGTGTCCCAGTGTCTCAGTGTCTCAGTGTCCCAGTGTCTCAGTGTGAGTGTCCCAGTGTCTCAGTGTCCCAGTGTCTCAGTGTGTCAGTGTCCCAGTGTATCAGTGTCTCAGTGTCCCAATGTGTCAGTCTCCCAGTGTCTAAGTGTATCAGTGCCCCAGTGTGTCAGTGTCCCAGTGTGTCAGTGTCCCAGTGTGTCAGTGTGTCAGTGTCCCAGTGTGTCAGTGTCCCAGTGTCCCTGTGTCTCAGTGTCCAGGTGTCCCAGTGTCTCAATGTCCCAGTGTGTCAGTGTGTCAGTGTCCCAGTGTGTCAGTGTCCCAGTGTCCCAGTGTCTCAATGTGTCAGTGTCCCAGTGTGTCAGTGTCCCAGTGTGTCAGTGTCCCAGTGTGTCAGTGTCCCAGTGTGTCAGTGTCCCAGTGTGTCAGTGTCCCAGTGTGTCAGTGTGTCAGTGTCTCATTGTCTCAGTGTCCCAGTGTGTCAGTGTCTCAGTGTCCCAGTGTCTCAGTGTCTCAGTGTCCCAGTGTCCCAGTGTGTCAGTGTCCCAGTGTCCCAGTGTGTCAGTGTCTCAGTGTCCCAGTGTCTCAGTGTGTCAGTGTCCCAGTGTCCCAGTGTGTCAGTGTCTCAGTGTCCCAGTGTCTCAGTGTCTCAGTGTCCCAGTGTCCCAGTGTGTCAGTGTCCCAGTGTCCCAGTGTGTCAGTGTCCCAGTGTCCCAGTGTCTCAGTGTCTCAGTGTCCCAGTGTCTCAGTGTCTCATTGTCTCAGTGTCCCAGTGTGTCAGTGTCTCAGTGTCCCAGTGTCCCAGTGTGTCAGTGTCCCAGTGTCCCAGTGTCTCAGTGTCCCAGTGTCCCAGTGTCTCAGTGTGTCAGTATCCCAGTGTATCAGTGTCTCAGTGTCCCAATGTGTCAGTCTCCCAGTGTCTAAGTGTATCAGTGTCTAAGTGTATCAGTGCCCCAGTGTGTCAGTGTCCCAGTGTGTCAGTGTCCCAGTGTGTCAGTGTCCCAGTGTGTCAGTGTCCCAGTGTGTCAGTGTGTCAGTATGTCAGTGTCCCAGTGTGTCAGTGTCCCAGTGTGTCAGTGTCCCAGTGTCCCAGTGTGTCAGTGTCCCAGTGTGTCAGTGTCCCAGTGTGTCAGTGTGACAGTGTCTCAGTGTCCCAGTGTGTCAGTGTCCCAGTGTGTCAGTGTCTCAGTGTCCCAGTGTCTCAGTGTCTCAGTGTCCCAGTGTGTCAGTGTCTCAGTGTCCCAGTGTCTCAGTGTCCAAGTGTCTCAGTGTCCAGGCGACGCACCGACGCGTGGTGGAGGCTCACGACACATTTATAATTCATGCGATCCAACCCAAAAACCTTGACCATTAATAGCATTGGCCGCAAACGCCTGCTGCGTGTTAAACACAACAAAACGTCGATTCGCGTGTGTCTGTCCCCTGTGATGGGACTTTGTGGGATGAACGTTGAGATTTATAAGGGGCATCAGTGCCCTGCCTTATTAGACACCAACTCAGAGCTTAGTGGTCACCCCGTGCCCCTTGAAAATCTCAACGTCCATCCTAGAAAGTCTCATCGTGAAACGGCTGTAACGCTGTATGGACCCGAAGACTCTGTACAACAATACTGGGTAAAGCGTGTGTGTTGACACCGATGGTATAGTAGTGTATAGTGTAGTGTGTATAGTAGTGTAGTGTATAGTAGTGTATAGTGTAGTGTATAGTGTAGTGTGTATAGTGTCGTGTGTATAGTAGTGTATAGTGTAGTGTGTATAGTAGTGTAGTGTATAGTAGTGTATAGTGTAGTGTGTATAGTAGTGTAGTGTATAGTAGTGTATAGTGTAGTGTGTATAGTAGTGTATAGTGTAGTGTATAGTGTAGTGTGTATAGTAGTGTAGTGTATAGTAGTGTATAGTGTAGTGTATAGTAGTGTATAGTGGTGTAGTGTATAGTGTAGTGTATAGTAGTGTATAGTGTAGTGTATAGTAGTGTATAGTGGTGTAGTGTATAGTGGTGTAGTGTATAGTGTAGTGTATAGTGGTGTAGTGTATAGTAGTGTATAGTGTAGTGTATAGTGTAGTATATAGTAGTGTATAGTGATGTAGTGTATAGTGTAGCGTATAGTAGTGTCGTGTGTAGTAGTGTGGTGTGTAGTAGTGTAGTGTATAGTAGTGTAGTGTATAGTAGTGTAGTGTATAGTAGTGTAGTGTATAGTAGTGTAGTGTATAGTGGTGTAGTGTATAGTGTAGTGTATAGTGTAGTGTATAGTGTAGTGTATAGTAGTGTAGTGTTTGTGATAGCCATCACCGTGGTGAAGACCAGAGGGGTATGTTAATGTCGTCATTTTAGTTACAACGGATCACGTCAATCTGAGAGTTTGCAGGATGTACCTTGCTGCTGTTGTTGTTTGGGCTATTCACGCACAACCTCACGGTGACCCCGCCCCCCCCCGTGTCCACACAACCCACGGGTGCCCCCCCCCCCGTCCGTGTCCGTCCTCTGAAGGCATCGCGAGAGGTCAGTAGCCCAGGGGGTTGCTGACCTTCGAGTGGGGCAGGCGACGAGCCAGATGGCGGCGTGGTGGTGGTGGTGAGAGTGGTGGTGGTGGTGAGGGTGGTGGTGAGAGTGGTGGTGGTGAGAGTGGTGGTGGTGAGAGTGGTGGTGGTGGTGGTGGTGGTGAGAGTGGTGGTGAGAGTGGTGGTGGTGAGAGTGGTGGTGGTGAGAGTGGTGGTGGTGGTGAGGGTGGTGGTGAGAGTGGTGGTGGTGAGAGTGGTGGTGGTGGTGGTGGTGAGAGTGGTGGTGAGAGTGGTGGTGGTGGTGGTGGTGAGAGTGGTGGTGGTGAGAGTGGTGGTGGTGGTGAGGGTGGTGGTGAGAGTGGTGGTGGTGAGAGTGGTGGTGGTGGTGGTGGTGAGAGTGGTGGTGAGAGTGGTGGTGGTGGTGGTGGTGAGAGTGGTGGTGGTGAGAGTGGTGGTGGTGGTGAGGGTGGTGGTGAGAGTGGTGGTGAGAGTGGTGGTGGTGAGAGTGGTGGTGGTGGTGGTGAGAGTGGTGGTGGTGGTGAGAGTGGTGGTGGTGAGAGTGGTGGTGAGAGTGGTGGTGGTGAGGGTGGTGGTGAGAGTGGTGGTGGTGAGAGTGGTGGTGGTGAGGGTGGTGGTGGTGAGAGTGGTGGTGGTGGTGAGGGTGGTGGTGAGAGTGGTGGTGGTGAGAGTGGTGGTGGTGAGAGTGGTGGTGGTGGTGAGAGTGGTGGTGAGAGTGGTGGTGGTGGTGGTGGTGAGAGTGGTGGTGGTGAGAGTGGTGGTGGTGGTGAGGGTGGTGGTGAGAGTGGTGGTGAGAGTGGTGGTGGTGAGAGTGGTGGTGGTGGTGAGAGTGGTGGTGGTGAGAGTGGTGGTGAGAGTGGTGGTGGTGAGGGTGGTGGTGAGAGTGGTGGTGGTGAGAGTGGTGGTGGTGAGGGTGGTGGTGGTGAGAGTGGTGGTGGTGGTGAGGGTGGTGGTGAGGGTGGTGGTGGTGGTGAGGGTGGTGGTGAGGGTGGTGGTGGTGGTGGTGAGAGTGGTGGTGGTGGTGGTGAGGGTGGTGGTGGTGAGGGGTTCACCCACGATGGAGCCGGACGAGGCCCGCCGCTCTCCGGGCCTCCCTGCCCAGCGCCGTCTCCGCAGCCGCTCGGGCAGCGTCGCCTCCTCGGCCTGCGGCGGCGGCGGCGGCGGCCGCCCCGGCGGCAGCGCCAGGCCGGGCGGGGACGGCGGCCGGTGCCGGTCGGAGGCCGGCGGAAAAGAGATGTCGGGGTTTGAGGGTGGCGGCGGTCCGGTGGAGGGGGTCTCCGTGTCCCCGCGCGTAGCCCCCCACGCGCGAGTGGGGGGCTACGCGGCGCTGTCCGCGGTGCCGCCGGCGCGCCGCATCTCGCACGAGGAGGCGTTCGCGGTGGAACGCCGCCGGGAGGAGCGCCGCCGGCGAGTCAAGAGTCCTGCACGCGACGAACTCGAGAGGATGTTCGGCCGTGAGCGCAGGTGAGGTGGACACACACACACCTACATACACACACACACACCTACATACACACACACACACCTACATACACACACACACACACCTACATACACACACACACACACCTACATATACACACACACCTACATACACACACACACACCTACATACACACACACACCTACATACACACACACACACCTACATACACACACACACCTACATACACACACACACCTACATACACACAACAACAACAACCGCCATTCGCCACTAAGTGGTGGTGACGTCACCACGACGCTTGTGCCAGGCTATGTGCACCCTGAGGCCACGTGAAGTGTCGAACGCCCGCTGGCAGGAGGTCACGGGGCAGACCCAGCAGGTGCCACGGGTCGACTGACTGAGATGACTGGCTGATGCACCACCTGTGCCCCCTACTGTGCCAACCTGCTGTGCTTTAGCCACCCGGCGCTCCGCTCGCTGTTGTGAGCGTCGCTCCTCCGCCCTCCGTTGTTGTTGGAGGGCGACTGCCTCCAACTGCCCAGTAGCGTCCTTCACGAGCCTCCTGCACAGAGGCCGATCTTGACACCGCTGGTACCAGTCATTGGCAAGTCCACTCAGCTCCACGTCCTCCTGTACCACATCACTCCATCTCTTCTCTAGCCCGTGCCACGCCCGCTTAGCCCCCTCAATCCGGCCAAACAAAAGCTGTTTCGGCATGCGGTGGCTGGGCATGCGGGCTACATGACCCAGCCATCGCAGCCTTGCCTGCCGGAGGAGCTCACCGATGGGACCCTGCCCAGATCTTTCAAGAATTTGTGAGCTCCTCACACAATCCAGTCTGGTTAAACCCAGGATGGATCGTAGGCAGGCCAGCCTAAATGTTTCTAACCGGCGAAGATGTTCCATTAGGGGGGTCCACGTTTCGCAAGCGTAGAGAAGGGAGGGAATGACCGTGGCCGAAAAGACCTGAAGCTTAGTGCGGAGCGACAGACCAGGTAGCTTCCACACAGCGTTACGCAACCGATGAAAAGATATTGCCGCTCGGCTGATTCGGAGTGAGACCTCTGCTGTTAAACTGGAGCCAGTCATAAGCACACTGCCCAGGTATGGGAAACTCTCCACTCTCTCCACAACTGCCCCATCACCGATTTGGAGTTGTGGGGGTCGAGTGTCCGATGGTACAAAATACCCAGGCAGGTGCTTAGTTTTGGTGGGGCTGATGGTAAGGCCCCACCCCTTAGTGGCACGCTCCAGTCTCAGCAGCAGCGTCTCCAACTCCTCCTCTGACTGAGCAGCTATTACCAAATCATCAGCGTACATAACGTGGTTGAGCAATAGGGAGCCATCCCTTGACCGCACCCGGGCGTCGATCAGCCTCCCATTATATCTGTACCATATGGAGATTCCCCCGGTACAGCTATTGAAGGCTTCACGAACTACGTGGTCAAAATAAATGTTAAATAATGTGGGAGCCAGAGGACATCCCTGTCGCACCCCAAGGTTAACAGGGAATGGCTCTGACTCCCGGCCACGTAGTTTTACCCGGGCCCGCTCACCATCATGAAGGTCCTTAATGATCGTGAGCAGAGGGTCAGGTACTCCAAAAGCACGAAGAACAATCCAGAGCCCAGGCCTACTGATGGTATCATAGGCCTTGAGCAGGTCAATAAAGCAGAGATGTAAGTCTTCTTGGATTTCCCTATACCTCTGCTGTAGCAGACGGACATAACATATTACATCTGTGCAGGACCGCCCTTTCCTGAAACCGCATTGGGGCTCCACAAGCCTCTCCTTAGCGTGCTTGGTATGGCGAAGTTGAATAATCCTTGCCAGGACCTTTCCTGGCACACTGAGGAGTGAGATGCCCCTGTAGTTGTTACAGTCTGTGCGGTTCACCAGGTCATCCTTCCAATCCTGCGGAACCCATCCAGTGGTCCAGACTGTTGTTATGATGTCATGTAGGGCAGTCTGTGCACAAACGCCACCCTCCCTCAGCATTTCGCTTGGGGGATCATCTCTGCCCGGTGCCTTTCCTGGTCTCAGGCTCTGGATGGCCTTCAGTACTTCCTCAACAGATGGCACCTCAGCCAGCCACTCACAAGAGGTGACTTCTTCTTCCAATATTTGAGGCACCGCAGCCTCAGCAGGGTCATCCCCACTTTGTCCCACGATGTTTTCCAGGCTGAGGGATTTCCCCTCCCCCAAGACCTCATATAAATACTCAGCAAATCTGCAAACCTGTTCCTGGGGTCAGAGATTTGATCACTGTTCTTTCCTCTAATGATGGTAATAGGTGTTGGGCTGCAAGTTACTTTTTTGATGGAGTTAAATAGGGATTTGTGATCGCGGGCCACTGAGGCAGATTCCATCTCCTCAGCAATCCGCGACCACCACCCATCCTTGCAGCGCCTCACGACTCTCTGAACCTTCGAGCGAGGCTGCGGTAAGCCTCCTCATTCTCTGACGTGGCATGCTGTAGACGATTAGAGTGGGCCTGTTGCTTTTTCTCAGCCAGCCTGAACACCTCCTCTGTCAGCCAGGGTCTCTGGGGACGTCTGGACTATGTACCCAAAGCAGCCATTGCAGCTGCATGAGTCACAGTCCTAAACCTCGCCCATTCCCACTCGGCATCAGGAGGAGTGGGGGACGATGCCAACCCCAGCTGCAAGCGATGATGAAATTCTCGCTTGCAACTTTCATCAGCTAGCTGAGACCAGGCCACTGTGGGTTTGAATGGGATCCTGGGCGTACACCTACGCAAAGATCCCACGTATAGCCTTGAACAGACTGTTTGGGGCAAGTGCTGTTAGTGAGCGCCAATGGAGGCCGGAACGGTACACGAGGGGGCAAGTGTGGGGGCTACCGTCCCCCGCCATCACCGAATTGTCGGGGCCGTTGCCCCCCGACTCCCCCGTACCGTTCGTCCCACCACCCCGCGGCTGTTCTGTGGGTTCCGGGCTACCGGCGTCCACTTGCTCGCCCCCCTGTGCCCCTGACTGTGTTGTTGACCGCGTGAGCGTGACTCGATGAGTGGCTCGTACGCTAAGCGCTTGCGGCGCGCTACGCGAGACCGGCGGCGTGCTGCGGTGAGCGAGCCAAGACTCCGCCCCGCCCGTGAACAAACGGGTGCGGCGCGCCGACGCGGGATTCCCGTACGTAAACCGATGGGTACGGTACGCCGACGCGTGACTCCCTCGTACACACGCTCTACGAGCCCCGGCAATAACAAACACGACGCTGCCGCCTGCCGAGCCCGCCCGCGTGCCAATCACCGAGCGGGCGCGCGACCGCAACGCCTTCACACAGGCGCGCGAGCGCTAAGCCCTGCTGCAAACAATCGCACCGGAGCGCGAGCGCTCAACGCCACCGAAACCGGCCGCGTAGGCACCGCGCAACGCTGAACACTCCGCTTCGTGGAAACACAAGCGCACCTGCACGCGAACACCCAGCGCGCTCCAGCCTCCTCTACGCACTCCCAGAGACCACGCGACGCAGTTTATCCTCCTACTAGTTATTTTATTTACCGCTAGCAACCCGTCGAACTACGCGTGATTGCGTGGGTCAGTGGATGCCAGCCTATTCCCCCCCCCCCACACCCTGGGCTCCCAGGCTCAATTTATCCTGCCTATCGTTCTGCTCTCTACCATCGGTTAAATAGCTCAAACTCCCACCCCCCCTCTCTCATCTCGCTTATGCTTATGTCCACTCTGCCGCTGCGCTGGAAGCTGTGGACGGGCGAGGCTGTGGGTCGTCTCCCTAGAGGGTTGAGCCTGCCGGCGCTGAAGCTCGTCGCACGGACGTCTCGAGCGGCTGACTCTCCTGCTCCGTGTGACCCTGACCGCCCCTGGCCCTAGGCGCTCGCTCGTGGCCGACAAGTGGGAGGCCCAGGAGCAGGCCAAGCTGCGGCGGGCGGCCGCGGAGGCCGCCGCCTTCCCGCGGCAGCGCCGCTCGTCGCTTCCCAGGATGCACTGCAAGGTGTAGCGCGCGGAGGGAGAGGAGAGCGGTCCACGTTAGAGCGGTGCTTGCATGTTGTGTGCGTGTTGTGTGTTGTGTTCATGTTGTGTGCATGTTGTGTGCATGTTGTGTGTTGTGTGCATGTTGTGTGCATGTTGTGTGCATGTTGTGTGTTGTGTGCATGTTGTGTGTATGTTGTGTGTATGTTGTGTGGTATGTGTATGGTGTGTGCATGTTGTGTGCATGTTGTGTGCATGTTGTGTGTATGTTGTGTGTTGTGTGCATGTTGTGTGTATGTTGTGTGCATGTTGTGTGTATGTTGTGTGTTGTGTGCATGTTGTGTGCATGTTGTGTGTATGTTGTGTGTATGTTGTGTGTTGTGTGTATGTTGTGTGCATGTTGTGTGCATGTTGTGTGTATGTTGTGTGCATGTTGTGTGCATGTTGTGTGTTGTGTGTATGTTGTGTGTTGTGTGCATGTTGTGTGTATGTTGTGTGTATGTTGTGTGCATGTTGTATGTTGTGTGTATGTTGTGTGCATGTTGTGTGCATGTTGTGTGTATGTTGTGTGCATGTTGTGTGCATGTTGTGTGCATGTTGTATGTTGTGTGCGTGTTGTGTGCATGTTGTGTGTATGTTGTGTGTATGTTGTGTGCATGTTGTGTGTATGTTGTGTGCATGTTGTGTGTTGTGTGCATGTTGTGTGTATGTTGTGTGTATGTTGTGTGTTGTGTGCATGTTGTGTGTATGTTGTGTGCATGTTGTGTGCATGTTGTGTGCATGTTGTGTGTATGTTGTGTGTATGTTGTGTGCATGTTGTGTGTATGTTGTGTGCATGTTGTGTGCATGTTGTGTTCATGTTGTGTGTATGTTGTGTGTATGTTGTGTGCATGTTGTGTGCATGTTGTGTTCATGTTGTGTGCATGTTGTGTGTATGTTGTGTGTATGTTGTGTGCATGTTGTGTGCATGTTGTGTGTATGTTGTGTGTATGTTGTGTGCATGTTGTGTTCATGTTGTGTGCATGTTGTGTGCATGTTAGACTTCTTTCACAGCGTATGCAGGCAACCATGCTAATCAGAGTGTGGTGAGATGTTAACAACCTCGCCTGGTGTACAGGAGGTCGTGGGTTCGATCCCGACCCCGACGCCTGCTGCTGCTGCTGCTGTTTATTTGGAGTCTGCGTCTCTCTCCCCCGTGGTCGCGTGGATTTTTCTCCGGCTCCTCGGGGTTTTCCTTCCACATGTAGAATCAACGTCGCCAGGCGTTCAGAGCGTTTGGCTGCCGCCGCCGCTGTCGATGTCCACGTGATGAGCCAACTTCGTTGAGCAGCGACCATTCGTGGGCGGCCAGGTCGCTTCTGAGAAAGAGCATCACAGCTCAGTGGGCCTTAGCTGGGGAACAGTAAACATTGTTTTTAGTTTTAGTATAATAATGCGGTGTATAGCAGTACAGAAGTGTATAGTAGTGTAGTGTATCGTAGTGTAGTGTATAGTAGAGAGTATAGTAGTAATCTCTATATATAAAAGGAAAATTTGTGATTATGTGTGTCTGTTCAAAATGTTTAGCGTACTTCCCGGCATGCAACAAACTTGAAATTTGCCATGTGGGTACTTTCCAGACGGTACACCATGCAACAATTATAACAAAATCACTTTTGTGTTTTTTTTTTGGGGGGGGGGAGCTCAATAATGCATTTATTTTTTGCACGGCAAGTGAGCTGTGACGTCAAATCTGTCACGTGACCCGCGCACGTGGAAGCGTAACGCATTGTAGTGTAGCGGTTAGCGCGCTGTGTATGTGTGTCTGTGTGTGTGTGTCTGTGTGTGTGTGTCTGTGTGTCTGTCTGTGTGTCTGTCTGTGTGTCTATGTGTGTGTCTATGTGTGTGTGTGTGTGTGTCTGTCTGTGTGTCTGTCTGTGTGTGTGTCTGTGTGTGTGTGTGTCTGTGTGTGTCTGTGTGTCTGTGTGTGTGTCTCTGTGTGTGTGTCTATGTGTGTATCTGTGTGTCTGTGTGTGTATGGAAGCGTAACGCATTGTAGTGTAGTGGTTAGCGCTACGCCGCGCTACGAACCCGGCTACCCGAGTTCGATTCCCGCTCACGGCCACCACCGGTGACGATTATTTGAACCGGTCCTGAGCCTTCCCTAGGTCGACTCAGCCTCAAACGAGTAACTGGTGTGCTGTGTTTTTTTTGTTTGTTGTTGTTGTTTGTTGATGTTTGTTGATGTTTGTTGATGTTTGTTGTTTGTTGATGTTTGTTGATGTTTGTTGATGTTTGTTGTTTGTTTGTTGTTTGTTGATGTTTGTTTTTTTGTTGATGTTTGTTGTTTGTTGTTGTTTGTTGATGTTTGTTGATGTTTGTTTGTTGATGTTTGTTGTTGTTTGTTGATGTTTGTTGATGTTTGTTTGTTGTTTGTTCGCTGTTCGTGCATGCAGGATGCCAGCGCCGGAGCCCCCACGTCCTGGCCACTGCTGCATGCACACAAGCCCCTTCCCCGGGCTCACTCGCTGGATGACAAACACGCTACGGTAAGGACGCGCGGTAAGGACGTGCGGTAAGGACGTGCGGTAAGGACGCGTGGTAAGGACGCGTGGTAAGGACGCACGCTACGGTAAGGACGTGCGGTAAGGACGCGCGGTAAGGACGCGCGGTAAGGACGTGCGGTAAGGACGCGCGGTAAGGACGCGCGGTAAGGACGTGCGGTAAGGACGCATGCTACAGTAAGGACGTGCGGTAAGGACGTGCGGTAAGGACGCATGCTACGGTAAGGACGTGCGGTAAGGACGTGCGGTAAGGATGTGCGGTAAGGACGCGCGGTAAGAACGCACGCTACGGTACTAATCAGCCTTTACTCCTCATGTCACCCGCTGAAACTTCTACCAATGTGGTGGCGCCGTGGTGTCGTGGAGGTGTTACACGTCTCCCTCCTCGCCTGCCACGCAGGAGTGCGTGGGTTCGATCCCGGCCCCCCTGGCGATCGATGCCTGCTGTTGTATATTTGGGGCCCGCGTGTTCTCTCTCTCTCCTCCTCGTGGTGGTCGTAGCGGGGATCCGCCTCTGGGGTTCCTCCTGCCGTTTTTGCCCTCCTCCACATTTAGAAATGAAGCGTGTCGAGATTGTTTGGCCGCTGCCACCGCTGCTATGAATTCCCACGTGTGGTGGTGGTGGTGGTGGTGATGATGATAACGATGATCCATAATAGAGGTTTTTTTGGGTCAGATCGCGTAAATATATAAATGTTGTGTCGTTAAACCTGTCACCACCCGACACAGCCAATCAGTAAGGTTTGTCACGTGAACAGAACGTGCAAATTCGTTACTAGTACAGCACTCGTGTATAGTGTAGTGTATAGTGTAGTATACTAGTACAACACTAGTGTATAGTGTAGTGTATAGTATAGTATACTAGTACAGCACTAGTGTATAGTGTAGTGTATAGTGTAGTATACTAGTACAGCACTAGTGTATAGTGTAGTGTATAGTGTAGTATACTAGTACAGCACTCGTTTATAGTATAGTGTAGTGTATAGTGTAGTATACTAGTAGAGCACAAGTGTATAGTGTAGTGTATAGTGTACTATACTAGTACAGCAGTAGTGTATCGTGTAGTATACTAGTACAGCACTAGTGTATAGTGTAGTGTATAGTGTAGTGTATAGTGTAGTATACTAGTACAGCACTAGTGTATAGTGTAGTGTATAGTGTAGTATACTAGTACAGCACTAGTGTATAGTGTAGTGTATTGTGTAGTATACTAGTACAGCACTAGTGTATAGTGTAGTGTATAGTGTAGTATACTAGTATAGCACTAGTGTATAGTGTAGTGCATAGTGTAGTGTATAGTGTAGTATACTAGTACAGCACTAGTGTATAGTGTAGTGTATAGTGTAGTATACTAGTACAGCACTAGTGTGTAGTGTAGTATACTAGTACAGCACTAGTGTATAGTGTAGTGTATAGTGTAGTGTATAGTGTAGTGTACTAGTACAGCACTAGTGTATAGTGGAGCGTATAGTGTAGTATACTAGTACAGCACTAGTGTATAGTGTAGTGTATAGTGTAGTATACTAGCAGAGCACTAGTGTATAGTGTAGTGCATAGTGTAGTGTATAGTGTAGTATACTAGTACAGCACTAGTGTATAGTGTAGTGTATAGTGTAGTATACTAGTACAGCACTAGTGTATAGTGTAGTGTATAGTGTAGTGTATAGTGTAATGTATAGTGTAGTATATAGTGTAGTGTATAGTATAGTGTAGTGTATTGGATAGTGTAGTGTATAGTGTAGTGTATAGTGTAGTTTACTAGTACAGCACTAGTGTATTGTGTAGTATACTAGTACAGCACTAGTGTATAGTGTAGTGTGAAGTGTAGTGTATAGTGTAGTATACTAGTACAGCACTAGTGTATAGTGTAGTGTATAGTGTAGTATACTAGTACAGCAGTAGTGTATAGTGTAGTGTATAGTGTAGTATACTAGTACAGCACTAGTGTATAGTGTAGTGTATAGTGTAGTATACTAGTACAGCACTAGTGTATAGTGTAGTGTATAGTGTAGTATACTAGTACAGCACTAGTGTATAGTGTAGTGTATAGTGTAGTGTACTAGTACAGCACTAGTGTATAGTGTAGTGTATAGTGTAGTATACTAGTACAGCACTAGTGTATAGTGTAGTGTAGTATACTAGTACGGCACTCGTGTATAGTGTAGTGAGTATACTAGTACAGCACTAGTGTATATTGTAGTGTATAGTGTAGTATACTAGTACAGCACTAGTGTATAGTGTAGTGTATTGTGTAGTATACTAGTACAGCACTAGTGTATAGTGTAGTGTATAGTGTAGTGTATAGTGTAGTGTATAGTGTAGTGTATATTGTAGTATATAGTGTAGTATACTAGTACAGCATTAGTTAGTGTATAGCGTAGTGTATAGTGTAGTATATAGTGTAGTATACTAATGCAGCACTAGTGTATATTGTAGTGTATAGTGTAGTATACTAGTACAGCACTAGTGTATAGTGTAGTGTATAGTGTAGTGTACTAGTACAGCACTAGTGTATAGTGTAGTGTATAGTGTAGTATACTAGTAGAGCACACCGATTGTGTGTTGGAGAGCAAAGCCACACCATTTACAGTGTGAGTACGACGTTGCTATTGGCCACTGCGATCTTGATGAGCTACGGTCACGTGTGGCCAGGTCGCCCCTGAGCAAGAGCTCGTAGCTCAGCGGGCTGCACCTGGTCAACAATGACGCAGCTGAGGTCGTGTAAGTGCACGCGGCTCGCTCGCATTCATCGGTGGGCTTTGCCTGACCAAATAAAACAAAATCAGTTGATCAGTTTGACTTTAAAAAATCCACGACGGCGAGTTTAGCCACGGCCTGTGGCGGGCGGGCGGGTGGGGGTGTGTGGGGCGGCAGTCGTGGGTGGACGCGGGGGTCGGAGGTCGGAGGTCCGACAGCGCCGTTCGTAACTCGAGCCCTGGGGGGGTGGGGGTGAGTTGGGAACCGAGTCGGAGCGAGGAGTGAATTATTGACGCCGCCGTTCCCGCTACGGCGCACGGTTGTGCGGGCGCCGGGCGGGTCGGGTGACGGCGGCGATGCGACCGTAGCCGTCGCGGCGATGTCCACCGCCTCCTTCGCCATCCCCGGCGGTAACGCGACCGCCTCCTTCGCCGCCGCGGTAATGCGACCGCCGGCGTCGCCGTCACGGTGATGCGACCGCCGCCGTCGCCACGTTCCTCCGACCTCGCGACAACGAAACCGGGGTTCTCGCTCCGTCCCCACGCGCGCGGCAACGGCGGCGCTTACAGCGGTGGTGGTGCCACCGCGGTGAGCCGTGCGGTGAGCCGTGCGGTGAGCCGTGCGGTGAGCCGTGCGGTGAGCCGTCCCCCCTTCGCGACGCCGGGAATTGGGTATGCCGCCCTCGGCGCCCACTCACCCCGTCGCTCCGTCTCGGTGAGTTCCCGGGAGGGCGGCACGAGACGGAGACTTGGCATCGGTGACCGCCCCGGCCCCCAGGGGTCGCGACCTCCGTGGATTTTAACCGATCGCGGTGCCGAGGCGGCTGTCTTGGTCGGGCGCCGTCGTGGCTACGAGCCGTCACCGCGATCGCTCTCGTCCCGCAGGCCCCAGGCACCTCCAGGCACTCGCAGGCACCTGTGGAGTCGTCTAGACACCCCCAGTCACCTGTAGAGTCATCTAGACACCCCCAGTCACCTGTAGAGTCATCTAGACACCCCCAGTCACACACAGAGTCGTCTAGACACCCCCAGTCACCTGTAGAGTCATCTAGACACCTCCAGTCACCTGTAGAGTCATCTAGACACCTCCAGTCACACACAGAGACATCTAGACACCTCCAGTCACACACAGAGATATCTAGACACCTCCAGTCACCTGTAGAGTCATCTAGACACCTCCAGTCACCTGTAGAGTCATCTAGATACCTCCAGTCACCTGTAGAGTTATCTAGACATCTCCAGTCACCTGTAGAGTCATACAGACACCCGCAATCACACGAAGAGTCATACAGACACCTACAACATCTGCAGTCACCCGCAGAGTCATACAGACACCCGCAGTCACCCGTGGAGTCATACAGACACCCGCAGTCACGCGTCGGGTCATTCAGACACCTGCAGTCACCTGTAGAGTCATCTAGACACCTCCAGTCACACACAGAGTCATCTAGACACCCCCAGTCACCTGTAGAGTCATCTAGACACCTCCAGTCACCTTTAGAGTCATCTAGACACCTCCAGTCACACACAGAGTCATCTAGACACCTCCAGTCACCTTTAGAGTCATCTAGACACCTCCAGTCACACACAGAGTCATCTAGACACCTACAGTCACCTGTAGAGTTATCTAGACACCTCCAGTCACCTTTAGAGTCATCTAGACACCTCCAGTCACACACAGAGTCATCTAGACACCTCCAGTCACACACAGAGTCATCTAGACACCTACAGTCACCTGTAGAGTCATCTAGACACCTCCAGTCACACACAGAGTCATCTAGACACCTCCAGTCACCTGTAGAGTCATCTAGACACCCCCAGTCACCTGTAGAGTCATCTAGACACCTCCAGTCACCTATAGAGTCATCTAGACACCTCCAGTCACCTGTAGAGTCATCTAGATACCTCCAGTCACACACAGAGTCATCTAGACACCCCCAGTCACCTGTAGAGTCATCTAGACACCCCCAGTCACCTGTAGAGTCATCTAGACACCCCCAGTCACACACAGAGTCGTCTAGACACCCCCAGTCACCTGTAGAGTCATCTAGACACCTCCAGTCACACACAGAGTCATCTAGACACCTCCAGTCACCCGTAGAGTCATCTAGACACCTCCAGTCACCTGTAGAGTCATCTAGACACCTCCAGTCACACACAGAGTCATGTAGACACCTCCAGTCACCTGTAGAGTTATCTAGACACCTCCAGTCACCTGTAGAGTCATCTAGACACCTCCAGTCACACACAGAGTCATCTAGATACCCCCAGTCACCTGCAGAGTCATATAGACACCTCCAGTCACCTGTAGAGTTATCTGGACACCTCCAGTCACCTGTAGAGTCATCTAGACACCTCCAGTCACACACAGAGTCATCTAGATACCCCCAGTCACCTGTAGAGTCATCTAGACACCTCCAGTCACACACAGAGTCATCTAGACACCTCCAGTCACCCGTAGAGTCATCTAGACACCTCCAGTCACCCGTAGAGTCATCTAGACACCTCCAGTCACCTGTAGAGTCATCTAGACACCTCCAGTCACCTGTAGCGTTATCTAGACACCTCCAGTCACCTGTAGAGTCATCTAGACACCTCCAGTCACCTGTAGAGTCATCTAGACACCTCCAGTCACACACAGAGTCATCTAGACACCTCCAGTCACACACAGAGTCATCTAGACACCTACAGTCACCTGTAGAGTCATCTAGACACCTCCAGTCACCTTTAGAGTCATCTAGACACCTCCAGTCACACACAGAGTCATCTAGACACCTCCAGTCACCTGTAGAGTCATCTAGACACCCCCAGTCACCTGTAGAGTCATCTAGACACCTCCAGTCACCTATGGAGTCATCTAGATACCTCCAGTCACCTTTAGAGTCATCTAGACACCTTCAGTCACCCATAGAGTCATCTAGACACCTACAGACACCTGTAGGGTCACCTAGACACGTCCAGTCACATGTAGGGTCACCTAGACAACTCCAGTCACCCGTAGAGTCATCTAGACACCTCCAGTCACCTGTAGAGTCATCTAGACACTTCCAGTCACACACGGAGTCATCTAGACACCTCCAGTCACACACAGAGTCACCTACACACCTTAAGTCACCTGTAGGGTCACCTAGACACCTCCAGTCACCTGTAGGGTCACCTACACACCTTCAGTCACCAGCAGGGTCACCTAGACACCTCCAGTCACCTGTAGAGTTATCTAGTCACCTCCAGTCACCTGTAGGGTCACCTACACACCTTCAGTCACCAGCAGGGTCACCTAGACACCTCCAGTCACCTGTAGAGTTATCTAGTCACCTCCAGTCACCTGTAGGGTCACCTAGACACCTCCAGTCACCCGTAGGGTCACCTGCAGGGTCACTCGTGCACGTCCAGTCATGCGTGGAGGCGCCCTGGCGCGCAGGCGACCGGGAGCCGCCAGGGACGGGACCCCCTCAGACTCCCACCGCCGCTCCGCCCTGGGGGGACGGGCGGCCCAAGACGCTGGACTGGGCCGAGTTCCGCACCGTGGAGCAGGCCCTGGAGCGCGCCGGCGTGGCCCGCCCGCCGGCGGGGCGGGAGACGCCGGGGGAGACGCCGGGGGAGGCGGCGGGCGGCCTCGGCTTTGCCGACGGCGCCGGCGAAGCCGGGGCCGCCGGGACGCCCCGCGGCCGTCGCGGCCCGCGGCCCGGCCTCTCCGAGGGGGTCGGCGGTGCCGAGGCCGCGGCGCCGGCGCTGGAGGAGGAACGGAGGAGGCGGAGCGAGGAGCGGCGCGCGTTCTTCCATTCGGCGGCGGCCGAGGAAGGCCGGGCGGCCGCCCGGCCGGACGGCGGCCGGGCGGCCGCGGAGGAGGGGCGCCGGCGCCGCCCCCGGGTTGGACGGCCGCCGCGGAGGGACGGCGGCGGCGGCTCCCCGGGCGACGCCGGGGGCGGCGCCCGGCTCAACGGCCACGGGGCCGAGGGGACGCCGGACGGCGGCCCGCGACTCGGCGGCCGCGGCTCTCGCCGGGCGGAGGAGGGGAGGCCCGGCCGCGGAGGTCGGCACGGGCCGGAGGAGGAGGAGGAGGAGGACGTGGAGGAGGAGGTGGAGGCGGTGGGGCCCTGGGCCCCGGGCGAGGAGATCGAGCGGCGCTGGCGGCAGGTGGAGGCGACGCCGGTGCGGGAGCGCCGCATGGTGCCCATCGCGTCCGTGAGGCCCGCGGCGCCGCAGCCGGACGCCGAACGGCGGCTCCAGGCGCAGGTCGGTGGCCGCAATCGACGACGGTGACGGTGGCGTGCAAGTTGTGGCGTGGGTTTCGTTTGCTCTCGGAGACAGACAGGGAGGGGGTGGTGTTTGTGTGCGGTGGTGAGGCAGCGAGGATCGACGCCAACAATTGCCCAAGCTCTGTCATCCTACGTTGAAATGTGTCGCCAACGCTTCGCGGCGAGAAAATGCACCCGAAATGCGCAACTACCTCGCCGTTAACTAACTTATCGTTAACTAACTTATCGTTAACTAACTTGTCATTAATTAACTTGTCGGTAACTAACTCGTCGTTAACTAACTTGTCGTGGGTAAAGGGGGTGGGGGGGGTAAAGGAACCAGTGGTCACGATTGGGTCGTGGGGAAACCGCCGGGGCTGGTGGGACGGCGGTCGCGCTGCAAGTGGGTCCAGCCCCTTCCACTCCTCACGTGGGTCCAGCCCCTTCCACTCCTCACGTGGGTCCAGCCCCTTCCACTCCTCACGTGGGTCCAGCCCCTTCCACTCCTCACGTGGGTCCAGCCCCTTCCACTCCTCACGTGGGTCCAGCCCCTTCCACTCCTCACGTGGGTCCAGCCCCTTCCACTCCTCACGTGGGTCCAGCCCCTTCCACTCCTCACGTGGGTCCAGCCCCTTCCACTCCTCACGTGGGTCCAGCCCCTTCCACTCCTCACGTGGGTCCAGCCCCTTCCACTCCTCACGTGGGTCCAGCCCCTTCCACTCCTCACGTGGGTCCAGCCCCTTCCACTCCTCACGTGGGTCCAGCCCCTTCCACTCCTCACGTGGGTCCAGCCCCTTCCACTCCTCACGTGGGTCCAGCCCCTTCCACTCCTCACGTGGGTCCAGCCCCTTCCACTCCTCACGTGGGTCCAGCCCCTTCCACTCCTCACGTGGGTCCAGCCCCTTCCACTCCTCACGTGGGTCCAGCCCCTTCCACTCCTCACGTGGGTCCAGCCCCTTCCACTCCTCACGTGGGTCCAGCCCCTTCCACTCCTCACGTGGGTCCAGCCCCTTCCACTCCTCACGTGGGTCCAGCCCCTTCCACTCCTCACGTGGGTCCAGCCCCTTCCACTCCTCACGTGGGTCCAGCCCCTTCCACTCCTCACGTGGGTCCAGCCCCTTCCACTCCTCACGTGGGTCCAGCCCCTTCCACTCCTCACGTGGGTCCAGCCCCTTCCACTCCTCACGTGGGTCCAGCCCCTTCCACTCCTCACGTGGGTCCAGCCCCTTCCACTCCTCACGTGGGTCCAGCCCCTTCCACTCCTCACGTGGGTCCAGCCCCTTCCACTCCTCACGTGGGTCCAGCCCCTTCCACTCCTCACGTGGGTCCAGCCCCTTCCACTCCTCACGTGGGTCCAGCCCCTTCCACTCCTCACGTGGGTCCAGCCCCTTCCACTCCTCACGTGGGTCCAGCCCCTTCCACTCCTCACGTGGGTCCAGCCCCTTCCACTCCTCACGTGGGTCCAGCCCCTTCCACTCCTCACGTGGGTCCAGCCCCTTCCACTCCTCACGTGGGTCCAGCCCCTTCCACTCCGCACGTGGGTCCAGCCCCTTCCACTCCTCACGTGGGTCCAGCCCCTTCCACTCCTCACGTGGGTCCAGCCCCTTCCACTCCTCACGTGCGTCGAGATTCTTCCACTCCGCACGTCTTCCAGGGCTCGCCCCCCCCCGTGCCCCCCAGGTGGAGGCGCTGGCGCTGCAACTGCACGAGGCCCGGCGGGAAGCGACGCGGCCGCTCCGTCGGCTGCAGGCGGCGGCGGAGCGGCCGGCGGGCACGGCGGGCACGACGGAGCGGCCGGCGGGCACGGCGGAGCGGCCGGTGGGCACGGCGGGCACGACGGAGCGGCCCGCGGGCACGGCGGGCACGACGGCCGGCGCGGGAGACGATGTCGCGAGAGGTACGGGGCGGGGTGGGGGGGGGGGGTACCACTCGTCTTAGTGACCCACCGGACAATAACGAGGAGGACGAAGATGACGAGGATGATGATGATGTAGCCACAAGCGGTTTTATGTTGGGTCCGGTCGCGATGATCTGAACCGGTCCCAAGCTTCCCCTAGGTCGACTCGGCCTCAAATAAGCACCCCGTGCGGTGTGCAAACGTCGCCACTGGGGAGACAAAGGCGGCCGGGCGTGGTGCTGGCCACCCACCTCCTCGTGTGCCGTGCCGGCCTTCGTAGGTGCCGCTACTCGCTAACATCACGTAGGAGGCTTTCGCGACCAATATTATTATTCATAGGTGTGTGCTGAACTAGTACACGACACTATACTACACACTACACTACACACTACACTATACACTACACACTACACTATACACTACACTACACACTACACTACACTATACACGGCATTATACACTACACACTACACTACACTACACACTACACTACACACTACACTATACACTACACTACACTATACACTACACACTACACTATACACTACACACTACACTATACACGACACTATACACTACACTATACACTACACTACACACTACACTACACACTACACTACACTATACACTACACACTACACTATACACTACACACTACACTACACTACACACTACACTATACACTACACTATACACTACACTATACACTATACACTACACTATACACTACACTATACACTACACTATACACTACACTATACACTACACTATACACGACACTACACTATACACTATACACTACACTATACACTACACTATACACTACACTATACACTACACTACACACTACACTATACACTACACTATACGTTATGTTCACGTGACAAACCTGACTGATTGGCCGTGTCGGGTGGTGCTGGGTTTAACGACACAACATTTATAAACTTACGCGATCTGACCCAACGACGACGATGTCGGCTTGTGGCCGCCACCGCCGCCCACCCCCCCCACCACCACGGCATCATCGCTCATCGCTCGCCGCGTACAGAGCGAGAGCGGTCGGAGGCGCGAAGAGGAAGCGCTGACGAGGTACGGGAAGGCCGCCTCGCGATGAGCCGGCGTGACCAGCAACTTCGCCAAGCTCTGCAGTCCTCTCTATGTGAAGATGTCACGCGCAGAGCGTTTTACGTGCGGGATGAGAACGGGGTGCGTTGAGGGGCTCCGTCGACGGGAACGAGAGGAGCGCAATGAGAGGGGCGTGCCTCGCGTAGCGTGGTCAGGGCGTCTGTGCCACGCCGTGGACACACACACTCGGCGTGGACACGCGCGTGGACACACGTGTGGACACACGCGTGGACACACGTGGCTGCGTGGACACACGTGTGGACACACGCGTGGACACACGTGGCTGCGTGGACACACGTGTGGACACACGCGTGGACACACGTGGCTGCGTGGACACACGTGTGGACACACGCGTGGACACACGTGGCTGCGTGGACACACGTGTGGACACACGCGTGGACACACGTGGCTGCGTGGACACACGTGTGGACGCTCGCGTGGCCGTGGCCGCTCGCGTGACCACGTGGCCGTGGCCGCTCACGTGACCACGTGGCCGTGGCCGCTCACGTGACCACGTGGCCGTGGCCGCTCACGTGACCACGTGGCCGTGGCCGCTCGCGTGACCACGTGACCGTGGCCGCTCACGTGACCTCGTGGCCGCGTGCGAGCAGACAGGCGGAGGGAGGGCCGAGCGACGGAGCGTGCGGACCGCGTGGGGCGGGCGGAGCGGCGGGGGGCCGGCGTGGAGGAGCGCGGTAGCGGAGAGGAGGGGGAGGAGGAGGGGGAGGGGGTGGTGGGGGAGAGGGAGGGGGTGGTGATGGTGGGGGAGGCTCCGCGGGCGACGAGGACCCGGGACCGGCGACGCAGCCCCCGGGCACGGCCGCCAGAGGCGCGGCACGAGCGGCGGAGCGAGCGGTCGTCCCCTCTCACCCAGGTGGGACCCCACCAACACCACCGCCACCACCACCTACACTACCACCAACACCACCACCACCACCTACACTACCACCACCACCACCTACACTACCACCACCACCTACACTGCCACCACCAACACCACCACCACCTACACTACCACCACCACCAACACCACCACCTACACTACCACCTACACTACCACCACCTACACTACCACCTACACTACCACCTACACTACCACCACCTACACTACCACCACCAACACCACCACCACCTACACTACCACCACCACCACCAACACCACCACCTACACTACCACCACCACCAACACCACCACCTACACTACCACCACCACCAACATCACCACCTACACTACCACCACCACCACCTACACTACCACCTAAACTACCACCACCACCTACACTACCACCACCACCTACACTACCACCACCACCTACACTACCACCACCACCACCTACACTACCACCACCTACACTACCACCACCACCACCTACACTACCACCACCACCACCACCTACACTACCACCACCACCTACACTACCACCACCACCACCTACACTACCACCACCACCTACACTACCACCACCACCACCACCTACACTACCACCACCACCTACACTACCACCACCACCACCTACACTACCACCACCACCTACACAACCACCACTACCACCACCACCACCTACACTACCAACACCACCACCTACACTACCAACACCACCACCTACACTACCACCACCACCTACACTACCACCACCAACACCACCACCTACACTACCACCACCACCACTAAGTGGCGGTGACGTCACCACGACGCTTGTGCCAGGCTATGTGCACCCTGAGGCCACGTGAAGTGTCGAACGCCTGCTGGCAGGAGGTCACGGGGCAGACCCAGGTGCCACGGGTCGACTGACTGAGATGACTGGCTGATGCACCACCTGTGCCCCCTACTGTGCCAACCTGCTGTGCTTTAGCCACCCGGCGCTCCGCTCGCTGTTGTGAGCGTCGCTCCTCCGCCCTCCGTTGTTGTTGGAGGGCGACTGCCTCCAACTGCCCAGTAGCATCCTTCACGAGCCTCCTCCACAGAGGCCAATCTTGACACCGCTGGTACCAGTCATTGGCAAGTCATCTCAGCTCCACGTCCTCCTGTACCACATCACTCCATCTCTTCTCTGGCCCGTGCCGCGCCCGTTTAGCCCCCTTGATCCGGCTGAACAAAAGCTGTTTCGGCATGCGGTGGCTGGGCATGTGGGCTACATGACCCAGCCAACGCAGCCTTGCCTGCCGGAAGAGCTCACCGATGGGACCTTGCCCAGATCTTTCAAGGATTTGTGAGCTCCTCACACAATCCAACCTGGTTAAACCCAGGATGGATCGTAGGCAGGCCAGCCTAAATGTTTCTAACCGGCGAAGATGTTCCATTAGGGGGGTCCACGTTTCTCAAGCGTAGAGAAGGGAGGGAATGACCGTGGCCGAAAAGACCTGAAGCTTAGTGCGGAGCGACAGACCAGGTAGCTTCCACACGGCGTTACGCAATCGATGAAAAGATATTGCCGCTCGACTGATTCGGAGTGAGCCCTCTGCTGTCAAACTGGAGCCGGTCATAAGCACACTGCCCAGGTATGGGAAACTCTCCACTCTCTCCACAACTGCCCCATCACCGATTGGGAGTTGTGGGGGTGGAGTGTCCGATGGTACAAAATACCCAGGCAGGTGCTTAGTTTTGGTGGGGCCGATGGTAAGGCCCCATCTCTTAGTGGCACGCTCACCAACAACACATACACCACCACCACGCGGGAGCTGAGAGCGTGCGAGGTCACGTGATCGCGTGACGAGGTGACCGCGTCACGGCTGTGACGCAGGAGCTGCTTGAGGCTGCACGGCGCCCGGACTCCCGGACCCAGCTGAGGGCTCTGGACACGGAAGTCTACGAGCTGCAGGCGAGAACCCTCGCTCACTCACCACTTACTCACCACTTACTCACCACTCACTCACTCATCACTCACTCACCACTCACTCACCACTTATTCACCACTCACTCACCTCTCACTCACCACTCACTCACCACTCACTCACCACTCACTCACCACTTACTCACCACTCACTCACCACTTACTCACCACTCACTCACCACTTACTCACCTCTCACTCACCACTCACTCACCACTTACTCACCACTCACTCACCACTTACTCACCACTCACTCACTCATCACTCACTCACCACTCACTCACCCACCACTCACTCACCACTCACTCACTCATCACTCACTCACCACTCACTCACCACTTACCACTCACTCACCTCTCACTCACCTCTTACTCACCACTCACTCACCACTCAATCACCACTCACTCACTCACCTCTTACTCACCACTTACTCACCTCTCACTCACCACTCACTCACTCCCCACTCACTCACCACTCACTCATCACTCACTCACCACTTACTCACCACTCACTCACTCACTTCTTACTCACTCACCACTCACTCACCATTCACTCACTCACTCACTCACCTCTCACTCACCACTCACTCACCACTCACCACTTACCACTCACTCACCACTCACTCACCTCTCACTCACCACTTACTCACCACTCACTCACCACTTACCACTCACTCACCACTTACTCAACTCTCACTCACCTCTCACTCACCACTCACTCACCTTTTACTCACCTCTCACTCACCGGCACCCCCCTCACCTCCCCCCTCACCTCTGCCACCACCGTGCTAGGTGAGCGTGCGAGTCAAGGATTCTGTCATCGCCTACCTGGAGCAGGAGGTCGCCTGCCTCAGGCAGGAGCTGCACCTCGCACACGTGGTGAGTGGCAGCGAGGCCGTGGCCCGGGGGCGGAGCGTCCGGGGCACGCCGTCGTGACCGGGGCACCGACCCCCCCCCCCATCCCCCCCCCCATCCCCCCCCCCTATCCGCCCCCCCCCCCCACCGAGCGCGCAGGCCCAGCGGCTGGCGCTGGACGAGCACCGGCTGCTGCGTGCCGAGCCGAGCCCGGCACGCGCCAGGGACCACGCGGACTACCGGCGCCTGCACCGCGAGCCGCCGTGCCGCCGGGGGTCGGCGGCCCCCCTCGGTGAGCGCCGCGCGGGGCCGGGGGGGGGGGGGGGGGGCTGCCGCGGGGTCGCCGGAATGCCTTAGTGGGCCCGTGGGTCCCGGGGGGCCGAGCCGCCCGGTGCCACCCGGGGCCGGCCGCCGCCGCCGCCGCCGCCGCCGCCTCGTCGTCGTCGGGTTTTTGTTTTGAGAACTTTGCGGCCGGTTCGCGGTGACGCGACCGCCGGTCGGTGGCGAACGGCGGCCGCCGCTGTTAGTCGTTGTCGCAGCCGTGCACGTGCCAGCGCGGAGCGAGCGTTGTGCCCGTCTCCCCGTCTCCACGTCTCCCCGTCTCCCCGTCTCCCCGTCTCCACGTCTCCCCGTCTCCACGTCTCCCCGTCTCCACGTCTCCCCGTCTCCCCGTCTCCCCGTCTCCCCGTCTCCACGTCTCCCCGTCTCCCCGTCTCCCCGTCTCCCCGTCTCCACGTCTCCACGTCTCCCCGTCTCCACGTCTCCCCGTCTCCCCGTCTCCCCGTCTCCACGTCTCCACGTCTCCACGTCTCCACGTCTCCCCGTCTCCACGTCTCCCCGTCTCCCCGTCTCCACGTCTCCACGTCTCCCCGTCTCCACGTCTCCCCGTCTCCCCGTCTCCCCGTCTCCACGTCTCCACGTCTCCACGTCTCCACGTCTCCCCGTCTCCACGTCTCCCCGTCTCCACGTCTCCCCGTCTCCCCGTCTCCACGTCTCCCCGTCTCCCCGTCTCCCCGTCTCCCCGTCTCCCCGTCTCCACGTCTCCCCGTCTCCCCGTCTCCCCGTCTCCCCGTCTCCACGTCTCCCCGTCTCCCCGTCTCCCCGTCTCCCCGTCTCCCCGTCTCCACGTCTCCCCGTCTCCCCGTCTCCCCGTCTCCCCGTCTCCACGTCTCCCCGTCTCCCCGTCTCCCCGTCTCCCCGTCTCCCCGTCTCCACGTCTCCCCGTCTCCCCGTCTCCCCGTCTCCCCCCGACAGTGATGCGTCGCTGTCGGAGCGAGCCGATCCTGTGAACGTCGCCGGTGCCGCCGGTCTCTCCTTGCCGCTTGCACCGCGGTCCGCCGGGGCGGCAGCTGGCGCCGGGAGCGAACCCGCGGGCGACGAGAAGAGCCGCGGGCACCACCACCACCGCCATCTTCACCGTCTTCACCGTCCTCACCGTCCTCACCATCTTCACCGTCGTCACGGCGGGAGAAGGCGCCGCCGTGCCGGCACCGCCGTGCCGGGGGGGCCGGCGCCACTCCCAACCCGCGCGCCTCGCGGGCCACGTGACCACCACGCTGCTCGCAGCCTTGCCCAGACCACCAACTCAAGAGAGGGCCGAACGTTTGCCCCGCATTCGTGTCGAGATCCGAATCGATGGAGATTCAGCCTGGGGACGTTCCCGTCGTTTATTTACACGTGTCACACACGTCACACACGTGTCACACACGTCACACACGTGTCACACACGTGTCACACACGCGTCACACACGCGTCACGCACGTGTCACGCGCGCGTCACACGCGCGTCACACGCGTGTCACACACGTGTCGCACGCGTTCACAAAATAAAGTTAAAACCACACGACCCGAACCCAACGACCCCACGCTCAATAATAAATACGATTAAAATCGAGGGCACTGGAAAACACGGCACAGAGGTGCGGAGACGGCACCACACGAGACGTAAAAACTTGGACCCTCGCCTCCCCCGCCCCCCCTCCACCTCCCCCTCTTTTATAAAGAAACGTCAAACAAACATTCAGGCCTGGCACCCTGCCACCTACGCTCCACCCGTCAATAACATCCACCCCCTGGCTTTCTACCGGGGCCTTGCGGGAGTCCGAGCCTTGGCTTAGACTGCAGGAGGGGAATCCGGCGAGCGACGAAGCTCTTTTGACGTGCAGGCGTCCAGTCGGGTCACGGGCCCAGCGATCCAGGCGGGGTCGCTGGGCCCCGCCGCTCGGCGAGTTCATCCGGCGGCGGCGGCGACGGGGCCCCTGTGGGCCGGATCGCCGGCTGTCTGCGCCGGAATCGGACGGGCACGGGACACGGTGCCACGCGCTGTGCGTCGAGATGATTCCTCGCGGCACGCGGGAGAAAGGAGAATAAATCATGATCGTGACTAACGTCGTGCATTCGTGTACGGCGGCGGCGGCGCGGGCTGCGTCCGCGAAGGCCGCGTGGTGCACACGCGGGGTAACACACCACGGGGTAACACACCACGGGGTAACACACCACGGGGTAACACACCACGGGGTAACACACCACGAGGTAACACACCACGGGGTAACACACCACGGGGTAACACACCACGGGGTAACACACCACGGGGTAACACACCGCGGGGTAACACACCGCGGGGTAACACACCGTGGGGTAACACACCACGGGGTAACGCACCGCGGGGTAACACACCACGGGGTAACACACCGCTGGGTAACACACCGTGGGGTAACACACCGTGGGGTAACACACCGTGGGGTAACACATCGCGGGGTAACACACCGCGGGGTAACACACCGCGGGGTAACACACCGCGGGGTAACACACCACGGGGTAACACACCACGGGGTAACACACCGTGGGGTAACACACCGTGGGGTAACACACCGTGGGGTAACACACCACGAGGTAACACACCGTGGGGTAACACACCGCGGGGTAACACACCACGGGGTAACACACCACGGGGTAACACACCGCGGGGTAACACACCGCGGGGTAACACACCGTGGGGTAACACACCGCGGGGTAACACACCGCGGGGTAACACACCGCGGGGTAACACACCGTGGGGTAACACACCGTGGGGTAACACACCGTGGGGTAACACACCGTGGGGTAACACACCACGGGGTAACACACCACGGGGTAACACACCGTGGGGTAACACACCGCGGGGTAACACACCGTGGGGTAACACACCACGGGGTAACACACCACGGGGTAACACCACCAGGTAACACACCGCGGGGTAACACACCGTGGGGTAACACACCACGGGGTAACACACCGCGGGGTAACACACCGCGGGGTAACACACCGCGGGGTAACACACCGTGGGGTAACACACCACGGGGTAACACACCACGGGGTAACACCACCAGGTAACACACCGCGGGGTAACACACCGTGGGGTAACACACCACGGGGTAACACACCGCGGGGTAACACACCGCGGGGTAACACACCGTGGGGTAACACACCGTGGGGTAACACACCGTGGGGTAACACACCGCGAGGTAACACACCGCGGGGTAACACACCGCGGGGTAACACACCGCGGGGTAACACACCGCCGACAAAGAGGTGGAGCCGCCAGGACCGGCCCCACCAGCAACGCAGGGCCCAACAGGCCGGGCGGTCCCACACGGGAGGGAGGTCTGCCCAGCTCCGTGGACGAGTGCTTACTGGTGGTGGCAGTGCTGGTGGTCGTGACGATCACGACGACGATCACGACGATGGTGACGATGACGACGATCACGACGATGGTGACGATGACGACGATCACGACGATCACGGCGATGGTGATGATGACGATGGTAATGATCACGACGATGGTGATGATGACGATGGTGACGATGACGATGGTAATGATCACGACGATGGTGATGATGACGATGGTGACGATGACGATGGTGATGATCACGACGACGATGCTCTGTACCAGTCTCACGCTAGGGCGCCCTGCCTGCCTGCACTGCACCCTGCCTGCACCCTGCCTACACCCTGCACTACACCCTGCACTGCACTCTGCCTACACCCTGCACTGCACTCTGCACTGCACCCTCCGGACGGAGAAGCGGGCATCGCTACTGCACCAGTAGCGCCAGCTGTGACAGCAGCAGCAGCAGTAGTAATTGTATCTGTAGTCACTACTACTGTCACCAGCTGTGACAACAGTAGTAATTGTATCTGTAGTCACTACTACTGTCACCAGCTGTAACAGTAGTAATTGTATCTGTAGTCACTACTACTGTCACCAGCTGTAACAGTAGTAATTGTATCTATATTCACTACTACTGTCACCAGCTGTGACAACAGTAGTAATTGTATCTGTAGTCACTACTACTGTCACCAGCTGTAACAGTAGTAATTGTATCTATATTCACTACTACTGTCACCAGCTGTAACAACAGTAGTAATTGTATCTATATTCACTACTACTGTCACCAGCTGTGACAACAGTAGTAATTGTATCTGTAGTCACTACTACTGTCACCAGCTGTAACAGTAGTAATTGTATCTATATTCACTACTACTGTCACCAGCTGTGACAACAGTAGTAATTGTATCTGTAGTCACTACTACTGTCACCAGCTGTAACAGTAGTAATTGTATCTATATTCACTACTACTGTCACCAGCTGTAACAACAGTAGTAATTGTATCTATATTCACTACTACTGTCACCAGCTGTGACAGTAGTAATTGTATCTGTAGTCACTACTACTGTCACCAGCTGTGACAACAGTAGTAATTGTATCTATGTTCACTACTACTGTCACCAGCTGTGACAACAGTAGTAATTGTATCTGTAGTCACTACTACTGTCACCATCTGTAACAACAGTAGTAATTGTATCTATATTCACTACTACTGTCACCAGCTGTAACAGTAGTAATTGTATCTGTAGTCACTACTACTGTCACCATCTGTAACAACAGTAGTAATTGTATCTATGTTCACTACTACTGTCACCAGCTGTGACAACAGTAGTAATTGTATCTGTAGTCACTACTACTGTCACCAGCTGTAACAGTAGTAATTGTATCTGTAGTCACTACTACTGTCACCAGCTGTAACAACAGTAGTAATTGTATCTATGTTCACTACTACTGTCACCAGCTGTAACAGTAGTAATTGTATCTATATTCACTACTACTGTCACCAGCTGTAACAGTAGTAATTGTATCTGTAGTCACTACTACTGTCACCAGCTGTAACAACAGTAGTAATTGTATCTATATTCACTACTACTGTCACCAGCTGTAACAGTAGTAATTGTATCTGTAGTCACTACTACTGTCACCAGCTGTAACAGTAGTAGTTGTATCTGTAGTCACTACTACTGTCACCAGCTGTAACAGTAGTAATTGTATCTATGGTCACTGCTACTGTCACCAGCTGTAACAGTAGTAATTGTATCTATAGTCACTACTACTGTCACCAGCTGTAACAGTAGTAATTGTATCTATAGTCACTACTACTGTCACCAGCTGTAACAGTAGTAATTGTATCTATGTTCACTACTACTGTCACCAGCTGTAACAGTAGTAATTGTATCTATGTTCACTACTACTGTCACCAGCTGTGACAACAGTAGTAATTGTATCTATAGTCACTACTACTGTCACCAGCTGTAACAGTAGTAATTGTATCTATGTTCACTACTACTGTGACCAGCTGTGACAGTAGTAATTGTATCTGTGGTCACTACTACTGTCACCAGCTGTGACAACAGTAGTAATTGTATCTATAGTCACTGCTACTGTCACCAGATGTGACAGTAGTAATTGTATCTATGGTCACTACTACTGTCACCAGCTGTGACAGTAGTAGTAATTGTATCTATGTTCACTACTACTGTCACCAGCTGTAACAGTAGTAATTGTATCTGTAGTCACTACTACTGTCACCAGCTGTGACAGTAGTAATTGTATCTGTAGTCACTACTACTGTCACCAGCTGTGACAACAGTAGTAATTGTATCTGTAGTCACTGCTACTGTCACCAGCTGTGACAGTAGTAATTGTATCTGTAGTCACTACTACTGTCACCAGATGTGACAGTAGTAATTGTATCTGTGGTCACTACTACTGTCACCAGCTGTGACAGTAGTAATTGTATCTATGTTCACTGCTACTGTCACCAGCTGTGACAACAGTAGTAATTGTATCTGTAGTCACTGCTACTGTCACCAGCTGTGACAGTAGTAATTGTATCTATGTTCACTACTACTGTCACCAGCTGTGACAACAGTAGTGATTGTATCTATGTTCACTGCTACTGTCACCAGCTGTGACAGTAGTAATTGTATCTGTGGTCACTACTACTGTCACCAGCTGTGACAGTAGTAATTGTATCTGTAGTCACTGCTACTGTCACCAGCTGTGACAGTAGTAATTGTATCTATGTTCACTGCTACTGTCACCAGCTGTGACAACAGTAGTAATTGTATCTGTAGTCACTACTACTGTCACCAGTTGTGACAGTAACAGTAGTAATTGTATCTATAGTCACCGCTACTGTCACCAGCTGTGACAGTAGTAATTGTATCTATAGTCACCGCTACTGTCACCAGCTGTGACAGTAGTAATTGTATCTGTAGTCACTGCTACTGTCACCAGCTGTGACAGTAGTAGTGATTGTATCTATAGTCACTACTACTGTCACCAGCTGTAACAGCAGTAGTAATTGTATCTATAGTCACTACTACTGTCACCAGCTGTAACAGCAGTAGTAATTGTATCTGTGGTCACTACTACTGTCACCAGCTGTAACAGTAGTAATTGTATCTGTAGTCACTGCTACTGTCACCAGCTGTAACAGTAGTAATTGTATCTGTAGTCACTACTACTGTCACCAGCTGTAACAGTAGTAATTGTATCTGTAGTCACTACTACTGTCACCAGCTGTAACAGTAGTAGTAGTGATTGTATCTATAGTCACTACTACTGTCACCAGCTGTGACAACAGTAGTAATTGTATCTGTAGTCACTACTACTGTCACCAGCTGTAACAGTAGTAGTAGTGATTGTATCTATGGCCACTACTACTGTCACCAGCTGTAACAGTAGTAATTGTATCTGTAGTCACTGCTACTGTCACCAGCTGTGACAACAGTAGTAATTGTATCTATGTTCACTACTACTGTCACCAGCTGTGACAACAGTAGTAATTGTATCTATGGTCACTACTACTGTCACCAGCTGTGACAGTAGTAATTGTATCTATATTCACTACTACTGTCACCAGCTGTGACAACAGTAGTAATTGTATCTATGGTCACTGCTACTGTCACCAGCAGTGGTAGATCACAGTAACGGTAGTGCAGGCATGAGCCCAAGCAACCGGTACCCGTCACCGGCTCGTGGTGGTGGTGGCCACGCTTGCTCCTCCACATTCTGTCGTCTTGGTTGGTCGTCCGCCACTCGCTCCGTCCGACCGTCACTCTGTCACCCCTTCTGTCCGTCACCCCTTCTGTCCGTCACCCCTTCTGTCCGTCACCCCTTCTCTCCGTCACCCCTTCTCTCCGTCACCCCTTCTGTCCGTCACCCCTACTGTCCGTCACCCCTTCTCTCTGTCACCCCTACTCTCCCTCACCCCTACTGTCCGTCACCCCTTCTGTCCGTCACCCCTTCTGTCCGTCACCCCTTCTGTCCGTCACCCTGCACGTCCGAGCCAGTCAATTCGCAGGTACAGGCCGTGGCGTTGGGTGGCTTCACTGGCTGTCGGTTTCCCTGCCGGGCTCCGTGCCGGGCTCCGTCCCGGGCTCCGTGCCGGGCTCCGTGCCGGGCTCCGTGCCGGGCTCCGTGCCGGGCTCCGTGCCGGGCTCCGTGCCGGGCTCCGTGCCGGGCTCCGTGCCGGGCTCCGTGCCGGGCTCCGTGCCGGGCTCCGTGCCGGGCCGCGCCAGCACCAGCGCGCCGGTCTTGTAGGTGATGAGGACCGAGCAGGGGCCCTGTGACCAGGGCTCCCCGTCCACCTGCATCGGCATCTGCCCCTCGTGCAGCGTCAGCTGGATGGGGGGGGGAAGGGGGAGGGCTCATCGCGCACGTGCAGAGACAAAGGTCCCCCGTGTAGCCTCTAACAGACTGTAGGGGCAAGTGCTGTTAGCGATTAGCACCTACAAAGACAAAGGTCCCCCGTGTAGCCTCTAACAGACTGTAGGGGCAAGTGCTGTTAGCGAGCTCCTGTGAAGGCCGGCGCTGCACTACGAGGGGGTGGGTGGCCAGCACCACGCCCCGGCCGCCTTTGTCTCCCCAGTGGCGATGTTTACTACACACCGCACCGGGCTATTCATTTGAGGCTCAGTCGACCTAAGGGAGGCCCAGGACCGGTTCGGATAATCGTCACCGGTGTTGGCCACGAACGGGAATCGAATTTGTGTCACCGCGTTTGTAGCGTGGCGTAGCGCTAACCGCTGCGCCACCACTCCCCACTGCCTCAACAACAACAGCCGTCATGACGGTGACATGACCCCGGCACCTGTGCCAGGCTAGGTGCACGTTGAAGTGTCGGAGGCTCGCTGCTGGCGGGAGGAGGTCGCGAGTCGACTGACTGAGACGAGCGGCCGATGCACCACACTGCCAAAGGTTCCCCCGTGGTAGCCTTAGCAGACCGTTGGGGCAAGTGCTGTTAGCGAGCACACACGCACGTACACACGCACGCACACACACACACTAACTCGCGCACACACGCACGTACACACGCACGTACACACGCACACACGCACGTACACACACACACGCACACACACACACCCACGTGCACACGCACGTACATACACACGCATGCACACACGCACCCACACACGCCCGTACAAACGCACGCACACGCGCACGTACACACGCACGCACACACGCACGCATGTACACACGCACGCACACGCACACACACACACGCACACACACCCACGTGCACATGCACACACGCACGTACACACGCACGTACACACGCACACACACGCACGTACACACGCACACATACGCACACACACGCACGCACACGCCGTGCGTATTGTACCTTGACGCTGTGCGCCTGCCCCAGGCGCAGGGGGTTGGCCAACTTCACCTGCAGCTGCGCCAGGTGGAAGGAGCCATAGACACCCACCACCTCCAGCTTACCGTCGTCCTGCCTGCACCGCACCACACCGGTGTTACCACACCACACCACACCGGTGTTACCACACCACACCACACCGGTGTTACCACACCACACCGGTGTTACCACACCACACTGGTGTTACTACACCGGTGTTACCACACCACACCGGTGTTACCACACCACACCGGTGTTACCGCGCCACACCGGTGTTGCCACACCTCACCCCGCACACCGCAGCTTACAGCACCTCTTTCTGCACCGTACCACTCCCCACCAGCAGTCACCATCACTCGCCGTACCACACCATGTACGGCGCTCCGGCATTACCACCACCGCACCGCGACTGTGTGACGAGGTGTGACGAGGTGTGACGACGGCTGTGCGAAGCGACGACGATGGTGCGGCTGGGCGATGAAGCAGTGAAGATGACGGCGGCGTGGCGGTGACGACGAGGTGTGTGGCGGTGACTACGGTGACGAGGTGTGTGGCGGTGACTACGGTGACGAGGTGTGTGGCGGTGACTACGGTGACGAGGTGTGTGGCGGTGACTACGGTGACGAGGTGTGTGGCGGTGACTACGGTGACGAGGTGTGTGGCGGTGACTACGGTGACGAGGTGTGTGGTGGTGACTACGGTGACTACGGTAACGAGGTGCGTGGTGGTGACTAGGTGTGTGGGGGTGACGAGGTGTGTGGCGGTGACGAGGTGTGTGGGGGTGACGAGGTGTGTGGCATTGACGAGGTGACTACGGTGACGAGGTGTGTGGCGATGACTACAGCGACGAGGTGTGTGGTGGTGACGAGGGTGACGAGGATGATGAGGATGATGAGCGGGCACCGTGCGGGTGGGCAGGGTGGGTCCCCGGTGCCCTCCCAGAGGCGGCAGCCGCCCCCCCAGTGAGCGATGTTGAGGACGATGACTCCCTCCAGCGGGGGCAGGGACACACGCCGCCCGTCCAGCTCCAGCTGCAGAAACACGGGGGGGGGAGGGTGGGTAGGTGGGGGGCTGGGTGGGTAAGGGGGGCTGGGTGGGTGGGTGGGGCTGGGTGGGTGGGGGGGGGGCTGGGTGGGTGGGTGGGGGGGGCTGGGTGGGTGGGTGGGGGGGGGCTGGGTGGGTGGGTGGGGGGGCTGGGTGGGTGGGGGGGGGGGCTGGGTGGGTGGGTGGGGGGCTGGGTGGGTGGGTGGGGGGGTCTTGGTGGGTGGGAGGGTGGGGGGGCTGGGTGGGTGGGGCTGGGTGGGTGGGTGCGGAGGGTGGGTGGGGGTGGCACCTCGATCATCTTGTCCAGGTTCCTGCACTCCTGCACCAGGCAGTCCTTGGTCCCATAAAAGAAGTAAACAGCCTGCAGAGACAGATAACACAGTAGTCTTTGTGTGTCTTTGTGAGTCTTTGTGTGTCTTTGTGAGACTTTGTGAGTCTTTGTGAGTCTTTGTGAGTCTGAGTCTTTGTGTGTCTTTGTGAGTCTTTGTGTGTCTTTGTGAGTCTTTGTGAGTCTTTGTGAGTCTTTGTGAGTCTTTGTGTGTCTTTGTGAGTCTTTGTGTGTCTTTGTGTGTCTTTGTGAGTCTTTGTGAGACTTTGTGTGTCTTTGTGAGTCTTTGTGTGTCTTTGTGAGTCTTTGTGTGTCTTTGTGAGTCTTTGTGAGTCTTTGTGAGTCTGAGTCTTTGTGTGTCTTTGTGTGTCTTTGTGAGTCTTTGTGTGTCTTTGTGAGTCTTTGTGAGTCTTTGTGTGTCTTTGTGAGTCTTTGTGTGTCTTTGTGTGTCTTTGTGAGTCTTTGTGAGTCTTTGTGAGACTTTGTGTGTCTCTGTGAGTCTTTGTGTGTCTTTGTGAGTCTTTGTGTGTCTTTGTGAGTCTTTGTGAGTCTTTGTGTGTCTTTGTGTGTCTTTGTGTGTCTTTGTGAGTCTTTGTGTCTTTGTGAGTCTTTTTGAGTCGTTGTGAGTCTTTCTGTGTCTTTGTGAGTCTGTGTGAGTCTTTGTGTGTCTTTGTGAGTCTTTGTGAGTCTTTGTGTGTCTTTGTGTGTCTTTGTGTGTCTTTGTGAGTCTTTGTGTGTCTTTGTGAGTCTTTGTGTGTCTTTGTGAGTCTTTGTGAGTCGTTGTGAGTCTTTGTGTGTCTTTGTGTGTCTTTGTGAGTCTTTGTGTGTCTTTGTGAGTCTTTGTGAGTCTTTGTGTGTCTTTGTGTGTCTTTGTGAGTCTTTGTGTGTCTTTGTGAGTCTTTGTGAGTCTTTGTGTGTCTTTGTGAGTCTTTATGAGTCTTTGTGTGTCTTTGTGAGTCTTTGTGTGTCTTTGTGTGTCTTTGTGAGTCTTTGTGTGTCTTTGTGAGTCTTTGTGAGTCTTTGTGTGTCTTTGTGAGTCTTTGTGAGTCTGTCTTTGTGAGTCTGAGTCTTTGCGAGTCTGAGTCTTTGTGAGTCTTTGTGAGTCTTTTTGAGTCTTTGTGAGTCTTTGTGAGTCTGTCTTTGTGAGTCTGAGTCTTTGGGAGTCTGAGTCTTTGTGAGTCGTTGTGAGTCTTTGTGAGTCTGTGTGAGTCTTTGTGAGTCTTTGTGAGTCTTTGTGAGACTTTGTGAGTCTTTGTGAGTCTTTGTGTGTCTTTGTGAGTCTTTGTGAGTCTTTCTGAGTCGTTGTGTGTCTTTGTGAGTCTTTGTGAGTCTTTGTGAGACTTTGTGAGTCTTTGTGAGACTTTGTGAGTCTTTGTGTGTCTTTGTGTGTCTTTGTGAGTCTTTGTGAGTCTTTGTGAGGCTTTGTGTGTCTTTGTGTGTCTTTGTGAGACTTTGTGAGTCTTTGTGAGTCTTTGTGAGTCTTTGTTAGTCTTTGTGAGTCTTTGTGAGTCTGAGTCTTTGTGAGTCTGAGTCTTTGTGAGTCTGTCTTTGTGAGTCTTTGTGAGTCTGTCTGAGTCTGTGTGAGTCTTTGTGAGTCTGTGTCTTTGTGAGAGTTTGTGAGTCTTTGTAAGTCTGTGTGAGTCTGTGTGAGTCTGTGTGTGTCTTTGTGAGTCTTTGTGAGTCTTTGTGAGTCTGAGTCTTTGTGTGTCTTTGTGAGTCTGAGTCTTTGTGAGTCTTTGTGAGTCTTTGTGAGTCTGTCTTTGTGAGTCTGAGTCTTTGTGAGTCTGAGTCTTTGGGAGTCTTTGTGAGTCTTTGTGAGTCTGTGGCTTTGTGAGTCTGAGTCTTTGTGTCTGAGTCTTTGTGTGTCTTTGTGAGTCTGAGTCTTTGTGAGTCTGTGTCTATGTGAGTCTGAGTCTTTGTGAGTCTTTGTGAGTCTGAGTCTTTGTGAGTCTATGTCTTTGTGAGTCTTTGTGAGTCTTTGTGAGTCTGAGTCTTTGTGAGTCTTTGCACTTGCCCCAACAGTCTGTTACAGGCTACACGGGGGATCTTTGTCTTTGTAGGTGCTGCTCGCTAACAGCACTTGCCCCTACAGTCTGTGAAGGCTGTACAGGGATCTTTGTCTTTTTTTCGTGTGGCTTTGTGTCACGGCATGTCACGGCGTGTGACTGTGTGACACGGTGTGTCACGGCGTGTGACTGTGTGTCACGGCGTGTGACTGTGTGTGACTGTGTGTGACTGTGTGTCACTGTGTGTGACGGCGTGTGACTGTGTGTGACTGTGTGTCACTGTGTGTGACGGCGTGTGACTGTGTCACTGTGTGTCATGGCGTGTGACTGTGTGTCACTGTGTGTGACGGCGTGTGACTGTGTGACTGTGTGTCACTGTGTGTTACTGTGTGTGACGGCGTGTCACTGTGTGTGACGGCGTGTGACTGTGTGTCACTGTGTGTCACTGTGTGTGACTGTGTGTGACTGTGTGTCACTGTGTGTGACGGCGTGTCACGGCGTGTGACTGTGTGTGACGGCGTGTGACTGTGTGTGACTGTGTCACTGTGTGTCATGGTGTGTGACTGTGTGTGACTGTGTATGACTGTGTGTGACTGTGTGTGACGGCGTGTCACTGTGTGTCACTGTGTGTCACGGTGTGTGACTGTGTGTGACTGTGTGTGACTGTGTGTCACGGCATGTCCCTGTGCGTCTCCGTGTGACTGTGTCCACGTGTTTCCGTGTGTCTGTCTCTGTGTGTCTGTCTCTGTGTGTCTGTCTCTGTGTGACTGTCTCTGTGTGTGTCTCTGTGTGTCTCTGTGTGTCTCTGTGTGTCTGTCTCTGTGTGTCTGTCTCTGTGTGTCTGTCTCTGTGTGTCTCTGTGTGTCTCTGTGTGTCTGTCTCTGTGTGAGTGTCTCTGTGTGTCTGTCTCTATGTCTGTCTCTGTGTGTCTGTCTCTGTGTGTCTCTGTCTGTCTCTGTGTGTCTGTCTCTGTGTGTCTGTCTCTGTGTGTCTGTCTCTGTGTGTCTCTGTGTGTCTGTCTCTGTGTGAGTGTCTCTGTGTGTCTGTCTCTATGTCTGTCTCTGTGTGTCTGTCTCTGTGTGTCTCTGTCTGTCTCTGTGTGAGTGTCTCTGTGTGTCTGTCTCTGTGTGTCTGTCTCTGTGTGTCTCTGTGTGTCTGTCTCTGTGTGTGTGTCTCTGTGTGTCTGTCTCTGTGTGTCTGTCTCTGTGTGTCTCTGTGTGTCTGTCTCTGTGTGAGTGTCTCTGTGTGTCTGTCTCTATGTCTGTCTCTGTGTGTCTGTCTCTGTGTGTCTCTGTGTGTCTCTGTGTGAGTGTCTCTGTGTGTCTCTGTGTGAGTGTCTCTGTGTGTCTGTCTCTGTGTGTCTGTCTCTGTGTGTCTGTGTGTGTCTGCCTCTGTGTGTGTGTCTCTGTGTGTCTGTCTCTGTGTGAGTGTCTCTGTGTGAGTGTCTCTGTGTGTCTGTCTCTGTGTGTCTGTCTCTGTGTGTCTCTGTCTGTCTCTGTGTGTCTGTCTCTGTGTGTCTGTCTCTGTGTGTCTGTCTCTGTGTGTCTCTGTGTGTCTGTCTCTGTGTGAGTGTCTCTGTGTGTCTGTCTCTATGTCTGTCTCTGTGTGTCTGTCTCTGTGTGTCTCTGTGTGTCTCTGTGTGAGTGTCTCTGTGTGTCTCTGTGTGAGTGTCTCTGTGTGTCTGTCTCTGTGTGTCTGTCTCTGTGTGTCTGTCTCTGTGTGTCTGTGTGTGTCTGCCTCTGTGTGTGTGTCTCTGTGTGTCTGTCTCTGTGTGAGTGTCTCTGTGTGAGTGTCTCTGTGTGTCTGTCTCTGTGTGTCTGTCTCTGTGTGTCTCTGTGTGTCTCTGTGTGTCTGTCTCTGTGTGTCTGTCTCTGTGTGTCTGTCTCTGTGTGTCTGTCCCCACCTTGTTGACGTGGCGACTGGTGAAGAGAGCCGGCTTGCTCTCACGGTGCCGGTGGAAATTCAGCGCCATGAGAGCATCTGGTCCCACCGAGAAGTAGTTGTTCATGGACAGGCTCTGTGCACCGTCGCCGAACACACAAAGGCAAAGGTCCCCCGTGTAGCCTCCCCACAGACCCATGGGGAGGCTGGGCCCTGCACCAGGTACTCATCTCATGTTTAACACGTCCTACACCAGGCACTCATCTGATGTTTAACACGTCCTGCACCAGTCACTCATCTGATGAATAACACGTCCAGCACCAGGCACTCATCTGATGTTTAACACGTCCTACACCAAGCACTCATCTGATGTTTAACACGTCCTGCACCAGTCACTCATCTGATGTTTAACACGTCCTGCACCAGTCACTCATCTGATGTTTAACACGTCCTGCCATAGTCACTCATCTGATGTTTAACACGACCTGCACCAGTCACTCTTCTGATGTTTAACACGTCCTGTACCAGGCACTCATGTGATGTTTAACACGTCCTGCACCAGTCACTCATCTGATGTTTAACACGTCCTGCACCAGGTACTCATCTGATGTTTAACACGTCCTGCACCAGTCACTCATCTGATGAATAACACGTCCTGCACCAGTCACTCATCTGATGTTTAACACGTCCTGTACCAGGTACTCATCTGATGTTTAACACGTCCTGCCATAGTCACTCATCTGATGTTTAACACGACCTGCACCAGTCACTCATCTGATGTTTAACACGTCCTGCACCAGGTACTCATCTGATGAATAACACGTCCTGCACCAGTCACTCATCTGATGTTTAACACGTCCTGCACCAGGTACTCATCTGATGTTTAACACGTCCTGTACCAGTCACTCATCTGATGTTTAACACGTCCTGCACCAGGTACTCATCTGATGTTTAACACGTCCTGTACCAGTCACTCATCTGATGTTTAACACGTCCTGCACCAGTCACTCATCTGATGTTTAACACGTCCTGCACCAGTCACTCATCTGATGTTTAACACGTCCTGCCATAGTCACTCATCTGATGTTTAACACGACCTGCACCAGTCACTCTTCTGATGTTTAACACGTCCTGTACCAGGCACTCATGTGATGTTTAACACGTCCTGCACCAGTCACTCATCTGATGTTTAACACGTCCTGCACCAGGTACTCATCTGATGTTTAACACGTCCTGCACCAGTCACTCATCTGATGAATAACACGTCCTGCACCAGTCACTCATCTGATGTTTAACACGTCCTGTACCAGGTACTCATCTGATGTTTAACACGACCTGCACCAGTCACTCATCTGATGTTTAACACGTCCTGCACCAGGTACTCATCTGATGAATAACACGTCCTGCACCAGTCACTCATCTGATGTTTAACACGTCCTGCACCAGGTACTCATCTGATGTTTAACACGTCCTGTACCAGTCACTCATCTGATGTTTAACACGTCCTACACCAGGTACTCATCTGATGTTTAACACGTCCTGTACCAGTCACTCATCTGATGTTTAACACGTCCTGCACCAGGTACTCATCTGATGTTTAACACGTCCTGTACCATTCACTCATCTGATGTTTAACACGTCCTACACCAGGTACTCATCTGATGTTTAACACGTCCTGTACCAGGCACTCATGTGATGTTTAACACGGCAGCACCAGGCACTCATGTGATGTTTAACACGTCCTGCACCAAGCACTCATCTGATGTTTAACACGTCCTACACCAGGGTTGGTCTAAGACCGGTTCGAATATTGACGCCTGATGTTGGCCGTGAGCGGGAATCGAACCCAGGTGTCCAGTCACGTAGCGCAGCGCTGAAGCATCAGCACAACGTGTAGGTGAGTGGTTCAGAGTGGTGAGTGGTTCAGCGTGGTGAGTGGTTCAGCGTGGTGAGTGGTTCAGCGTGGTGAGTGGTTCAGAATGGTGAGTGGTTCAGAGTGGTGAGTGGCTCAGCGTGGTGAGTGGTTCAGCGTGGTGAGTGGTTCAGAGTGGTGAGTGGTTCAGAGTGGTGAGTGGTTCAGAGTGGTGAGTGGTTCAGCGTGGTGAGTGGTTCAGAGTGGTGAGTGGTTCAGAGTGGTGAGTGGCTCAGCATGGTGAGTGGTTCAGCGTGGTGAGTGGTTCAGCGTGGTGAGTGGTTCAGCGTGGTGAGTGGCTCAGCGTGGTGAGTGGTTCAGCGTGGTGGTGAGTGGTTCAGAGTGGTGAGTGGCTCAGCGTGGTGAGTGGTTCAGCGTGGTGAGTGGCTCAGCGTGGTGGTGAGCGTGCATGGCGAGGTCACCTTGGTGAGCTTGCGGAACACCTTGTAGCCACGATTCGTGACCTGGACCCTCCACCTGAACATGGGGGACACGGAGTGAGCACGGGGTGAGCACGGGGTGAGCACGGAGGACACGGGGTGAGCACAGGGTGAGTACGGGGTGAGCACGGGGTGAGTACGCGGTGAGCGTGGAGTGAGTACGGGGTGAGTACGGAGGACACGGGGTGAGCACGGGACAGCGGCTGAACACAGATGCTCAACCACGCGGCGTAGCAGGTCGTGTCCAGGCCGTGTCCAGGTCGTGTCCAAGTCGTGTCCAAGTCGTGTCCAGGACGTGTCCGAGTCCTGTCCAGGTCCTGTCCAAGTCGTGTCCAAGTCGTGTCCAGGACGTGTCCGAGTCCTGTCCAGGTCCTGTCCAAGTCGTGTCCAGGACGTGTCCGAGTCCTGTCCAGGTCGTGTCCAAGTCGTGTCCAGGTCCTGTCCAAGTCTCGTCCAGGTCGTGTCCAGGTCGTGTCGCACCTGTCCAGCGTGCGCGTCTCAGCTCTCCGCACGTCTCCGAGCCGCTCCTCCAGGGCGCCGTCCCCCGGGAATCCCTCGCGCCAGCCCAGCGAGCGTGCCAGGTCGTTGCCGGTGCCCAGCGGCAGCACCGCCACGGGGGGGCGCGCCACCCGCTCGTCCTGCGGCGGCACCGCTCGTTACACGCGGCGCCCGCCGCGGCCGTCTGGAACGTTCTTCTTCCCTTCCCATGTTATAGGCAGCCGCTGGAGCTGTGCACCTTGTAAATCATCGTCTGAAGTGACGAACTGGTTTGTTTAGTGTTGTTGTTGTGTTTAGTGTTGTTGTGTTTAGTGTTGTTGTTGTGTTTAGTGTTGTTGTGTTTAGTGTTGTTGTTGTGTTTAGTGTTGTTGTGTTTAGTGTTGTTGTGTTTAGTGTTGTTGTGTTTAGTGTTGTTGTTGTGTTTGGTGTTGTTGTTGTGTCTAGTGTTGTTGTGTTTAGTGTTGTTGTGTTTAGTGTTGTTGTGTTTAGTGTTGTTGTGTTTAGTGTTGTTGTTGTGTTTAGTGTTGTTGTGTTTAGTGTTGTTGTTGTGTTTAGTGTTGTTGTGTTTAGTGTTGTTGTTGTGTTTAGTGTTGTTGTTGTGTTTAGTGTTGTTGTGTCTGGTGTTGTTGTGTTTAATGTTGTGTGTTGTTGTGTTTAGTGTTGTGTTTAGTGTTGTTGTTGTTGTTGTGTTTAGTGTGTTTAGTGTTGTTGTGTTTAGTATTGTTGTTGTGTTTAGTGTTGTTGTGTCTAGTGTTGTTGTGTTTCATGTTGTTGTGTTTAGTGTTGTTGTGTTTGGTGTTGTTGTTGTGTTGTTGTTGTGTTTAGTGTTGTTGTGTTTAGTGTTGTTGTTGTGTTTAGTGTTGTTGTGTTTAGTGTTGTTGTTGTGTTTAGTGTTGTTGTTGTGTTTAGTGTTGTTGTGTTTAGTGTTGTTGTGTTTAGTGTTGTTGTGTTTAGTGTTGTTGTGTTTAGTGTTGTTGTTGTGTTTAGTGTTGTTGTTGTGTTTAGTGTTGTTGTTGTTGTGTTTAGTGTTGTTGTTGTTGTGTTTAGTGTTGTTGTGTTTAGTGTTGTTGTTGTGTTTAGTGTTGTTGTTGTTGTTGTGTTTAGTGTTGTTGTGTTTAGTGTTGTTGTGTTTAGTGTTGTTGTTGTTGTGTTTAGTGTTGTTGTTGTGTTTAGTGTTGTTGTTGTGTTTAGTGTTGTTGTTGTTGTTGTGTTTAGTGTTGTTGTTGTGTTTAGTGTTGTTGTTGTGTTAAGTGTTGTTGTTGTGTTTGGTGTTGTTGTTGTTGTTGTGTTAAGTGTTGTTGTTGTGTTTAGTGTTGTTGTTGTGTTTGGTGGTGTTGTTGTTGTTGTTGTTGTGTTTAGTGTTGTTGTCCTTCCCCCCGCATCTCCGATTAGCGTGTTTGGCTACATACGGTGCGAAAGAAGTTCAACACTGGCACACTCATCCACAATCACCAACATCGCCACAACCATCACCACCATAGCCACCATCACCACATCCACCACCATCCACTATGTCCAATATCACTGCCACTACCCTAACCACTCTCACCACATTCACCGTGACCCACGGTAACCACTGTCACCGCCACTACTACTGCTTCTACCGTAGCCGTTATCACCACTATAATCACCACCACCATCACCACCACCATCACCACCACCAACAACAACAACGATCGCCATTCGCCACTAAGTGGCGGTGACGTCACCACGACGCTCGTGCCAGGCCATGTGCACCTTGAGGCCACGTCAAGTGTCGAACGCCCGCTGGCAGGAGGTCACGGGGCAGACCCAGCAGGTGCCACTGCCACCACATGCGTGGCGTGGCGAGCGTTCGTCCAGCGGTTAGCGCCACGCTGCGCCACGAACCTCGCTGCTCGGTCAGGGCCACCGAACGGCTCCTGGGCCTCACTTAGGTCGACTCGGCCTCAAACGAGTAACCCGGTGTGGTGTGTGAACACCAGCAGTGGACTGACAAACGACTTAAACACATTGTTTGCTCATTTTAAGCAGGCAAGGCCCCAACTGAGCTCCTGGAAATTTTCTTTCCAAGGCGACCCGTGGCCACCGCGGACGATAGCGCGACCAAAGTGGCGCATCACGTGGACAAAGTGGCACATCACGTGGACAAAGTGGCCCATCACGTGGACAAAGTGGCCCATCACGTGGACAAAGTGGCACATCACGTGGACAAAGTGGCCCATCACGTGGACAAAGTGGCACATCACGTGGACAAAGTGGCCCATCACGCGGACAAAGTGGCACATCACGTGGACAAAGTGGCCCATCACGTGGACAAAGTGGCACATCACGTGGACAAAGTGGCCCATCACGTGGACAAAGTGGCCCATCACGTGGACAAAGTGGCCCATCACGTGGACAAAGTGGCACATCACGTGGACAAAGTGGCACATCACGTGGACAAAGTGGCCCATCACGTGGACAAAGTGGCACATCACGTGGACAAAGTGGCCCATCACGTGGACAAAGTGGCACATCACGTGGACAAAGTGGCCCATCACGTGGACAAAGTGGCCAATCACGTGGACAAAGTGGCCCATCACGTGGACAAAGTGGCCCATCACGTGGACAAAGTGGCACATCACGTGGACAAAGTGGCCCATCACGTGGACAAAGTGGCCCATCACGTGGACAAAGTGGCCCATCACGCAGACAAAGTGGCCCATCACGTGGACAAAGTGGCCCATCACGTGGACAAAGTGGCCCATCACGTGGACAAAGTGGCCCATCACGTGAACAAAGTGGCCCATCACGTGGACAAAGTGGCCCATCACGTGGACAAAGTGGCCCATCACGTGGACAAAGTGGCCCATCACGCGGAGAAAGTGGCCCATCACGCGGACAAAGTGGCCCATCACGTGGACAAAGTGGCCCATCACGTGGACAAAGTGGCCCATCACGTGGACAAAGTGGCCCATCACGCGGACAAAGTGGCCCATCACGTGAACAAAGTGGCCCATCACGTGGACAAAGTGGCCCATCACGTGGACAAAGTGGCCCATCACGCGGACAAAGTGGCCCATCACGTGAACAAAGTGGCCCATCACGTGGACAAAGTGGCCCATCACGTGGACAAAGTGGCCCATCACGTGGACAAAGTGGCCCATCACGCGGACAAAGTGGCCCATCACGTGGACAAAGTGGCCCATCACGCGGACAAAGTGGCCCATCACGTGGACAAAGTGGCCCATCACGTGGACAAAGTGGCCCATCACGTGGACAAAGTGGCCCATCACGTGGACAAAGTGGCCCATCACGTGGACAAAGTGGCCCATCACGCGGACAAAGTGGCCCATCACGTGGACAAAGTGGCCCATCACGTGGACAAAGTGGCCCATCACGAGCCTCCTCCCCCCGCCCCCACCCTCCCCCCGCCCCCACCCTCCCCCCGCCCCCACCTGCTCCAGGAGGCGGTCGATGGCGTCGAGCGCCCAGCCGACGGTGCCGTCCCCACCGCACACGAGCACACGCGGGGAGTGCTTGGGGAAGAGCGCACACAGCGCCAGCGCCTCCTCCGGTGACTCCTCGCTCATGTCCACCACCTGGGTGGGTGGGTGGGTGAGTGAGTGAGTGGGTAGGTGGGTTAGTGGGTGGGTGGGTGAGTAGGTGGGTGGGTGGGTTAGTGAGTGAGTGAGTGAGTAAAGTGGGCTAGTGAGTTAGTCAGTGAGTGAGTGGGTGGGTGAGTGAGTGGGTGAGTAAAGTGAGCTAGTGAGTTAGTCAGTGAGTGAGTGGGTGGGTGGGTTAGTGAGTGAGTGAGTAAAGTGGGCTAGTGAGTTAGTCAGTGAGTGGGTGGGTGAGTGAGTGGGTGAGTAAAGTGAGCTAGTGAGTTAGTCAGTGAGTGAGTGGGTGGGTGGGTTAGTGAGTGAGTAAAGTGAGCTAGTGAGTTAGTCAGTGAGTGAGTGGGTGGGTGGGTTAGTGAGTGAGTGAGTAAAGTGAGCTAGTGAGTTAGTCAGTGAGTGAGTGGGTGGGTTAGTGAGTGAGTAAAGTGAGCTAGTGAGTTAGTCAGTGAGTGAGTGGGTGGGTGGGTTAGTGAGTGAGTGAGTAAAGTGAGCTAGTGAGTTAGTCAGTGAGTGAGTGAGCGGGTGGGTGAGTGGGTGGGTGAGTAAAGTGGGCTAGTGAGTTAGTGAGTGAGTGAGTAAAGTGAGCTAGTGAGTTAGTGAGTGAGTGGGTGGGTGAGTGAGTGAGTGGGTGTGTGAGTGAGTAAAGTGAGCTAGTGAGTTAGTGAGTGAGTGGGTGGGTGAGTGGGTGGGTGGGTGTGTGAGTGAGTGAGTGGGTGAGTGAGTGAGTAAAGTGAGCTAGTGGGTTAGTGAGCTAGTGAGTGAGTAAAGTGAGCTAGTGAGTTAGTGAGTGGGTAGGTGGGTGAGTGAGTGAGTAAAGTGAGCTAGTGGGTTAGTGAGCTAGTGAGTTAGTGAGTGAGTGAGTGGGTGGGTGAGTGAGTGAGTAAAGTGAGCTAGTGAGTGAGTGAGTGAGTAAAGTGAGCTAGTGAGTTAGTGAGTGAGTGGGTGGGTGTGTGAGTGAGTGAGTAAAGTGAGCTGGTGAGTGAGTGAGTGGGTTGCTTGAGTGAGTGGGTGTGTGAGTAAAGTGAGCTAGTGAGTGAGTCGCCAGTGAGCGTGACAAGAGCCCAGGCAGCGAACAGCGGGCGGCCCCCACCTGCACGGGGTTGAGGAGGCCACGCAGCTGGCGCAGGAGGAGCTGAGCGGCGCCGTCACCGCTGCGCCGGTTGACGAGCACCAGCAGCGGGGTCCAGGTGGCGTCCACGCACGGCAGGGCGGCGGCCTACGGCGGCGGCGGGGGGGGGTCAAGCGCTGGCGCTGCCGGGCGAGCGTCGGACAAACGCGTCGCGGGCGACGCCGAGGATGGCGCTTGCTCCCCGGCGGGGCCGCTAACTTTTACGGGAATGTTTATTTAGGCCGCGGGAGGTAATCCGACGAGCCACGAAGCTCTTGTTCACGGACGTTGGGTAAAGGTGGCCGCGGGGGTTTAGAACGTTGCAACAACAACAATAACAACAAGGCAATACGCAAAACAGTGGGCGCCACGGTGGCGAGCAGATGTTAACTACCTCGCCTGGTACACAGGAGGTCGTGGGTTCGATCCCGACCCTGACGCCTGCTGCTGTATATGTAGAGTCTGTGTGTCTCTCTCCTCGTGGTGAGATGTTAACAACCTCACCTGGTACACAGGAGGTCGTGGGTTCGATCCCGATCCTGACGATACCTGCTGTATAATATTTAGAGTTTGCGTGTCTCTCTCTCTGTGGTGAGATGTTAACTACCTCGCCTGGTACACAGGAGGTCGTGGGTTTGATCCCGACCCTGACGATGCCTGCTGCTGCTGCTGTATATTTGGAGTCTGCGTGTCTCTCTCCTCGTGGCCGCGTGGATTTTTCTCTGGGTCACCTGCGGTGTTTTCCTCCACATTTGGAGTATTTGGCTGCTGCTATGAATGTCCACGTGGTGACGACGATGAGCCACTTCATTGAGTTATCATTTGTGGCCAGGTCGCTTCTATACACCTCAGTGGGCCTTACCTGGTAAATTAAAAATAGTTCTTCGTAAAACTATTTTTGACTCGCAATAAACATTGTTTAGTTTATAGGAAACGTTAACATATCACTTTAAAAAGAGACACAAATATTATCGTAGCAGGTGAAGCCCACGAAGTGATTAGCCTCTTCTTCAGAAGAGACCTGGCCACAAAATGATAACCCAATGAAGTGGCTCATCGTCGTCACCACGTGGACATTTATAGCAGCAGCCAAATACTCTAAAAGCGTGAGCGAGCGAGAGAGCGAGTGAGACAGAGCGTGAGAGAGCGAGTGGGAGAGAGCGTGAGAGAGAGAGCAATAGCGAGAGTGAGCGAGTGAGCGAGTGAGTGAGCGAGCGGTAGAGCGAGAGTGAGTGAGAGAGTGGGCGAGGGTTCGAGTGAGAGAGTGAGTGAGAGAGTGAGCGAGAGAGTGAGCGAGCGTTCGAGTGAGCGAGTGAGCGAGAGAGTAAGTGAGTGAGAGAGAGAGTGAGAGAGTGAGAGAGTGAGCGAGAGAGTAAGTGAGTGAGAGAGAGAGTGAGAGAGTGAGCGAGAGAGTAAGTGAGTGCGAGAGAGTAAGTGAGTGAGAGAGAGAGTGAGAGAGTGAGCGAGAGAGTAAGTGAGTGCGAGAGAGTAAGTGAGTGAGAGAGAGAGTGAGAGAGTGAGTGAGTGAGTGAGAGAGTGAGAGAGAGAGCGTGAGAGAGAGAGCGAGTGAGAGAGTGAGCGAGTGAGAGAGTGAGCGAGAGAGTAAGTGAGTGAGAGAGAGAGTGAGAGAGAGAGTGAGAGAGTGAGTGAGTGAGAGAGAGAGTGAGAGAGAGAGTGAGAGAGTGAGTGAGCGAGTGAGCGAGCGAGTGGTAGAGCGACAGCGAGTGAGTGAGTGAGCGAGTGAGCGAGTGGTAGAGCGACAGTGAGTGAGTGAGTGAGCGAGCGAGCGAGTGGTAGAGCGACAGTGAGTGAGTGAGTGAGCGGTGCGTCCTTGACAGGCGCCCCCACCTGCCGTAGCGCCGCGTGTAGGGTCGGTGGCGGGATGATGACTCCGCGTAGCGGACCCAGGTCGCACACATCGTCATCCTCCTCGTCGCCCTCCTCGTCGCCCTCCTCGTCGCCCTCCTCGTCGCCCTCGCCGCGTGGCCGGCAAGCGTCGTGCACGCAGCGCTGGCACCAGGCACAGCGAGCGTCGCACAGCCGCGGCTCGGCGCCGCACGGCGCGCCGCACACGGAGCACGCGGAGCACAGCGGCACCGAGCCACACACCCACAGGTGGTGCATGCGGCCACCGGGAGCCGGGGAGCACCTGGGCACGGGCGCGGTCAGAGAGAGGTCACAGTGAGAGAGGTCACAGAGACACGGCGGGAGAGAGGTCACAGTGAGAGAGGTCACAGAGACACGGCGACAGAGGTCACAGTGAGAGAGGTCACAGAGACACGGCGGGAGAGAGGTCACAGTGAGAGAGGTCACAGAGACACGGCGGGAGAGAGGTCACAGTGAGAGAGGTCACAGAGACACGGCGGGAGAGAGGTCACAGTGAGAGAGGTCACAGAGACACGGCGACAGAGGTCACAGTGAGAGAGGTCACAGAGACACGGCGAGAGAGGTCACAGTGAGAGAGGTCACAGAGACACGGCGAGAGAGGTCACAGTGAGAGAGGTCACAGAGACACGGCGAGAGAGGTCACAGTGAGAGAGGTCACAGAGACACGGCAAGAGAGAGGTCAGAGACACGGCCAGAGAGGCATGGTCAGGGACACTGTGTGTTGTTGACACGGTGTGAACACACACCGTGTCAACAACACACACCGTGTGAACTCACACCGTGTGAACACACTGTGTGTGTTCACACGGTGTGAGTTCACACGGTGTGTGTTCACACAGTGTGAACACACACCGTGTGAACACACACACACACCTTGTGAACACACACACACACCGTGTCAACACACACCGTGTGAACACACACACACCGTGTGAACACACACGGTCTAGCCCGTATTCCTGTACAGGGAAATCGAGTTTTCAGGTCCATACGGCGTTACAGCCGTCCATAAATGACGTCACGCACCTAGGGGGGGTCAGACATTTGTGACGATGTTTGACGAGGGGGGGGGGTTGAGAATGTGACGTCACATCAAAATGCGCAACTTTAAATAAATATAGACAACGCGTTCTACTTAATTAAATATACTTTGTAATAAATGTTTTCTCCTACAACATCAGAGTGCAGCGATTTGAAGCATGTTTTATTTATTTATTTGGGGGGGGGGGGGGCAGAGCTTTGTGACGTCATATTTGAGGAGGGGGGTCTGACTTTTTGTGACGCCGTGTGATGAGGGGGGGGGTCCAAAAACCGTCCAAAATCGCGTGACGTCATTTATGGACGGCCCCTTCCTCCCTTGCGATGGGACTTTGTAGGATGAACGTTGAGATTTACAAGGGGCACGGGGTGACCAATAAGGTCTGAGTTGGTCTGTAATGAGGTAGGGCTCTGGTAAGGGGTTGACAGGTTTGTGTGGACCACCCTGCAGAGTACACTACACCACCACCTCTACCACCTCACTCCTCCATTCACCTCATCACCTCTCACTCAACCTCCTCACAGCTTTCACCTCAGCACTTTCCGCTCCACCTCCTCCACCCCATCATCCTCCGTCATCTCGTCGCGTACGCACGGAGGCGCGACTAGCAAGCTCCTCCTCACCAACCTCCTCACCCACCTCCTCACCCACCGACTCACCCACCTCCTCACCCACCTCCTCATCCACATCACCCACCTCCTCACCCACCTCCTCACCCAGATCCTCACCCAGATCCTCACCCACCTCCTCACTCACCTCCTCACCCACCTCCTCACCCACCTCCTCACCCACCTCCTCACCCAGATCCTCACCCACCTCCTCACTCACCTCCTCACCCACCTCCTCGCCCACCTCCTCAACCACCTCGTCACCCACCTCGTCACCCACCTCCTCACTCACCTCCTCACCCACCTCCTCACCCACCTCCTCACCCACCTCCTCACCCAGATCCTCACCCACCTCCTCACCCACCTCCTCGCCCACCTCCTCAACCACCTCGTCACCTACCTCGTCACCCACCTCCTCACCCACCTCCTCACCCACCGACTCACTCACCTCCTCACCCACCTCCTCACCCACCTCCTCACCCACCACCTCACCCACCTCCTCGCCCACCTCCTCGCCCACCTCCTCGCCCACCTCCTCGCCCACATCCTCACCCACCTCCTCACCCACCTCCTCGCCCACCTCCTCACCCACCTCGTCACCCACCTCGTCACCCACCTCGTCACCCACCTCGTCACCCACCTCGTCACCCACCGACTCACTCACCTCCTCACCCACCTCCTCACCCACCTCCTCACCCACCTCCTCGCCCACCTCCTCGCCCACCTCCTCGCCCACCGACTCACCCACCTACTCACCCACCTCCTCACCCACCTCCTCGCCCACCTCCTCGCCCACCTCCTCACCCACCGACTCACCCACCTCCTCACCCACCTCCTCACCCACATCTTCACCCACCTCACCCACCTCCTCACCCACCTTCTCACCCACCTCCTCACCCACCTCCTCACCCACCTCCTCGCCCACCTCCTCGCCCACCTCCTCACCTCGCCTTGCAGCGCAGGGTGGCCTCGGCCGTGGCCACGCAGGGTCCGTGGGCACAGAGTCCACAGGTGTGGCAGCAGGAGACGTGCAGCAGGGCGGACTGCGTGCACACGCAGCAGAAGGCCGGGCGGCCAAACAGCTCCACCTCGTCCCACGAGTGCCGACAGTCCTCGTCCTCCTCCTCCTCTTCCCACGCCTCCTCCTCCGTCGTCGCCGGCTTCTCCCCCTCATCCTTCTCCTTGCCTCCCACCGCCGGCGGCGATGGCGGCCGTCGCCTCCACCTGCCGTGGCGGAGACGGTGAGTTTGGTGAGCGAGGGGAGGGCGAGCGGGAGACGTGACGGTGAGTTTGGTGAGCAGGGGAGGGCGAGCGGGAGACGTGACGGTGAGTTTGGTGAGCAAGCGGGAGACGTGACGGTGAGTTTGGTGAGCGAGGGAGGGCGAGCGGGAGACGTGACGGTGAGTTTGGTGAGCGAGGGAGGGAGAGCGGGAGACGTGACGGTGAGTTTGGTGAGCGAGGGAGGGCGAGCGGGAGACGAGACGGTGAGTTTGGTGAGCAGGGGAGGGCGAGCGGGAGACGAGACGGTGAGTTTGGTGAGCGAGGCAGGGCGAGCGGGAGACGTGACGGTGAGTTTGGTGAGCAAGCGGGAGACGTGACGGTGAGTTTGGTGAGCGAGCGGGAGACGTGACGGTGAGTTTGGTGAGCGAGGGAGGGCGAGCGGGAGACGAGGGGGGAGTACCGGGTGGGCCGTGCCCACCTCGGCTGTTGCCGCCGCCGCCGCGGTGCCGCGTGGAGGCCCGCGTGTCCCCGCGGGGGCCAGCGGCTGCGGTAGAGGCGGTAGAGGCGGTAGAGGAGCGTGAGCAGGACGGGAGACGCGACGGCCACGCACGTCCACAGCGCCACGGCCGACACCCCTGGCGCGGGGGGAGCCTCCGGAGGGGAGGAACTGGGGGGGTCGTCCATGGCGACCGCGAGGAGTGAAGAGGAGGGACCGCGGAGCGACGAGGTGACCTGGAGGATGTGGGGGGGGGGGGAGAGGTCAGAGTGAGTGGAGATGATCTTGGAGAGAATACAGCAGTGGTTGGAGTCACCACACGTTCACCATAGACACCACGCATACACCACGCTCGCGTACACACCTTACCGACGTACGGCAAGTGGCGGGCGGCGACGTCACCACGGCGCCCGTGCCAGGCTAGGTGCACTTCGAGGCTGCCACGTGAAGTGTCGGGAGGCTCGCTGCCGGCAGGAAGAGGAGGTCACGGGACGGACCCAGCGGATGCCGCGGGTGGCCCGAGCGAGATGGCCGGCAGAGACACAGATCCACCACCATCACCACCGCCACCATCACCACCATCACCACCACCATCACCACCGCCACCATCACCACCATCACCACCACCATCACCACCGCCACCATCACCACCATCACCACCATCACCATCACCACCGCCACCACCACCATTACCACCATCACCACCACCACCATCACCACCACCACCATTACCACCGCCACCATCACCACCATCACCACCGCCACCATCACCACCATCACCACCATCACCACCACCATCACCACCGCCACCATCACCACCATCACCACCACCACCATCACCACCGCCACCACCACCATTACCACCATCACCACCACCACCATCACCACCACCACCATTACCACCGCCACCATCACCACCATCACCACCACCATCACCACCATCACCACCATCACCACCACCACCATCACCTGAGGCCCCCTTCTGTTGCCAAACCCGCTGCGTTTCAGCAGCGCAACCCCCACGGCATCCCGACAACACAACCCCAAACACCACCAACACAACCCCGCACACCACCACCAACAACACAACCCCGCACACCACCACCATAACCCCGCACACCACCACCACCACCACCAACAACACAACCCTGCACACCACCACCAACAGCACAACCCCGCACACCACCACCACCAACAACACAACCCCGCACACCACCACCAACACAACCCCGCACACCACCACCAACAACAACACAACCCCGCACACCACCACCACCAACACAACCCCACACACCACCACCAACACAACCCCGCACACCACCACCACCACAACACCGCACACCACCAACACCACCACCACCACAACCCCACACACACCACACACACCACACACTCCACACACACCACACCACACACACCACAACAACCGCCGTTCGCCACTAAGTGGCGGTGACGTCACCACGACGCTTGTGCCAGGCCATGTGCACCTTGAGGCCACGTGAAGTGTCGAACGCCCGCTGGCAGGAGGTCACGGGGCAGACCCAGGTGCCAAGGGTCGACTGACTGAGATGACTGGCTGATGCACCACCTGTGCCCCCTACTGTGCCAACCTGCTGTGCTTTAGCCACCCGGCGCTCCGCTCGTTGTTGTGAGCGTCGCTCCTGCGCCCTCCGTTGTTGTTGGAGGGCGACTGCCTCCAACTGCCCAGTAGCGTCCTTCACGAGCCTCCTCCACAGAGGCCGATCTTGACACCGCTGGTACCAGTCATCGGCAAGTCCACTCAGCTCCACGTCCTCCTGTACCACATCACTCCAACTCTTCTCTAGCCCGTGCCGCGCCTGTTTAGCCCCCTCGATCCGGCTGAACAAAAGCTGTTTCGGCATGCGGTGGCTGGGCATGCGGGCTACATGACCCAGCCATCGCAGCCTTGCCCGCCGGAGGAGCTCACCGATGGGACCTTGTCCAGATCTTTCAAGAATTTGTGAGGTCCTCACACAATCCAGTCTGGTTGAACCCAGGATGGATCGTAGGCAGGCTAGCCTAAATGTTTCTAACCGGCAAAGATGTTCCATTAGGGGGGTCCACGTTTCGCAAGCGTAGAGAAGGGAGGGAATGACCGTGGCCGAGAAGACCTGAAGCTTAGTGCGGAGCGACAGATCAGGTAGCTTCCACGCAGCGTTACGCAACCGATGAAAAGATATTGCCACTCGACTGATTCGGAGTGAGACCTCTGCTGTTAAACTGGAGTCGGTCATAAGCACACTGCCCAGGTATGGGAAACTCTCCACTCTCTCCACAACTGCCCCATCACCAATTGGGAGTTGTGGGGATGGAGTGTCTGATGGTACAAAATACCCAGGCAGGTGCTTAGTTTTGGTGGGGCTGATGGTAAGGCCCCATCTCTTAGTGGCACGCTCCAGTCCCAGCAGCAGCGTCTCCAAATCCTCCTCTGAATGAGCAGCTATTACCAAATCATCGGCATACATAACGTGGTTGAGCAATAGAGAGCCATCCCTTGACAGCACCCGGGCATCGATCAGCCTCCCATTATATCTGTACCATATGGACAGTCCCCCGGTACTGCTATTGAAGGCTTCACGAACTACGTGGTCAAAATAGATGTTAAATAATGTGGGAGCCAGAGGACATCCCTGTCGCACCCCAAGGTGTACAGGGAATGGCTCTGACTCCCGACCACGTAGTTTTACCCGGGCCCGCTCACCATCATGAAGGTCCTTAATGATCGTGAGCAGAGGGTCAGGGACTCCAAAGAAGAACAACCCAGAGCCCAGGCCTACTGATGGTATCATAGGCCTTGACCAGGTCAATAAAGCAGAGATGTAGGTCCTGTTGGAATTCCCTACACCTCTGCTGTAGCAGACGGACAGAAAATATGGCATCTGTGCAGGACCGTCCTTTCCTGAAACCGCATTGGGGCTCCGCAAGCCTCTCCTCAGCGTGCCTGGCAAGGCGATGTTAAATAATCCTTGCCAGGACCTTTTCCGGCACACTGAGGAGTGAGATGCCCCTGTAGTTGTTACAGTCTGTGCGGTCCCCCTTCTTAAAGAGGGGGACCACCAGGGCATCCTTCCAATCCTGTGAAACCCGTCCAGTGGTCCAGATTGTTGTTATGATGTCATATAGGACAGTCTGTGCACAAACGCCACCCTCCCTCAGCATTTCGCTTGGGAGATCGTCTCTACCCGGTGCCTTTCCTGGTCTCAGACTCCGGATCGCCTTCAGTACTTCCTCAACAGATGGCACCTCAGCCAGCCACTCCCAGGGGTGACTTCGTCCAATAATTGAGGCACCGCAGCCTCAGCAGGGTCATCCCCACTTAGTGCCACGATGTTTTCCTGGCTAAGGGATTTCCCTTCCCCCAGGACCTCACAGAAATGCTCAGCAAATCTGCAAAACCTGTTCCTGGGGGTCGGAGATTGGATCACCGTTTTTTCGCCTAATGCTGGTAATAGGTGTGGCGCTGCAGGTTACTTTTTTGATGGAGTTAAATAGAGATTTGTGATCACGGGCCACTGAGGCAGACTCCATCTCCTCAGAAACCCGCGACCACCACCCATCCTTGCAGCGCCTGATGGCTCTCCGAACTTCTGAGCGAAGGCTGCGGTAAGCCTCCTCATTCTCTGATGTGGGATTCTGTAGCCGATGACAGTGGGCCTGTTGCTTTTTCTCAACCATCCTAAACACTTCCTCTGTCAGCCAGGGTCTCTCGGGAGGTCTGGACCGCGTACCCAAAGCAGCCATTGCAGCTGCATGAGTCACAGTCCTAAACCTCGCCCATTTACCCTCTACATCTGGAGGAGTGGGGGACGATGCCAACCCCAGCCGCAAGCGATGATGAAATTCTCGCTTGCAACTTTCATCAGATAACTGAGACCATGCCACTTTAGGTTGGAATGGGGTCCTGGGTGTACACCCACCACCGGAGTGGAAGAATGGCAGGCGCATCTTACAGATGACTAGTCGATGGTCAGAGGGCAGATCAGCTCCACGGTAGGTCCTAGTGTCAAGGACATGGGCTCGCATCCGCTGGTCCGTCACTGTGTAGTCCAGCAGATTGTTCTTGCTTGGACCCGGCATGCATCCATGATGTTGTGTGGATGCGCCGATGCCAGAACAGCATGTTGGTAATTACAAGCCCATGGGCTGCACAAAAATCTAGCAGCCTCCTACCGTTGTTATTGAGCTGATCTGGCCCATGCCCTCCAATCACTCCAGACCAGGTGCCAGCATCATGACCAACTCGGGCATTGAAGTCACCCAACAAGATGACTCTATCCCGAGGGGCCACTTTAGCCAGCACCTATGACAGGAGGTCATAGAAGGCATCTGACTCATCGGCTTTGCCTGCATCCCTCCACGGATGTTCGTCTTCGGTGGGGGCATAAGTAACCACGACCACCACTCCTCGCCTCCGGTTGATGGGAAGGCGAGCCCAAAGTAGCCTGGGGTTTACAGCTTCCCACACCTCACCGCCACACTCCCACGCACTCTTCATTCTTTTGTTCAAAAGAAGAGCCACACCCTGTTGTTTGACAGTCTGCTGCCCCGAGTAGAGGAATGTCCATCCCTCATGGTGGCAGGAGCCAGAACCGGTCCACCGGACCACCATACCACACACACCATACCACACACACCCACCACACACCACACACACCCACCACACACCACATCCACCACACACCACACCACACACACCACATACACCACACACACACCACACCATACACACCACATACACACACCACACACCACATACACACCACATAACACACCACTCACCACATACACACCACATCACACACACACACACCACACAACACACACACACAAACACACCACACACACACCACACACACCACACACACACACTACACACACTCAACACACACACACCACACACACAACACACACACAACACACCACACACCACACTACACACACATCACACACCACACACACACACACCACACACACCACACCACACACCACACACACACCACACACACATCACACACCACACACACCACACACACACCACACACACACACCACACACACGCTAAGAAACGAGCCCACCTCCCTGTTCGATGCTCACCGCGAGGAGACGGACGAGGCGGTGCAGGCGACGGTGGAGAGAGAATCCGGATTGGGATCGGAGCAGCACGCACGCGCACACAGACAAAGGTCCCCCGTGTAGCCTCGAGCAGACTGTAGGGGCAAGTGCTGTTAGTAGCGAGTAGCAGCGCCAATACACAGACAAAGGTCCCCCGTGTAGCCTCTAGCAGGCTGCAGGGGCAAGTGCTGTTAGCGAGCAGCGGCACCTGTGAAGGCTACCGGTACTGTGGCACACGAGGGGGTGGGTGGCCAGCACCACGCCCGGCCGCCTTTGTCTCCCCCCAGTGGCGATGTTTACTACACACAGCGCCGGGTACTCATTTTAGGCTGAGTCGACCTAGGGGAGGCCCAGGTTCGGTTCAGATTAAATCGTCACTGGTATTGGTGACCATGAGCGGGAATCGAACTAGGGTTCGCAGCGTAGCGCTAACCGCTGCGCCACCGCTCCTGCCGGTGAGACTGCCTGACACAGAGACACACAGACACACAGACACTGACACACGCGAGACACACGCGGGGAGTGAAGGCGGTGGGTGGCTGCAGGCTCCCGCGATGGCTGGAGCCGTGGCCGCGACCCGGATCCACATCGTGGGCTCTGTCGGTAGAGGCTCGGTATGCACTCGTGGTGGTGTGGCATTGATTGGTGGGTGGTGTGGCATTGATTAGTGGGTGGTGGTGGCATTGATTGGTGGGTCGTGGTGGCATTGATTGGTGGGTCGTGGTGGCATTGATTGGTGGGTCGTGGTGTGGCATTGATTAGTGGGTGGTGGTGGCATTGATTGGTGGGTGGTGGTGGCATTGATTGGTGGGTGGTGGTGGCATTGATCGGTGGGTCGTGGTGTGGCATTGATTAGTGGGTGGTGGTGACATTGATTGGTGGGTGGTGGTGGCATGGATTGGTGGGTGGTGGTGGCATTGATTGGTGGGTGGTGGTGGCATTGATTGGTGGGTGGTGGTGGCATTGATTGGTGGGTGGTGGTGTGACATTGATTAGTGAGTGGTGGTGGCATTGATTGGTGGGTCGTGGTGGCATTGATTGGTGGGTCGTGGTGGCATTGATTGGTGGGTCGTGCTGGCATTGATTGGTAGGTCGTGGTGTGGCATTGATTAATGGGTTGTGGTGTGGCATTGATTGGTGGGTGGTGGTGGCATTGATTGGTGGGTGGTGGTGTGGCATTGGTTGGTGGGTGGTGGTGTGGCATTGATTGGTGGGTGGTGGTGTGGCATTGATTAGTGGGTGGTGGTGGCATTGATTGGTGGGTCGTGGTGGCATTGATTGGTGGGTCGTGGTGGCATTGATTGGTGGGTCGTGGTGTGGCATTGATTAGTGGGTGGTGGTGGCATTAATTGGTGGGTGGTGGTGGCATTGATTGGTGGGTGGTGGTGGCATTGATTGGTGGGTGGTGGTGTGGCATTGATTAGTGGGTTGTGGTGTGGCATTGATTGGTGGGTCGTGGTGGCATTGATTGGTGGGTGGTGGTGTGGCATTGATTGGTGGGTGGTGGTGTGGCATTGATTGGTGGGTGGTGGTGGCATTGATTGGTGGGTGGTGGTGTGGCATTGATTGGTGGGTGGTGGTGGCATTGATGGGTGGGTGGTGGTGTGGCATTGATTAGTGAGTGGTGGTGGCATTGATTGGTGGGTCGTGGTGGCATTGATTGGTGGGTCGTGGTGGCATTGATTGGTAGGTCGTGGTGTGACATTGATTGGTGGGTGGTTGTGGCATTGATTGGTGGGTGGTGGTGGCATTGATTGGTGGGTGGTGTGGCATTGATTGGTAGGTGGTGGTGGCATTGATTGGTGGGTGGTGGTGTGACATTGATTAGTGAGTGGTGGTGGCATTGATTGGTGGGTCGTGGTGGCATTGATTGGTGCGTCGTGCTGGCATTGATTGGTAGGTCGTGGTGTGGCATTGATTAATGGGTTGTGGTGTGGCATTGATTGGTGGGTGGTGGCATTGATTGGTGGGTGGTGGTGTGGCATTGGTTGGTGGGTGGTGGTGGCATTGATTGGTGGGTGGTGGTGTGGCATTGATTAGTGGGTGGTGGTGGCATTGATTGGTGGGTCGTGGTGGCATTGATTGGTGGGTCGTGGTGGCATTGATTGGTGGGTCGTGGTGTGGCATTGATTAGTGGGTGGTGGTGGCATTGATTGGTGGGTGGTGGTGGCATTGATTGGTGGGTGGTGGTGGCATTGATTGGTGGGTGGTGGTGTGGCATTGATTAGTGGGTTGTGGTGTGGCATTGATTGGTGGGTCGTGGTGGCATTGATTGGTGGGTGGTGGTGTGGCATTGATTGGTGGGTGGTGGTGTGGCATTGATTGGTGGGTGGTGGTGGCATTGATTGGTGGGTGGTGGTGTGGCATTGATTGGTGGGTGGTAGTGGCATTGATGGGTGGGTGGTGGTGTGGCATTGATTAGTGAGTGGTGGTGGCATTGATTGGTGGGTGGTGGTGTGGCATTGATTGGTGGGTGGTGGTGGCATTGATGGGTGGGTGGTGGTGTGGCATTGATTAGTGAGTGGTGGTGGCATTGATTGGTGGGTCGTGGTGGCATTGATTGGTGGGTCGTGGTGGCATTGATTGGTAGGTCGTGGTGTGGCATTGATTGGTGGGTGGTTGTGGCATTGATTGGTGGGTGGTGGTGGCATTGATTGGTGGGTGGTGTGGCATTGATTGGTAGGTGGTGGTGGCATTGATTGGTGGGTGGTGGTGTGACATTGATTAGTGAGTGGTGGTGGCATTGATTGGTGGGTCGTGGTGGCATTGATTGGTGCGTCGTGCTGGCATTGATTGGTAGGTCGTGGTGTGGCATTGATTAATGGGTTGTGGTGTGGCATTGATTGGTGGGTGGTGGCATTGATTGGTGGGTGGTGGTGTGGCATTGGTTGGTGGGTGGTGGTGGCATTGATTGGTGGGTGGTGGTGTGGCATTGATTAGTGGGTGGTGGTGGCATTGATTGGTGGGTCGTGGTGGCATTGATTGGTGGGTCGTGGTGGCATTGATTGGTGGGTCGTGGTGTGGCATTGATTAGTGGGTGGTGGTGGCATTGATTGGTGGGTGGTGGTGGCATTGATTGGTGGGTGGTGGTGGCATTGATTGGTGGGTGGTGGTGTGGCATTGATTAGTGGGTTGTGGTGTGGCATTGATTGGTGGGTCGTGGTGGCATTGATTGGTGGGTGGTGGTGTGGCATTGATTGGTGGGTGGTGGTGTGGCATTGATTGGTGGGTGGTGGTGGCATTGATTGGTGGGTGGTGGTGTGGCATTGATTGGTGGGTGGTGGTGGCATTGATGGGTGGGTGGTGGTGTGGCATTGATTAGTGAGTGGTGGTGGCATTGATTGGTAGGTCGTGGTGGCATTGATTGGTGGGTCGTGGTGGCATTGGTTGGTGTGTGGTGGTGTGGCATTGATTGGTGGGTGGTGGTGGCATTGATTGGTGGGTGGTGTGGCATTGATTGGTAGGTGATGTGGCATTGATTGGTGGGTGGTGGTGGCATTGATTGGTGGTTGGTGGTGGCATTGATTGGTGGGTGGTGGTGGCATTAATTGGTGGGTGGTTGTGGCATTTATTGGTGGGTGGTCGTGGCATTGATTGGTGGGTGGTTGTGGCATTGATTGGTGGGTGGTGGTGGCATTGATTGGTGGGTGGTGTGGCATTGATTGGTAGGTGGTGTGGCATTGATTGGTGGGTGGTGGTGGCATTGATTGGTGGGTCGTGGTGACATTGATTGGTGGGTGGTGGTGGCATTGATTGGTGGGTCATGGTGGCATTGATTGGTGGGTGGTGGTGTGGCATTGATTGGTGGGTGGTGGTGGCATTGATTGGTGGGTGGTGGTGTGACATTGATTGGTGGGTGGTGGTGTGGCATTGATTGGTGGGTGGTGGTGTGGCATTGATTGGTGGGTGGTGGTGTGGCATTGATTGGTGGGTGGTGGTGTGGCATTGATTGGTGGGTGGTGGTGTGGCATTGATTGGTGGGTGGTGGTGTGGCATTGATTGGTGGGTCGTGGTGGCATTGATTGGTGGGTGGTGGTGGCATTGATTGGTGGGTGGTGGTGGCATTGATTGGTGGGTGGTAGTGTGGCATTGATTGGTGGGTGGTTGTGGCATTGATTGGTGGGTCGTGGTGGCATTGATTGGTGGGTGGTGGTGTGGCATTGATTGGTGGGTGGTGGTGTGGCATTTATTGGTGGGTGGTGGTGTGGCATTGATTGGTGGGTGGTGGTGTGGCATTGATTGGTGGGTGGTTGTGGCATTGATTGGTGGGTGGTGGTGTGGCATTGATTGGTGGGTCGTGGTGGCATTGATTGGTGGGTGGTGGTGTGGCATTGATTGGTGGGTGGTTGTGGCATTGATTGGTGGGTGGTGGTGTGGCATTGATTGGTGGGTGGTTGTGGCATTGATTGGTGGGTGGTGGTGTGGCATTGATTGGTGGGTGGTTGTGGCATTGATTAGTGGGTGGTGGTGTGGCATTGATTAGTGGGTCGTGGTGGCATTGATTGGTGGGTGGTGGTGTGGCATTGATTGGTGGGTGGTGGTGTGGCATTGATTGGTGGGTGGTTGTGGCATTGATTGGTGGGTGGTGGTGTGGCATTGATTGGTGGGTGGTTGTGGCATTGATTGGTGGGTGGTGGTGTGGCATTGATTAGTGGGTCGTGGTGTCATTGATTGGTGGGTGGTGGTGGCATTGATTGGTGGGTGGTTGTGTGGCATTGATTGGTGGGTGGTGGTGGCATTGATTGGTGGTTGGTGGTGACATTGATTGGTGGGTGGTGGTGGCATTAATTGGTGGGTTGTTGTGGCATTGATTGGTGGGTGGTGGTGTGGCATTGATTGGTGGGTGGTTGTGGCATTGATTGGTGGGTGGTGGTGGCATTGATTGGTGGGTGGTGTGGCATTGATTGGTAGGTGGTGTGGAATTGATTGGTGGGTGGTGTGGCATTGATTGGTGGGTGGTGGTGGCATTGATTGGTGGGTCGTGGTGGCATTGATTGGTGGGTGGTGGTGTGGCATTGATTGGTGGGTGGTGGTGTGGCATTGATTGGTGGGTGGTTGTGGCATTGATTGGTGGGTGGTAGTGTGGCATTGATTAGTGGGTGGTGGTGTGGCATTGATTGGTGGGTCGTGGTGGCATTGATTGGTGGGTGGTGGTGTGGCATTGATTGGTGGGTGGTGGTGTGGCATTGATTGGTGGGTAGTGTGGCATTGATTGGTGGGTGGTTGTGGCATTGATTGGTGGGTGGTGGTGTGGCATTGATTGGTGGGTCGTGGTGGCATTGATTGGTGGGTGGTGTGGCATTGATTGGTGGGTGGTGGTGTGGCATTTATTGGTGGGTGGTTGTGGCATTGATTGGTGGTGGTGTGGCATTGATTGGTGGGTGGTTGTGGCATTGATTGGTGGGTGGTGGTGTGGCTTTGATTGGTGGGTGGTTGTGGCATTGATTGGTGGGTGGTGGTGTGGCATTGATTGGTGGGTGGTTGTGGCATTGATTGGTGGGTGGTGGTGTGGCATTGATTGGTGGGTGGTTGTGGCATTGATTGGTGGGTGGTGGTGTGGCATTGATTAGTGGGTCGTGGTGGAATTGATTGGTGGGTGGTGGTGGCATTGATTGGTGGGTGGTGGTGTGGCATTGATTGGTGGGTGGTGGTGGCATTGATTGGTGGTTGGTGGTGGCATTGATTGGTGGGTGGTGGTGGCATTAATTGGTGGGTGGTTGTGGCATTGATTGGTGGGTGGTGGTGGCATTGATTGGTGGGTGGTTGTGGCATTGATTGGTGGGTGGTGGTGGCATTGATTGGTGGGTGGTGTGGCATTGATTGGTAGGTGGTGTGGCATTGATTGGTGGGTGGTGTGGCATTGATTGGTGGGTGGTGGCATTGATTGGTGGGTCGTGATGGCATTGATTGGTGCGTGGTGGTGTGGCATTGATTGGTGGGTGGTGGTGTGGCATTTATTGATGGGTGGTGGTGTGGCATTGATTGGTGGGTGGTGGTGTGGCATTGATTGGTGGGTGGTTGTGGCATTGATTGGTGGGTGGTGTGGCATTGATTGGTGGGTCGTGGTGGCATTGATTGGTGGGTGGTGGTGTGGCATTGATTGGTGGGTGGTGGTGTGGCATTGATTGGTGGGTGGTTGTGGCATTGATTGGTGGGTGGTGGTGTGGCATTGATTGGTGGGTGGTTGTGGCATTGATTGGTGGGTGGTGGTGTGGAATTGATTGGTGGGTGGTTGTGGCATTGATTGGTGGGTGGTGGTGTGGCATTGATTAGTGGGTCGTGGTGGCATTGATTGGTGGGTGGTGGTGTGGCATTGATTGGTGGGTGGTGGTGGGGCATTGATTGGTGGGTGGTTGTGGCATTGATTGGTGGGTGGTGGTGTGGCATTGATTGGTGGGTGGTTGTGGCATTGATTGGTGGGTGGTGGTGTGGCATTGATTAGTGGGTCGTGGTGGCATTGATTGGTGGGTGGTGGTGGCATTGATTGGTGGGTGGCATTGATTGGTGGGTGGTGGTGGCATTGATTGGTGGTTGGTGGTGGCATTGATTGGTGGTTGGTGGTGGCATTAATTGGTGGGTGGTTGTGGCATTGATTGGTGGGTGGTGGTGGCATTGATTGGTGGGTGGTTGTGGCATTGATTGGTGGGTGGTGGTGGCATTGATTGGTGGGTGGTGTGGCATTGATTGGTAGGTGGTGTGGCATTGATTGGTGGGTGGTGTGGCATTGATTGGTGGGTGGTGGTGGCATTGATTGGTGGGTCGTGGTGGCATTGATTGGTCGGTGGTGGTGGCATTGATTGGTGGGTCGTGGTGGCATTTATTGGTGGGTGGTGGTGGCATTGATTGGTGGGTGGCATTGATTGATGGGTGGTGGTAGCATTGATTGGTGGGTGGTGGAGGCATTGATTGTTGGGTCGTGGTGACATTGATTGGTGGGTGGATATGAAATTGATTGGTGGTGGTGTGGCATTGATTGGTGGGTGGTTGTGGCATTGATTGGTGGGTGGTGGTGTGGCATTGATTGGTGGGTGGTTGTGGCATTGATTGGTGGGTGGTGGTGTGGAATTGATTGGTGGGTGGTTGTGGCATTGATTGGTGGGTGGTGGTGTGGCATTGATTAGTGGGTCGTGGTGGCATTGATTGATGGGTGATGGTGTGGCATTGATTGGTGGGTGGTGGTGTGGCATTGATTGGTGGGTGGTTGTGGCATTGATTGGTGGGTGGTGGTGTGGCATTGATTGGTGGGTGGTTGTGGCATTGATTGGTGGGTGGTGGTGTGGCATTGATTAGTGGGTCGTGGTGGCATTGATTGGTGGGTGGTGGTGGCATTGATTGGTGGGTGGTGGTATGGCATTGATTGGTGGATGGTGGTGGCATTGATTGGTGGTTGGTGGTGGCATTGATTGGTGGGTGGTGGTGGCATTAATTGGTGGGTGGTTGTGGCATTGATTGGTGGGTGGTGGTGGCATTGATTGGTAGGTGGTTGTGGCATTGATTGGTGGGTGGTGGTGGCATTGATTGGTGGGTGGTGTGGCATTGATTGGTAGGTGGTGTGGCATTGATTGGTGGGTGGTGTGGCATTGATTGGTGGGTGGTGGTGGCATTGATTGGTGGGTCGTGGTGGCATTGATTGGTGGGTGGTGGTGGCATTTATTGGTGGGTCGTGGTGGCATTTATTGGTGGGTGGTTGTGGCATTGATTGGTGGGTGGTGGTGGCATTGATTGATGGGTGGTGGTAGCATTGATTGGTGGGTGGTGGTGGCATTGATTGTTGGGTCGTGGTGACATTGATTGGTGGGTGGATATGAAATTGATTGGTGAGTGGTGATGGGATTTATTGGTCAGTGGTGGTGGTGGCATTGATTGGTGGGTGGAAACATTGGTGGGTGGTGGTGTCATTGGTTGGTGCTGATGCCATTGATTGATGGGTGGTGATGGCATTGATTGGTGGGTGCTGATGGCATTGATTGGAGGTGGTGATGGCATTTATTGGTTGGTGGTGATGAAATTGATTGGTGGGTGGTGATGGCATTGATTGCTAGGTGGTGATGGCATTTATTGGTGGGTGGTGGTGGCATTGATTGGTGGTGATGGCATTGTTTGGTGGGTGGTGATGCAATTGATTGGTGGGTGGTGATGCCATTGATTGGTGAGTGGTGATGCCATTGATTGGGAGGTGGTGGTGGCATTGGTTGGTAGGTGGTGATGGTAGCATTGATCGATGCTCCGGATCTAAAGAGACGATTTGTGGATCGCACCATGATGATCTGGATCTAAAGAGACGATTTGTGGATCGCACCATGATGATTTGGATCTAATGAAACGATTTGTGGATCGCACCATGATAATTTGGATCTAAAGAGACGATTTATAGATCGCACCATGATGATTTGGATCTAAAGAGACGATTTATGAACCGCGCCATGATAATCCGAATCTAAAGAGACGATTTGTGCATCGATAAAGCCCCCGTGTTAGGCCCCGCCCCTTGAAGCTGATTGGTTTTCTTATACATTAACATAATCTATGATTCATTCTGTCGCGGATTCGTTTCATCCCTGTCACAGCGCGAGCGGGTGGTTTTCGCGGGAAAGGCGCCGATTGGTCCGATTCGCCACCGGTGGGCGCGGTCTCGGCCGACGGGAGCCAATCACGGGGCCGTGGGGTTGGGGGCGCCTTGAGCGGTTGTAACCAAGGAGGAGGCCGAGGCTTCGTCTGGCGGGAGGCCTCAGGAGGCCTCAGGAGGGCCCCTTCGCGGGCCGCCCCAGGGATGAGCGACGCGGCGGCGTTCGACGGAGGAGGCGGAGCCCTCCACGAGGAGGGTAGGCGACGCGGTGTCTCGGTGGTGGTGGTGGTGGTGGGAGGCGGGGATCCGGGGGAGACGCGGGGTGGTTTTTGATGTTTTTCGCGAGCGACTCGTCAGGCCTCGGCTCGCCTAGGCAGCCCCGCGGGCTTCGCGGTGGCTGCAGCGCCGGCGCCGCGAGGGTGGAGGAGTTAATTCTGTGTTCAACATTTTCCTCAACTCTGCACTCCAGCCGTGGTTTTCTTTATGCATTGTTGGTGCAACGTTCTCACCCGCGTGCCCCTACTGGACATCGGCAGTCTAAAGATTCTGTCTACGAGGGTTGAGACTGGGTGGGTGATTTCGCGTCTCTTGGCGCGGCCGTCTGAAACATCGCCCACGATTGCTGGCACGCCGTGTCACTCGCTCGTGTCTGTTGTTATTCACGGACACGCCATGCCACGAACGCAAAGTCACTGACACGCGATGCCACTCGCTGGCAATGTGACTCACTGACACAATCACACACTCAATGTCACTGACACACCATGCTACTCACTGACACCATCCCACTCACTGACACCATGCCACTCACTGACACAATCACACTCAATGTCACTCACTGACACAATCACACACTCAATGTCACTCACTGACACACCATGCTACTCACTGACACCATGCCACTCACTGACACAATCACACACTCAATGTTACTCACTGACACACCATGCCACTCACTGACACACCATCCCACTCACTGACACAATCACACACTCAATGTTACTCACTGACACAATCGCACACTCAATGTTACTCACTGACACACCATGCCACTCACTGACACAATCACACACTCAATGTCACTCACTGACACACCATGTCACTCACTGACACAATCACACACTCAATGTCACTCACTGATACACCATGTCACTCACTGTCACACCATCCCACTCACTGACACAATCACACACTCAATGTCACTCACTGACACACCATCCCACTCACTGACACAATCACAAACTTCATTTCACTCACTGACACACCATGCCACTGACACACCATGCCACTGACACACTAAGCCACTCACAGACAATCACACACACCATGCCACTCACTGACACTGACTCACTGACACAATCACAAACTCAATGTCACTCACTGACACACTAAGCCACTCGCAGACAATCACACACTCAATATCACTCACTGACACAATCACTGATGTGTCACTCACCTCGTCAGGGACACGCGTGTATGCCACTGACTCACCATGTCACTGACATAAAATGCAATTCACCGACACAACATGCCACTTGCTGACATACAGTCGGCTGACTTGTGACTGGATTCCGAGGTGGGAATGTGAGGATTGATGATGATGTGATGGTGGGCACGTGGACATCGAGGTAACAAGAACCCCTCCGTGTTAAACTCGGGCTAATGTGTGCCTGTGGTGCGGCGCGTTTTGCAGCGGAGGTCCCACAGCCATTGAGAGCGAGGGTCAAAAGGTTAAGTCGATTTGTTTAACCCACGTGTGGGGCCGTCCATAAATGACGTCACGCGATTTTTGACCCCCCCCCCCACCTCGTCACGGCGTCTCAAAACTTCAGACCCCTCCCCTCAAATATGACGTCACAAAGCTCTGCCCCACCCCCCCAAAAAATCAAACATGCTTCAAATCGCTTTAAACTATCGTCATTGTAGTGCGTATTTAATGTGGCGCTGCACTCTGATGTTGTAGGAGACAGAGGTTCTTTGTAAGCCATCTGGCTACCATGAGAGATTCGTTCATGAGGCTATCCACATATACAAGCACAGAGACAATTTCAACCGAGAAGATGGATTCTGGCTTAGCAATCATTGGAAAGATTTGATTAACCATTTCAGGGCTTAATTGATTGTTCACGCTTACAGTGGCTTTCAGACAGCATACATTAATTTTTCGTCTCCCCGCTCCTCTTTTCAGAACATAGATGGACTCGTCCTTCTAAACAAACTGCCAAATCGCTGCGCGTGGCGCTGACGGTTTTTAATAAATAAGTAAAGTCGCCGCTTGAAAATAAATAAATTAATGCGGACCGACACACCTGATGACGACCGTTTGTGTTATGGTCGAAACGTCGTGAGAATTTTTATTGTTTTATATATATTTTATTATTTTATTGTTTCCCTTCAACGTCACTTTGCCGAAAAAGCTAACAGTATCATTATTATTATTACCATCATTATTATGGTTATGCCACCCGCAGAAATAAGCACGGCGGCCGCTGGATTCTACACGCAAACTCCAAATGTACAGCAGGCGTCATGGTCGTGATCGAACCCACGACCTCCTGCATACCAGGCGAGGTAGTTAACATCGCATGGCCACCGTGGTCACCTGCCCGCGGGCGCTCACTGCGGTGGAGCGCGGTGACGTGGAGGAGTTTTGGTCAAACGCCCACGGGCCAAAGTTCAAAGGCCGTCCAATCAGCGGAGGGATGGGACGGACACTCCCCCACCCCCGTTATGGAACCAATTGGAGAGGAGCTGGGAAGCAGCCCCCCCCCGCCCCCGTCTCCGGTTTTTCCCTGCACATTTTGAAACAACGTTGCGTTTAAAGTATTTGGATGCTATTGATGCCCACGTGATGAGAAGCCACTAAAATCAGCCGTCGTTTGTGGCCAGGTCGCTTGTGTGAAAGAGAGCTACACAGCTCAGTGGACCCTCTCCCCCACACTCCCCCACCCAGCCCCTCTCCCCACCCCTCTCCCCACCTTCCACTCTCCCTGTCCCCCTTTTGTCCCCTCTCCCCACGGGCCTGCTCCCCGTGACCCGTGCGTGCCCCGTGGCTCTGCGTGGGTGGTGGGGGGGTGAACAGACGATGATGTGCACAAGTGCGGGCGCTGCCAGGAGGAGTTCAACAGCCTGGAGGCGTTCATCCAGCACCGGCTGCAGCAGGCGTGCTCGCGGGCGTCAGCCGGCGCTCCGCTACCGCAGCCCTCTGCCAATGAAGGTGGGCGGGCCGTGCTGCGAGGAAGCAGCAGGGCGGGAGACGCCGGGGGGGGGGGAGGGGAGGGGATGAGGATGGTGTGGGTGATGATATTGGCGATGAGTTGGTGGGTGATGGTGATGGTGGTTATGTAAGTGATGGTGTGGGGAATTAGGAGGTGGGTGATGGTGTGGGTGATCAGGAGGTGGATTGTGGGTGATGGTCTGGGGTGATGAGTAGGTGGGTGATGGTGATGATGATAATGTGGGTGATGAGGTGGTGGCTGATGATGATGTGGGTTATGAGGATGAGAATTATGCGAGTGATAATGGTGTGGGTGATAGGAGGCGAGTGATGATGTGGATGGTGATGATGGTTATATTTGTGATGGGGATTGTGGGTGATAAAATGAATGAGTGATGAGAATGATGGAGGTGGTAATGATGTGTGCTGAGACTAATTTAGAGGAAAATGTTAGTGATGTGGGTGATGTTGATGATCGGACAATGGTGAAGTCTTTAGAAGGATATTCTCCAGTTCCTAGGCATGCAAGATTGCGTGTGTGAAGTTGTACGTGTGTGTGTTTATTGTTTTATGACTGTGTGTACGTTTATCTATGTGCGTGACTGTGTAAGTGTATCTGTACGTCTGTGTGTGATTGCATATAGCGGTAGTGTAGTGGTTAGCACGCTGCACTACGAACCCGGCGACCCGAGATCGATTCCCGCTCACGGCCAAGACCAGTGATGATTATCTGAACCGGTACTGGGCCTCCCCTAGGTTGAGTCGGCCTCAAATGAGTACCTGGTGCGATGTGTAAACATCGCCACTGGGGAGACAAAGGCGGCCGGGTGCGGTGCTGGCCACCCACCCCCTCGTGTGCCGTGCCGGCTTGCATAGGTGCTGCTACTCGCTAACAGCATTGCCCCAACAGGCTACACGGGGGATCTTTGTTCACCTTCGTCTTTGTTGCTGTATACGGGCGTCTGCGTATATTCAACCGCGCGCGCGTGAATGTCCCGCGTGCGTCACGCCAGGAAGCGTCGCACCGCCCGCGAGCGGCGCCGTCGACGGAGCCGCCGGAGACGGAGACGGAGACGGAGACGTTGTGCCGCGGGCGACGCGCAGGAGGGCCCGCGCCTCCTCGCCCGGCGACCGGCATCCACCCGACTCGGGGGCTGCCGCCCCCCCACCGGGGCCGGCGCTGCCTGGCTCCCTGGCGAGCCCCAGGCCCAGGCTGGCCGCGCGCGACGGCGCCCGCTTCGCGTGCAGCCTGTGCCCCAAGCAGTTCAAGACGGTGAGAGGCGGGCGGGTGGGCAGTCGGGCAAGCGGGCAGGCGAGCAGGCGGGCAGTCGTGGGGTTGGTCGGGCGGTCGAGCGGGCGGGCGGGCGAGCAGGAGTCTTAACTCGGATCGCCGGGTTCGTAGCACAGCGCGCTAACCGCTTGCACTACCGTCATGATAATGGGAAAGGAGGTCTCATGACGCTTACACTACCGCTCCCCATAAGACTCACCAACCCGCACGCACGCACGCACACACTGCTGCTATCACCCGCAGGCCGTGATCCTGAAGGCCCACATGGTGACTCACAGCTCCAGCAAGCAGTTCCGCTGCACCGTCTGCGCCACGCAGTTCCACACCAAGGGCTCGCTGGTCCGGCACGCGCGGCGCCACACCGGTATGCCAGTGCCGGGGAGCGGTGGGGTGGGGGAGCGGTGGTGGTTTTGGTGGTGGTGCTGTCATCTCGTGTAGCCCGCATGCCCAGCCCACCGCATGCCCAAGCAGCTTCTGTTTGGCCGGATAGAGGGGGCTAAACGCGAGCAGCACGGTATCGAGAAGAGATGGAGCTGATGCGGTATGGGAGCATGTGTAGCTGAGTGGACTTGCCGATGACCGGTGCCAGCGGTGTCAAGATCGGCCTCTGTTGAGGAGGCTCGTGAAGGATGCTGCTGGGCAGTTAGCAGGCGGTCGCCCTCCAACAACAACGGAGGGCGGAGGAGCGACGCTCGCAACAACGAGCAGAGTGCCGGGTGGATAAAACTCAGAAAGTTGGCACAGCAGGGGGGCACAGTGCATCTGCCAGTCATCTCGATCTGTTAACCCATGGCACCTGCTGGGTCTGTCCCGTGACCTCCTGTCAGCGAGCCTTCGACACTTCACGTGGCCTCAAAGTGCCGTGGTGATGTCGCCGCCGCTTGGTGTGGAATGGCGATACAGTTCCACGTGATAAGCCACTCCGTTAAGCAGTCATTTGTGATGGTTCGGTCGCTTCTGAAATTTGTTTTACTCAGTGGGCCTTACCCGGTAAAAATAAATAACAAAATGCGCAATATTCTCTAATAACAGCACTTGCCCCAGCACCCCACGAGGGACTACACGGGGGATCTTTGTCTCCACGTTTGCCGTGCCAGGCGAGCGTCCGTACGTGTGCAAGGAGTGCGGGCAGGGGTTCCGGGAGTCGGGCGCGCTCAGCCGCCACCTCAAGTCTCTCACGCCGTGCACGGACCGGGCCGTGTACGCGGGGGCGCAGGCCAGGGCCGCCTGTCGGCCTGCGCACACCGTAGCCCAGGGTGAGGAGGAGCAAGCGGGCAGGCAGGCGCGTACACCCGCGCATCCGCTCGCTCGCTCGCTCGACGCCCACGCGTTGGCTCACCCACTCGCTAACCCACTCATCCGCTCAACCCTCGCCCGCTCCCTCAACACTCGCCCGCCCGCCCGCTCGCTCGCCTACCCACCCACCCGCTCCCTCACTAACCCACCCATCTACTCGCCCACCCACTCAAGTGCGCTTGCTATACACTCGCCCACCCTGCTCACCCACCCTTCTCACCGTCTCCCGTTTGCCCGCTGGCAGCCGAGAAAGCCGCGGAGATGCCCGAGTCCGGCGCCACTGGCACCGATGGCGCCGTGGCGAGCGCTGGCGACACCTTCGTCTTGCTGATAACCCCGGTGACGCACGACGAGAAGGTGGGGGAGGGGTCGCCATCCGAGTGGCGTGGCGCGTGTGGTCCGGTTGGCCCGCCCTGGTTAATACTGCAGGTGTCCCTTCATCGTCGTCATAATCATGCACTGCATGGTCGTGACTGATGATAGTGACGATGACTCTGTATTGTGTGTGTGTAGTGTGTATATACTGTGTTTCACAAGCATAGAGAAAGGAGGGCATGACTGTGGCCGACAACAGCCGAAGCTTCAGAACAGGTGGCTTCCACACAGCGTTACGCAGCCGATGGAAAGATAATGCCGCCTGACTGATTCGGGAGTGAGGCCTCTGCTGTCAAACCAGAGCTGGTCATAAGGAAACATGGACCCCTCTAATGGAACACCTGCACCAGTTAGAAACATTCAGGCTGGCCTGCCTACAGTCCATCCTGGATTTAACCAGACTGGATTGTGTGAGGAGCTCACAAATCCCTGAAAGATCTCTGGCGGGCAAGGCCGCGTTGGCTGGGCCATGTAGCCTGCATGCCAGCCACCGCATGCCCAAGCAGCTTCTGTTTGGCCGGATAGAGGGGGCTAAATGGGCATGACAGGGGCTAGAAAACAGATGGACTGATGAGGTTAAGGAGGATGAGTCAAGATCGGCCTCTGTCAAGAAGGCTCTTGTAGGACGCTCCTGGGCAGTCGCCCTCCAACAACAGTGGAGGGCAGAGGAGCGACGCTCACAACAATGAGTGGCGTGCCGGGCGGCTAAAATGCAGCAAGTTGGCACAGTAGGGGGCACATCTGTCATCTCAATCAACCCATGGCATCTGTGTCTGTGCCGTGACCTTTTGCCAGCCGCGAGCCTTCGACCACTTCACGTGGCCTCAAAGTGCACCTCGCCTGGCACTGGCGCCGTGGTGACATCACCACCACTAAGTGGAGAATGGCGGCTGTTGTTGTAGTGCGTATGTTGACAGTGTGGATGTAGTGTGTGTAATTATAGTATGTGTGTGTATGATGGCACAGTGTGTGTGTGATTATGAGCCCGATGATGAGAGACGTCCCCTCCGCCTATCGCCTCGTCTGTAGGGAGGCAGCGGCTGTGGCGATGACAAGGAAGGGAGCTCTTCCATTGGCCAGGGCGGCTCTGCCGCTGCAGACGCCACGATTGGTCAGAATCGTCCGGAGGAGCCCAACCTGATTGGCCGAGCAATGAAGAACTCTGGCATCCAGGAGGCGAGGACGGCGCCCCGTCTACCGGACTCTGCTCGGCCAATAGAAACGGAAGATTTGGCTGGAAATGAGGGGGCGGGGCCTCGAGATGGGGTGGGGCCTCGGGAGGGGGCGGAGCCAGAGGAAGGGGCGGAGCTCGCTCCGGAGGCTCGACCAATGGAGACGCAGACGCCTGCCGACGTCGTGGGGTCCGCGGAGGAGGAGGTGCGGCAACGGGAAGAGGCGAGCGACGATTTGAACTCGGCAAGTAGTCCGGCAGTGCCGCCACCGGTTGTGCAAAGCACCTGGTCAGCTGCTCACAGCCACTCGCCTTACCGCCCACTCACACACCATACCACAAACACGCCCTGTCACACACCCACTCGCACATCCTGCCACAAACACGCCCTGTCACACACCCACTCACACCATACCACAAACACACCCTGTCACACACCCACTCACACACCATACCACAAACACGCCCTGTCACACACCCACTCACACCATACCACAAACACGCCCTGTCACACACCCACTCGCACATCCTGCCAGCCACTCACACACCATACCACTAACACACCCTGTCACCCACCCACTCACACACCATACCACTAACACGCCCTGTCACACACCCACTCACACACCATACCACTAACACACCCTGTCACCCACCCACTCACACACCATACCACTAACACGCCCTGTCACACACCCACTCCCACACCATACCACTAACAAACCCTACCACTCGCACACTCACACACCATGCCACAAACACGCCCTGTCACACACCCACTCGCACATCCTGCCACTAACACACTCTGTCACCCACCCACTCGCACACCATACCACAAACACACCCTGTCACCCACCCACTCACACACCATACCACTAACAAACCCTACCACTCGCACACTCACACACCATACCACTAACACACCCTGTCACCCACCCACTCACACACCATGCCACTAACAAACCCTACCACTCGCACACTCACACACCATGCCACTAACAAACCCTACCACTCGCACACTCACACGCGCGTGCACTCACTCGCCCCTCCGTGTGGCATGCGTGTGCCGAGCGCAGGGTGGGGGCGGTGACAGTGCCGGGCGGCTGTCCCGGCACACCGAGCCGTGCCCCTACTGCCACAAGCGCTTCCGCGGGCACCGCTACCTCCAGATGCACATCCACGGACACAGAGGTGCATCCCGCCACGCGCACACACACGCGCACAAAGACAAAGATCCCCCCGTTTGTAGCGCAGCGCGCTAACCGCTACACCAACAACAACAACAATAACCGCCATTCCCCACTAAGTGGCGGTGACGTCACCACGACGCTTGTGCCAGGCTATGTGCACCGTGAGGCCACTACCGCTACACCACCACTCCCCACACACACACATGCTCACCACACTGTGCACAACGACGCACACGCGCCTCACACGACACTCGCACCCCGCATACGCCTCGCACGCACCCCACACACACACACACACGACATACACACAACATACATGCACTCCCAAATACCAATACCCACCATTCGCCTACTAAGTGACGGTGACGTCACCACGGCACTTTGAGGCCACGTGGAGTATCGAAGGCTCGCTGACAGGAGGTCAAGGGACAGGCCTAGCAGGTGCCAAGGGTTGGCTGACTTAGATGACCGGCAGATGCACCACCAGCTGCTGTACCGCCCCCCCCCCCCCCCCCCACTGCCGACTTGCTGTATCGGCACTCACGCTCGCCCGTTTGTTGCACTACAAACACAAGCGGACACGCGTGCGTGCTTGTGCGTGCTTGTGCGTGCGTGAATGCGAGCGTTCGCCTGTACACGTGCGTGTTGTATGCGTATTTGGGGAGCGGTGGTGCAGTGGTTAGCGCACCGCGTTAACGAACCCGGCAACCCGAGTTTTATTTCCGCTCACGGCCACCAACACCAGCAATTATTATCTGAATCGGTCCTGGGCCTCCCCTAGGTCGACTCGGCCTCACGTGAGTACCCAGAGCGGTGTTCAAAGATTGTCACTATGAGAGACAAAGGCGGCCGGGCGTGGTGCTGGCCACCCACCCCCTCGTGCGCCGCCGCCTGCCTTCTAAGGTGGATGGGTCTTCAATTGCAAAAGGTCCCGCACGGCACACGGCGCGGGCCTGCCGCAAGTGGAAACCCGACGTCGGCTCCCGCCGGGCCGCTCGGGGCCGGCTCGGCACGGCGGCGCCAGCGGGCAGAGAGGCATCGGCGACTCGCGCTCGCCCCCTTCTCGCCCGCCCCCTGCCCCCTCCCCCGCCGGTGCGCCAGCGGCCCAGCGCGCCGAGGGCGGCCCCAGCGTCTGCACCGTGTGCGGCAAGTCGTTCGTGACGGCGTCCGTGCTGCGCAAGCACCTGGCGGTCCACGGCGGCGGCGGCGGCGGCGGCGGCGGCGGGGGGGAGCGGCGCTTCCGCTGCGGCGAGTGCGGCAAGCTGTACAAGTGCGTGGCGCACGTGCGCGACCACATGCGCGCCCACTCCGAGTCGCGGCCGTTCCCCTGCGCCGCCTGCGGCAAGAACTTCAAGACCAAGGTGGGGGGAGGGGCGCGGGGGGAGATGGAGCGAGGGAGGGCAGGGAGTTGGGGGGAGGGATGGAGCGAGGGAGGGCAGGGAGAGAAGTGGAGGCAGGGAGGTACAGGGAGGTGGAATGAGGGGAGTGGAACGAGGTCAGAGTGAGGTCAGAGTGAGGTCAGAGTGAGGTCAGAGTGAGGTCAGAGTGAGGTCAGAGTGAGGTCAGAGGGAGGTCAGAGGGAGGTCAGAGGGAGGTCAGAGGGAGGTCAGAGGGAGGTCAGAGGGAGGTCAGAGGGAGGTCAGAGGGAGGTCAGAGGGAGGTCAGAGGGAGGTCAGAGGGAGGTCAGAGGGAGGTCAGAGCGAGGTCAGAGCGAGGTCAGAGCGAGGTCAGAGCGAGGTCAGAGCGAGGTCAGAGCGAGGTCAGAGCGAGGTCAGAGCGAGGTCAGAGCGAGGTCAGAGCGAGGTCCAGGAAACTTGGGAAGATGGAAATGGAGGGGAGGGGCAAGGGGAGGGAGACGTCGGGATGGAGGGGAGGGTGCAAGAGGGCGGGGTGACGCGGGTGGCATGGGAAGTCCCTGGTGACGTGTGCGGCGCATGGTGCAGCGGTGTGGCACCCACGTGGGACACCCTCGGTGGTGGTGTGGCAGTGGTGACGCCCCGCATGACGCCCTGTGTGTGGTGGTGTGCTTGTGTGGGTGGCGCCGTGGCGCTGTGGTGTGGTCGGCGTGTGTGTGTGTGATGGTGTGTGTGTGATGGTGTGTGTGTGTGATGGTGTGTGTGTGTGTGATGGTGTGTGTGTGTGATGGTGTGTGTGTGTGATGGTGTGTGTGTGTGATGGTGTGTGTGTGATGGTGTGTGTGTGTGTGATGGTGTGTGTGTGTGATGGTGTGTGTGTGTGATGGTGTGTGTGTGTGATGGTGTGTGTGTGTGTGATGGTGTGTGTGTGTGTGATGGTGTGTGTGTGTGTGATGGTGTGTGTGTGTGTGATGGTGTGTGTGTGTGTGATGGTGTGTGTGTGTGTGATGGTGTGTGTGTGTGTGATGGTGTGTGTGTGTGATGGTGTGTGCGTGGTGACGGCGCTGCGTACCCCGTGCCCCCCCCCCCATGTGACGTTGTGTCCGATGGTGCCCCCCCCCCCCCCGTGTGACCCCACGCGACCCCACGCGACCTCACGTGACCCCACGCAACACCTCGACCACCGCCCGCACGTGTGCGACGCCCCCCCGCGTGACTCCCCCTCTCCCCTCCCTCCTCGCGCGTACGTCAGCACGCGCTGCAGGTGCACGAGCGCACGCACGGCCAGGTGAAGCCTCACGCGTGCCCCGACTGCCCTGCGCGCTTCCGTGAGCGTGCGTCGCTGGTGCGCCACCGGCGGCAGCACACGGGCGAGCGGCCCTTCCCGTGCCCACGCTGCTCGCGCTCCTTCGCCGAGCACGGCACCCTCAACCGGCACCTCCGTGCCAAAGGTGGGGACCCGGAGAACTCGGCGCCAGCCAAAAGCAGAAGCCACACACCCACTGGCTCACTCACGGCTCACCCACCCACACACTAGCTCACTCACCCACCCACTAGCTCACTCACGGCTCACCCACCCACTAGCTCACTCACAGCTCACCCACCCACACACTAGCTCACCCACCCACTAGCTCACTCACAGCTCACCCACCCACACACTAGCTCACTCACCCACCCACTAGCTCACTCACGGCTCACCCACCCACTAGCTCACTCACAGCTCACCCACCCACACACTAGCTCACTCACCCACCCACTAGCTCACGGCTCACCCACCCACTAGCTCACTCACAGCTCACCCACCCACACACTAGCTCACCCACCCACCCACTAGCTCACTCACAGCTCACCCACCCACACACTAGCTCACTCACCCACCCACTAGCTCACTCACCCACCCACTAGCTCACTCACCCACCCACTAGCTCACTCACGGCTCACCCACCCACTAGCTCACTCACAGCTCACCCACCCACACACTAGCTCACCCACCCACCCACTAGCTCACTCACAGCTCACCCACCCACACACTAGCTCACTCACCCACCCACTAGCTCACTCACCCACCCACTAGCTCACTCACGGCTCACCCACCCACTAGCTCACTCACACACCCACTAGCTCACTCACCCACCCACTAGCTCACTCACGGCTCACTCACCCACCCACTAGCTCACTCACGGCTCACCCACCCACCCACTGGCTCACTCACGGCTCACCCACCCACTAGCTCACCCACCCACTGGCTCACTTACGGCTCACCCACCCACTAGCTCACTCACCCACCCACTAGCTCACTCACGGCTCACCTACCCACTAGCTCACTCACACACCCACTAGCTCACTCACGGCTCACCCACCCACTAGCTCACTCACGGCTCATCCACCCACTCACTAGTTCACTCACGGCTCACCCACCCACTAGCTCACTCACGGCTCACCCACCCACTAGCTCACTCACCCACCCACTAGCTCACTCACGGCTCACCCACCCACTAGCTCACTCACCCACCCACTAGCTCACTCACCCACCCACTAGCTCACTCACGGCTCACCCACCCACTAGCTCACTCACCCACCCACTAGCTCACTCACGGCTCACCCACCCACTAGCTCACCCACCCACTGGCTCACTTACGGCTCACCCACCCACTAGCTCACTCACGGCTCACCCACCCACTGGCTCACTCACGGCTCACCCACCCACTAGCTCACTCACCCACCCACTAGCTCACTCACGGCTCACCCACCCACTAGCTCACTCACGGCTCACCCACCCACAAGCTCACTCACCCACCCACAAGCTCACTCATGGCTCACCCACCCACCCACTAGCTCACTCACGGCTCATCCACCCACCCACTCACCCATCCACCCACAACACACCCACAACTCAACCACCCACCCACAACTCAACCACCCACCCACTCACGCACCGACCCACTACTGATGATGACGGTGTTGATGATTTTGATCATGATGAGGGATGCTGGTGATGATGACTAAGAGGATGATGATGACGGTGGTGATGATGATGACGATTACTAGGATGTTGATGACGACAATGGTTATGATGACAATGGTTATGACGATGGTTATGACGACAACGATGATGGTGTTGAACCCAGCTGTGATTGCCCCTCTCCCCTAGGCGGTTGCTCTTTTGGCCCCAGTGCCCCTCCCCAGGGCGCCCCCTCCAGGGCCCCCCCCCTCCCGCTGGGCCCCCCCACGGAGGTGAAGGAGGGCGCCCAGGGGAGCGGGCACGCGGGGAACGCCGCGGACGACCCCCTGCTGGGCGAGGACCCCACGGCCGTGCTGGTGGAGTTCTCCTCCGTGGTGGCCGACACGCAGGAGTACATCATACACGTGCGTCACACACACACGTGCGTCACACACACACGTGCGTCACACATACGTGCGTCACACATACGCGGAGTACATCACACACGTGCGTCACACACAAACGTGCGTCACACACACACACACACGTGCGTCACACATACGCGGAGTACATCATACACGTGCGACACACACATGCATCACACACACACGCAGGAGTACATCATACACGTGCGTCACACACACACGTGCGTCACACACACACACGTGCGTCACACACACACGTGCGTCACACATACGTGCGTCACACATACGTGCGTCACACATTCGCGGAGTACATCACACACGTGCGTCACACACAAACGTGCGTCTCACACACACACACGTGCGTCACACATACGCGGAGTACATCATATACGTGCGTCACACACACACACGTCACACATACGCAGAGTACATCATACACGTGCGACACACATGCATCACACACACACGCAGGAGTACATCATACACGTGCGTCACACACACACACGAGTGTCACACACACACACGGAGTACATCATACACGTGCGTCACACACACATGCGTCACACACGCAGGAGTATATCATACACGTGCGTCACACACGAGTGTCACACACACACACACGAGTGTCACACACACACGTGCGTCACACATACGCGGAGTACATTATACACGTGCGACACACACACATGCGTCACACATACGCGGAGTACATCATACACGTGCGTCACACACGCGCAGTACATCATACACGTGCGTCACATACACACTAGCCAGCACCGCGCCCGGCCGCCTTTGTCTCCCCAGTGTTGACGTTTACATAACGCACCAGGCGTCCACCGAGGGGAGGCCTGGGACCAGTTCAGATGTTTGCCGCTGTTATTGTTTGTGAGCGAGAATTGAACTCGGGTCGCCGGGTTCGTAGCGCAGTGACCACTGCACCACGCGTACTAATGTACTGTACGAATACTGTACGTGCACGCGTGCGTGCCTAACCCCGACCCCGACATGACCCCGACCTGACCCCGACCCTGACATGACCCCGTGCTGTCACGCAGGCAGGGCAGGCGGAGGAGAGGGAGGACAGCCCCAGCTTCATGCAGAGGATGGTGAGAGACGCTTTCCCAGCCTCACCACCACCACCACAGGCTCACCATCTCCACCACCACAGGCTCACCACCACCACAGGCTCACCATCTCCACCACCACAGGCTCACCACCACCACAGGCTCACCATCTCCACCACCACAGGCTCACCACCACCACCACAGGCTCACCACAGGCTCACCACCACCACCACAGGCTCACCACCACCACCACAGGCTCACCACCACCACCACAGGCTCACCACCACCACCACAGGCTCACCACCACCACCACAGGCTCACCACCACCACCAAGGCTCACCACCACCACAGCCTCACCACCACCACTCCTCGCCACGCTGGCCCCACCACCCCCCGGTCACCACCCCCTGCTCACCACCCCCCCCTCTCGCCCCCCCAGGAGGTGCCAGCTGAGCTGGTGCAGATGGTGCAGCACATAGTGAGGGAGAGCCGGGGCAGCGGGCACCACCGCTTCATCCTGCACAACGTTGGGGTGGGCGAGGCGGCAGAAGCGGTGGGGGAGCCGGGGCCCCCCCCGCCCCCACACGGCCCGGCACCCAGCGACGACTCCGACAGCACGGTACCTGCACGCCAAAGATGCCCCCCCCCCCCCCCCGGGCTGTGGGTGGCCTGGCAGCACCACGCCCGGCCGCCTTTGTCTCCCCAGCTGCGACGTTTACGACGCGCACCGCACCATGTGCTCGTTTTGAGGCCGAGTCGACCTACGTGGGAGGCACCGGGACCGATTAATCGTCACCGGTGGCCGCGAGCGGGAATCAAACTCGGCCCGCCGGGTTCGGCGCGCGGCTCGCTAACCCCGTGTATAGACAAAGATCCCCCATGTAGCCTTCAGCAGACTGCTGGGGCAAGTGCTGTTGGCGAGCACCTATGAAGGCCGGCACGATAACATAAGGGGGTGGGTGTTTACAAACCACACCAGGTACTCATTTGAGGTTGAGTTGACCTACAGGAGGCCCAGGACCGATTTGGATAATCGTCACCGGTGTTGGCCGTGAGCAGGAATCAAACTCTGGCTTCCGGGTTGGGAGCACAGCGCACTAACCGCTGCGTCGCCGCTTCCCGTGTATATACGCGCACGCGCTGATCCAGGCTGTGCGCGTCCCTCCCTCCCCCCTGCCCAGGAGGTTGCCATGGCGAGGGACGGCGCAGGGACGGCACCGGCGGTGTCCGGCGACGGCGGTGGCACCATCATCTTGGTGACCGTGCGGAACGAGGCGGGCGCGGAGGAGCAGGAGGACGTTACCGTGATGGTGGACGCCACGGGACTGGAGCAAGTCGACGCGGTAACCGACCGCACCATCGAGGAGACGGTCGGCGTTGCCAAGCAGCCGGTCATCTCCGTGGCGACGACGGAGAGGGCCGACGTTGGCGAGGAGTGCGTCGCCATGGTGACGGACAGCGTCGGAGAAGAGTGGACGGTCTCCGTGGGGAAGGACGCCGTTGGCGTGGCGACGGTCTCCATTGGGGGAGAGGAACCGGTTTCGCCGCGGTGATGGGGAAAATCGCAACGCGGTGGTGACCACCCCCGTGGGAGGTTGGCCGTGAGCGGGAATCGAACTCGGGTGGCCGCGTTCCTAGCGCGCACCTGCGCGGTTAAAAGGCTCAAGGCGGAGAGGCCCCCAGGTAAGGCCCTGACGACACGAAGCAGCCCACACACACATACAGAGGCGTGGCCAAGCAACCCGCCGGTTTCCTCCAATCGCATGGGACTTTTATTTTGACAGGTCGCCCGTCCTCACGTCATGCAGCCCTCCCCCCAGCCCTCCCAACCTCGGGGTGCCAGAGGTGGGCGAGGGGGGGGTGGAGTGGACCGTACCATCTGTACACGCGCAGAGGAGAGGGGGGGGAGGGTGCTCTCTGGGAAGGGAGATATTCAATAGATTCTCTATTTACAGTTTACCCCCCCCCACCACCCTAGGCATCCTGCACTCAAGCTTGAGCCATGGACTGTTCCATTCAACATCACAAGGGGGGTGGGGGAGGATTGGGGGAGAAGCCACAATCATAAACCCGCATGCACCCCGCCCGCCTCAGGGGTGGGAACACCACAGCCCCCTTTGCCGGGGGGCTGTGGTGGTACAGGCCATCTACTGGCTCCAGGAGTTGGGGGGGGGGTGTGAGAGGAGTGTCAGTACATTGCCATCTGTGATCATTATGAACTCTTGTTATAAAAACTTAAAACATCCTCAATAAAAATGTAAAATTCTATATAAAAACAAAAATTAAAAGGCAGTGGGTGATGATGCGTGGCCTCTACACTGAAGGCAGCTACACTGAGAGGACAGTGGTTGTGTTGATTAAGCTTGGATGAGTGTTGGTGATGGTTGTGGTGGTGGTGGTAGCATTAATTGGGGTCGTGCAATGTCAGCTGGTGGTGGTTGCGATGGAGATATTGCGTCGCTGGGTGTCATGCAATGTCAGCTGGTGGTGGTTGTGTTGATTAGGATCGTGCAGCGCAAGCGTGGGATGAGTGTTGCGAGTTACAGTGGCGGTGGTTGCCACGGAGATGCAATGGCGGCGTGTTACGAGCCTTGTGATGGCCGTAATGCAGATGGTGGTTTTATTTATTCGGATTGAGCGATGGTTGCGGTGCAGTAGTCGTGTTGGTGGTGCAATGACGGTGATGCGGTGGCGATGAGCGGTAACGACACGCCCGGTTACATTCTCTTTACGCCGTTACAACGTCCAGTGTGGGACAACTTCCGACGCCGCTTCTCCATCACAAATGAAAGGAGGGGGGGGGGAGGACAATCACCGTGCACCTACACAAATCATCCGCGCCACGCGCTCGTACCGCGATTACACACCCTGCACGGCCGCGCAGCTGTACCAGCTACCTGTAAAAACGTACGAGACTAAAACTATTGTTTTTGTTTATCTTACCGGGGTAAGGCCACCCGCCCACTGAGCCACGTGGCTCTCTTTCAGAAGCGACCTGGCCGTCACGAATGACGGCAGCTCAACGAAAGTTGACTCGTCGTCGTCACGCGGAAATTTACAAGCAGCCAGATACCTGAAACGCGCGACAAATAAATTCTAAATGTGGGTGGGGGGGACCCGGAGAAAAATCCACGTGACCACGGGGAGAACATGCAAAACTCCAAATATACAGCAGGCGTCAAGGGGTCGGGATCGAACCCACGACCTCCTGTATACCAGGCGAGGTAGTTAACATCTCGCCACCGCGGCGCCCCCACAGTACACCTGCACTACACGTGTACAGCAACGCACCAATAAGGAACAACACCCACACCACCGGTCACTCGCACGGATACGCGCCTCATCCCGTACTGACGAATAATAATGATGATCATCTTTTTAAATCAAGTTTTTTTTTTGCGGCAATTGGAAGGGGAGGGGAAGAGGAAAATAAAAATACAACCGTGAGCGTGTGAAGATCACACGGTGGGGAAACAGCGGAGAGCAAGAAAATGACCAAATCAGCTTTAAGAATCACCGAGCCGCATACATTGTTGGCTTTGTGTGGCTGGTTAGTGCCCTCATCTGGTCTTGTTTTAAACGATCGTTAGAGCCGCCCCGACCCCCTGGCTCCCCCTCTTGCCTTTGCCACCTTACCATTAATTAGTCACACCCCCCCCCCCCTCTCCAACCGGACGATTAATTGCTTTGAATGGCGCTCGGCCACAACAACTTACAACACTCGCAACGACGCGCGGAGAGCCTTGCACGCAGGTGGGGTGAGTGTAAACAAGAGTTAATGCTGCTGCTGCTGTCATGGCCGCCACAGGACGACGATGGAGGGGGGGGGGGAGGTCGCCCGCACGCGGCCAGGGTCACCGGGCGAGGTGGGCCCGTTGCGGGCTTTGCCGGGGTCGTGGGGGTCGAGGGGAGCGGGCGGTGCTGCTGAAGGTCGTGGGGTCGGAGAGAGCGGGCGGAGAGCGCTACAGGGCGGTGCTCTCGTCCTCCTCCGCCGGAGGGTCGCTCGTCGGGAGCGGAGGCGGCTCCGTCGCGCTCGCAGGGCCTGGACACGCACAGACAGCGTACACAGAGACGTACAGGCACCCAGGTGGACACTCGCACGCACGCACGCACGGACACGTGCAGGGACATGGACGGACGCAGCACGCAGACGTCGTCAGCGCGCACGCACAGCAACGTACGGGCGGAGAACGCGCCGGCAGATGGCACGCATGCACGGTCAAAACCAGCCACCGTGACCTCTAACCCCATTCCCATTCGGGAGTAAAAGGCCACGGGGGAGGGCGCGTGGCACGGTGTTGGTGCCAGCCGTGGTAGAGTGGCGGCGCTCGGCTCTCCACGGTGAGTAACGACGTCTTTAAAAACGGCGGCGCTGCTGATATTGCCGCGCCCCCCCACCACCCTGCAACTCGCAAGACATCTCGGAACGGGAGAGGGTTTAGTAAAGTACGCGTCGGCGCAAGGCCCCGCGCGGCAGCGGCCTCTGCCGGTGCCTCCAGGCGATTGCTGCCGAGGCACCCGCAGCTCTCTCTCAACTCCAAATCTCTCAACTCCAAATCTCTCAACTCCAAATCTCTCAACTCCAAATCTCTCAACTCCAAATCTCTCAACTCCAAATCTCTCAACTCCAAATCTCTCAACTCCAAATCTCTCAACTCCAAATCTCTCAACTCCAAATCTCTCAAAATCCAAATCTCTCAAAATCCAAATCTCTCAAAATCCAAATCTCTCAAAATTCAAATCTCTCAAAATCCAAATCTCTGCCACTCCGTCATCAGTGCCACCCCCGCACCCCCCGCCATCGTCTGACGGCCTAGTTGCGTGGATTCGCGATTCGACCCAGCGGGCCGCCCAGGTCAACGCCGCGGGGCGCGGAGTAACCGGGAAAAATACGCCCCCGTAAACGAGAACTCCCTCCGTCTCTGTGGGATTACAACCCTACCGGGGGGCAGACCGACGCCTGCTTGCAGGGCGGACCGGTGTGCTGTGTACAACTTGTGTCGCCATGGGAAGGGTCCCCCTAGGGTCCCAAAAAGAAATGTAAATGTATTTCTCGCGGGCTTCGAGACATTTTTTGGGCGCGATATCGATGCCAAGTTTGTTGTTGTCGGTTTTAAATTTGTGGAGTTTGAGAGGCTCTGTCGTGCGGTGGAGGGAGCCCCGCAGTAGAGACAAGCGGAGCGGTTATCAGCAGAGCGGTTATCAGCAGAGCGGTTATCAGCAGAGGCGATGGACATGGCGGGGGGGGGGGGGCCTTCGTGCTGACCTGCTGGTGAATCTACAGGGGCTGGAGTTAGGGGGGGGGTCAAGGCAGCGGGGGAGGGGGGGTTAGTACATGCCCACCACCGCGCTGACGGCACTGACGGGCAATGGTCCCCGCTTGAACTACGCACGCATGCACTACACGCACACCACACCACACACGCGCATGATAAACACGCACAGGTCACACTACCCACACACCCCCACATGCACACTTTATGCACACTCGCACGACACACACACACATGACACGCCACGATGGGAAGCGCAGGCTGTTAAGTCGGGTGCACCAAGGTGCGGGGTCGGGGGGGGGGGCGGTAGTTTAGTGACAGACGCAACATCAATGATCTCAGGGGGGGGGCAGCAGTTAGTGGGGGGTCGCGATGGGGGGGGAGGGGGGCGGCGGTGTCTTACCGTCCGGACTGCGGCTCCGAGCGAACCCTACACCGCTGCACCGCACACGCCACACCGCACACACCACAACGTGAGCACGGGGAGGAGGACGAGAGAGCGGAGGGGGGGGGGGGGGAGAGTTACAAGAAGTTGTCCAATCAGATCAGGTGCTCGGGGCAGACACGGCTGAGACATCGACCAGACACGGCTGAGACGGATCAGAGACACAGAGCAGACACGGCTGAGACGGATCAGAGACACACAGCAGACGCAGCTGAGGCACAGACCAGACGGGGACCATCAGTGCGAGGAGTTCCAGGCAAGGTCGAGGGTCACAGTGCGGAGGGTTGTGCGCGTCTGCCCACAGCCAGCAGGAAGGCACGACTCCCATCATGCTTTGCGTGCCGACGGTGTCCAACATGCAATGCGTTGGTCACATGACATGCACACTGGGCGCGTGGGCAGCAGTGGTGCCTTTCTGCTCACCCACAAACTCACCAGACCACATCATACTCGCCCACCTACGATGGAGTGATTGGCTGGCCGCCTTTGTCTCCCCCCAGTGCTGGTGTTTACAAACCACACAAGGTACTCATTTAAGGTCGAGCCAACCTAGACGAGGCTCGGGACTGGTTCGGATAATCGTCACCAACGCTGGCCGGGAACCAAGTGGGGGGTTGGCGGGTTTTGCAGCGCAGTGCGCTAACCGCTGTCGCCTGTTCGGATCGAGAGTGTTCGGATCGAGAGTCGTAAGTTCAACCGCCGGCACAATAGATGGCGGTGGTGGCATCTACATCTGCAGAACGTGAAGAACCAGTGGCATCTACATCTACAGAACGTGAAGAACCAGCGGCATCTACATCTACAGAACGTGAAGAGCCAGTGGCATCTATAGAACGTGAAGAACCAGTGGCATCTACATCTGCAGAACGTGAAGATGTAGTGGCATCTACATCTACAGGAGATTATACAACTTTTAAAGCCATTCCCCGTGTTTAGCGTACACGCCGTACAACACGTTTGGAATCGACAGCAGTAAAGTTGGACTTACGAACAGGCCTCTGGAACTTTACTAGTTCGTAAGTCGAGGAGTCCATGTAGAGGACCACAGAGCTTGGACAGCAGCAGCAGAAAGCCCTTGGCTGACCGCTCCGTGCATTTCATCTCTCGACCTCTGGCCACCGTCGTCGCTTCACACCGTGGCTACGCGCCCAGCCCAAGCCCCCCGGGGCTCACCGCTCTCGACAGCCATGGGGCTACGATTAGCCAGGTACGGTGCGAAAGAAGTTCAACGTGCACACACACGTGTCTCCATCTCTACTGCATGCTGCTATCATCCACTGCCGGATGGAGACCAATGTGATGTCAACGACGGCGTCTCGCTCACAGACCGGGCCACGGCACGCGCCGCTTGGCTGAACACCGCGGCGCTCGGACAGCCGACGAATGAGAGCCGAGCAGCCTTGGTCTGATGGGCTCTGTGTCAACGGGTGGAAGCGGCGGCGGTGATTGCACCGCGTGGTGACAGCAAACACGTGGCGATGGAGCACCGCGTGGCGATGGAGCACCGCGTGGCGATGGCACACGTAGCGATAGCCACGTGTGGCGATGGCGCACTGCGTGGCGATGGAGCACTGCGTGGCTATGGAGCACTGCGTGGCTATGGAGCACTGCGTGGCGATGGCCACGCGTGGCGATGGAGCACCGCGTGGCGATGGAGCACACGTGGCGATGGCCACGCGTGGCGATGGCGCACGTAGCGATGGCGCACTGCGTGGCGATGGCACACGTAGCGATGGCACACGTAGCGATGGCCACGCGTGGCGATGGCTGCGGCGGCTGAAGGCGCATGCGGGGAGCAGTGGCGCAGCGGTTCAGCGCGCCGCACTGCTCTACGGGACCCGGTGACCCCAGATTGACTCTCGCTCACGACCACCAACACCGGTGACGATTATAATCGTAATAATTAGATAATTATCTGAGCAGACCCTGGGCCTCCTCCCTAGGTGGTGGCGACGGTCGCCCATGGCTAGCCATGGCGGTGACAGCGATGGCAGTGACCGTTAGCGACGGTGATGATGACCGTGATGAGATTGCGATGGGCAGTGACAGCGGTGATGGGTAATCTTGGCTGTGGCGGTGGCGACGGTGCTGATGGGTTAGTGATTGTGATGACAACAGCGATGGTGGTGATTGCGGTCACAGCAGATGTGGTAGTGGTGGCGGTGATGGTCGTGATGTTTGTGATGGTGGTGGTAGTGATGATGGTGATGATTGTGGTGACAGCAGTGGTGGTGGTGGTGATGGTGTTTCAGCAGCAGAGTCTCTTGCCAGAGCGTCTGTGCTGCTGAATGGAGATGCCTGGATGGGGTCAAAGGTCAATCGCACCACTAGGCAAATGATTAAGCCGAGGAGGCGATACTTTTCCCATGATCCTCTGGGCCAACGCACAGGGGGCGGCCAACCGCTCCGTTTAAAAGGAAAAATAACCAGGCTCCGGTTCTCACACGGAGCCCGGCGTGAAAACCACGAACCAGGCATCAGTGCATCATGGGAAAGCAGCGTCACGTGATCCCGTCGCCCCCCCACCCCTGGGGGGTGCGGCCTCTCGGGGGGCGGCGGGGTCAAAGGTGAGGGGCCGGCGCGTGCCCGTGTGTCACTGTACCTCGAGCGAAAGCGGGCAGGCCACAACGCAAGCCATCAGAGAGACAGCACTGGGGACAGACGGACAGAGACAGGGACAGACAGGGACAGAGGAGGAGGAGGAGGCGGGAGACGAGACAGGAGGAGGAGGAAGGCATCTTTACGTCGAGAGCGGCGTGAGGTGGCAGCCACCACCATCAAACACCTCCACCCACCGTCAGCCACCATCAGCCATCAGCCACCATCATCAACCACCAGCAGCAGCACAACGCACGACAGACAACGCAAACAAGCAGTGACATCTCGCTGTGCGATGCACAGACAGCTCACAAAGCGCAGAGCACACACAGCACGTGCACAACGCCATCGACGAAGTGCACAAATCTAGAGTGGAACACGCAATGGGCACGTACGCACGACTCGGACACACACGAGGTACCCGAACAACACACAATACACACGACACACACACGCGGTACCCGAACAACACACAATACACACGACACACACACGACACACACGAGGTACCCGAACAACACACAATACACACGACACACACACGACAAACATACAGGCGGCAGCGTTACACGCTCATCGCTCACGCTTCCCACGTCCACCGCAGCCAAACCAGCGACCGCCCGGCCTGCACGGCCCATTGTCTCTCATCACGCAGCCCCCGCCCCCCCCCCCCCCCGTGTACATACCCGTGGACATCTCCTCGAGCCCATCGTCCGACGAGTCGGTCTGCGCCGTCTCCCCGGCGTGCCCCCCTAGGCCGCCCAACGGCGGCTGCGGCGGCGGCGGCATCGCCGGCCTGGCGCGGGGCTTGGGCACCGGCGGCTTCCCCGACGCCGCGGCGGCGCCGTGCGGCGCTCCTCCTCCTCCGGCGTCAGCCGCGGGCGCCGCGGCGGCGGCGGCGTTCCGCAGCGAGGCGGAGGGCGAGGGGGAGGAGGAGGAGGAGAGGACGGAGGACTGCGAGGCGCTGCGGCTGTGCGTGCCGGCGCGCGGCGGCGTGCCGGGCGGCGTGTCTTCGGCGCCGGGGCCGCCCGTCTCCGAGCCGCCCGGCGCCGAGCCCATCTCCGAGAGGCCAGCCTGCGTGCCCTGCACCAGGCTGGCCACCGCCTTGGGCGGCGCCGGCGCCGGCTTCTTGGCTGCGGGGGAAGAGACGGAGGAGGGCGGCGCGGCTCAGCGGTGGCGCCGATCGGTCCAAGTCCGTGGTGAAACCGCGACGGGGGCTGAGCGGGGGCCGTGAGCGCCGTCTGGGACGGCGGCGGCGATCGTTTCATCCCTACGGCTTCGCTGGCTGTGGTGTCCACTCAAGAACCAGCCAAGCTGTGGGCAGTGTTGAGTCTGTGGGTAGTGCTGAGTCTATGGGCAGTGTTGAGTCTGTGGGCAGTGTTGAGTCTGTGGGTAGTGCTGAGTCTATGGGCAGTGTTGAGTCTATGGGCAGTGTTGAGTCTGTGGGTAGTGCTGAGTCTATGGGCAGTGTTGAGTCTATGGTGCAGTGTTGAGTCTATGGGCAGTGTTGAGTCTATGGGTAGTGTTGAGTCTATAGGCAGTGTTGAGTCCATGCGCTGTGTTGAGTCTATTGGCAGTGTTGAGTCTACGGGTAGTGTTGAGTCTATGGGCAGTGTGGAGTCTATGGGCTGTGTTGAGTCTGTGGGTAGTGCTGAGTCTAGGGGCAGTGCTGAGTCTAGGGGCAGTGTTGAGTCTATGGGTAGTGTTTAGTCTATGGGCCAGTGTTGAGTCTATGGTGCAGTGTTGAGTCTATGGGCAGTGTTGAGTCTATGGGCAGTGTTGAGTCTATGGGCAGTGTTGAGTCTATGGGCAGTGTTGAGTCTATGGATAGTGTTGAGTCTATGGATAGTGTTGAGTCTATGGGTAGCAGTGTTAATGAACATGGCGTTATTCTAAACGGACTAGAGGTGAGTTATTTTAGTAATTTCGTAATATAATAATTCATCGGCAAGTATTGACTACTTTTCCAATTTGTACTACGTGTATACTTAATTTATATTGAGTGACTCGCTTGCCTTGCCCTCCTATCGTGTTTTTGCATTGTGTTTGCTGTCGTAACTCTGACCCCGTGCCCCTTACTGGACATCTGTGCAAAAGAGCTTCATAGCTCATCGGATTCCTCCCGCAGCCTAAATAAAGATTCTGAATATTTCAGCGGCTCTTGGTGGTCACGGGGGTCGCGGTGGTCCCTGTAGGCCGCTCGCACCTTTGTGTTGGGGGTTCACGCTGCCCTGCCCCGACTTTCGGCCGAACGTCGGTGACACCTGGGGCAGCTTGAGGGCGCTGAGCACGGGGAGACAGGGGACACGCAGGGAGACAGGGGACACGCGGGGAGACAGGGGACACGCGGGGAGACAGGGGACACGCGGGGAGACAGGGGACACGCACGGAGACAGGGGACACGCGGGGAGACAGGGGACACGCGGGGAGACAGGGGACACGCACGGAGACAGGGGACACGCGGGGAGACAGGGGACACGCGGGGAGACAGGGGACACACGGGGAGACACACGGCGGACACGCGGGGGCGGACACGCGGGGGGACACAGGGAGACGCACGGGTTAAAGCACGCGGGGGGTCGGCGTGCGGCAGCACGACACTGCCGCACGGCTACACCCGCACAAAGACAAGCGCGCGTACGCACACGCGCGCACGCATGGGCACACGCGCACATACGTGGATTCGCACTCGCAGAAAGACAAAAGATCCACCGTGTAGCCTTCACGAGCTCTCGGGGCAAGCGCTGTTAGCGAGCAGCCCCTATGAAGGCCGGCACGGCACACGAGGGGGTGGGTGGCCAGCACCACCCCCCGACCGCCTTTGTCTCCCCAGTGGCGATGTTTACTACACACCGCAGCAGGTACTCATTTGAGGTTTAGTCGACCTAGGGGAGGCCCAGGACCGGTTCAGATAATCGTCACTGGCGGTGTTGGCTGTGAATGGGAATGGAACCCGGATCGCCGGGTTCGTAGCGCTAACTTGCTACACTACCGCTCCCCACACACACACACACGTACACGCACACACGTACACACACATGCGTACACACACACACGTACGTACACACACGCACACGTACACACACACACACGTACGCACACACACACGTACGCACACACACGTACACACACACACGTACACACACACACACACGTACGTACACACATGTACACACACACGCGTGTGCGTGCCCACCCTCACCTCTTATCCACCACCACTGGCGGCGTGCTGGGGGCCGTGCACAGGGAGGGGGTGTTGGGGCAGGAGAGGGCGGCGTGGGAGGACCCCCCCTCGCCCCCACCCCCCGCGCCCCCCATGACCCCCACCACGTGGTTCTGCTTCCTAACGGTGGTGACGGCGCGGTAGAAGCTGCCGGGCTCCTTGGGGCGCGTTGCCCTGCAGCGCCCAACGGGGGGGCGGCGGCGGCCAGCCGGGGGGGATCAGCGACGGGATCCAATCGGGGGTCGCCCGCGTTACGATTGGCCGGGGACCGTGGGACGAGGTTCATTGGTTTGATTGATCCGTCGGTTGATTGGAAGCGGTCGTGTTGGTGGTGGAGGTCGTGTTGGTGGTGGAGGTCGTGTTGGTGGTGGAGGTCGTGTTGGAGGTGGAGGTCGTGTTGGAGGTGTAAGTTGTGTTGGAGGTGGTGGTGGTGGTGGTGGTGGTGTTGGAGGTGGTGTTGGAGGTGGTGGCAATGGCGAGGATAGTTGTGGTGGTGGTGGCGACAGTGGAGGCAATGGTAGAGGTGGCGTACGTGGTGGTGGTGATGGTAGTGGTGTTGGTGTTGATGATAATGGTGGTGGCCGTGATGGTGGTGGCAGCGGTGATGATAGCCGTGTTAGTGTTGGTGGTGGTGTTGGTACCGGTGGTGTCGGTAACAGGTCATGGTGGGAATCGACGAGAGTGAGTACACATCGTCGCGTGCGATCGTCGGAAGAGGAACGGTGCAGATTCCCCAGCAACAATTCCGCAATTCCGTCGTGATAATTAGCAGAGAAATCGGCAGCAGGAGACTCGGCCGTGCCCCATCGATTGGTGACAGCCAATCCCAGCGGTGACACCAGGAGTGGTGGTGTGAGTGTGCGCGATTATTCGAGAATCAATCAATCGTAAGCGGCAGGCGGTTAATCGAAAGGGCATGCGGGGAGACAGGCGGACAGGCGGACAAACGACAACAACAACAACGCCACCGTTAGGAGCAACAACGACAACAACAACGCCACGTCAACCATGCACGTTCAAAATAACTTGCAGGGGAAGAGGTAACTCTGACTGGCAAAATGTTGGATGTCCACGTTTGGTCTCCCTGTGTCCCTGGCCTCCCTGTGTCTTCCCGCATCTCGTGAGCTCCCCACGTGCCTCTACGTGTCTCCTTGTGTCTCTACGTGTCTCCTTATGTCTCTACGTGTCTCCTTGTGTCTCTACGTGTCTCCTTGTGTCTCTACGTGTCTCCTTGTGTCTCTACGTGTCTCCTTGTGTCTCCTTAAGTCTCTACGTGTCTCCTTGTGTCTCTACGTGTCTCCTTGTGTCTCCACGTGTCTCCTTGTGTCTCTACGTGTCTCCTTGTGTCTCTACGTGTCTCCTTGTGTCTCTACGTGTCTCCTTACGTCTCTACGTGTCTCCTTGTGTCTCTACGTGTCTCCTTACGTCTCTACGTGTCTCTTTATGTCTCTACGTGTCTCCTTGTGTCTCTACGTGTCTCCTTGTGTCTCTACGTGTCTCCTTGTGTCTCTACGTGTCTCCTTGTGTCTCTACGTGTCTCCTTGTGTCTCTACATCTCTCCTTGTGTCTCTACGTGTCTCCCTGTGTCTCTACGTGTCTCCTTGTGTCTCTACGTGTCTCCTTGTGTCTCTACGTGTCTCTTTATGTCTCTAAGCGTCTCCTTGTGTCTCTACGTGTCTCCTTGTGTCTCTACGTGTCTCCTTGTGTCTCTACGTGTCTCCTTGTGTCTCTACGTGTCTCCTTGTGTCTCTACGTGTCTCCTTGTGTCTCTACGTGTCTCTTTATGTCTCTACGCGTCTCCTTGTGTCTCTACGTGTCTCCTTGTGTCTCTACGTATCTCCTTGTGTCTCTACGTGTCTCCTTGTGTCTCTACGTGTCTCCTTGTGTCTCTACGTGTCTCCTTGTGTCTCTACGTGTCTCTTTATGTCTCTACGCGTCTCCTTGTGTCTCTACGTGTCTCCTTGTGTCTCTACGTGTCTCTTTATGTCTCTACGTGTCTCCTTGTGTCTCTACGTGTCTCCTTGTGTCTCTACGTGTCTCCTTGTGTCTCTACGTGTCTCCTTGTGTCTCTACGTGTCTCCTTGTGTCTCTACGTGTCTCTTTATGTCTCTACGCGTCTCCTTGTGTCTCTACGTGTCTCCTTGTGTCTCTACGTGTCTCTTTATGTCTCTACGTGTCTCCTTGTGTCTCTACGTGTCTCCTTGTGTCTCTACGTGTCTCCTTGTGTCTCTACGTATCTCTTTATGTCTCTACGCATCTCCTTCTGTCTCTATGTGTCTCCTTGTGTCTCTACGTGTCTCTTTATGTCTCTACGTGTGTCTCTACGTGTCTCCTTATGTCTCTACGTGTCTCATGTCTCTACGTGTCTCCTTGTGTCTCCTTGCCTCTCCGGTTCTCCCGGCGTCTCTCTGCTGCATCTATCTCAGTGGTTCTTAACCTTGTTGGAGGTACCGAACCCCACCAGTTTCATATGCGCATTCACCGAACCCCTCTTTAGTGAAAAATAAAATGTGATTTTTTTCAAATTCAAGACAGATATGTTTTTTACTGGTACACAAAATGAGCCGTGCATGAACATTACCTTGTTCAAAGAATAAAACCAACACAATGCATAAACTCACAACAAATTACATACCTGGAAATCAATGTGACTTCTGCTGTTGCCTTTGAGAGATCAGTTCAGATATGCGTGGCTTCACCTTGGCAAGTGCCACTCTCATGTCATTTTCACAGCAAAGTCTGTTCCTTTTCTTCGTTTTTATGTCCAGCATCCTCGAAAAGGATTGCTCACAAAGATATGTTGTAACAAATGGTATAAAAAAATTCAGGGCTTTCTTAGCAATAACTGGATACTTGTTCATTTGTCGACACCAAAACGTTGAGAGCGTTGTTGTTCTGAAGAGTTGCTGTTGAACCTGGCTCTGCTGAATTTCAATGATTTCGTCGAGGAATTAATCATTGACATCTGCTGTTTCAACAGCAAACGTGAACGGCTGTCTCACCCATGCTGGATATGACTCTCTTGTAGGGAAATATCCGTCGAGAGACTTTGCAAGCTCATCTAAGTGCGTGGCAATTGTTTGCTTCAGTTCCGTGGATACAGAAATATCTCCGATTCCAGACACATCTTCGATCTTACTTGCACAGTCGTCCAGAAGCGGGAAGTTTGCGAAGTTATTGTTCTCTGTTCGTCGTTTCCATAACGGTAGCTTTTTTTGAAAAGCCTTCAGGTGTTCTTCCGCTTCCATGATATTGACTCCACCACCCTGCATCTGCTGATTGAGATGATTGAGAGCTGCGAATATATCAGCCATGTACGCTAAAATGAGAATGAACTCAGGATTTTTGAAGCAATCTGCATGGCAGTGTTGGTGCTCTTGCAAAAACAGGGCTAATTCCACACGCATGGCAAAAACACGGTTCAGCACCTGTCCCCGGGATAACCACCGAATATTAGAATGGAGCAGAAGTACCTCAAATTCAGAGCCCATTTCTTTACACAGCTCACTGAAGATGCGGTGCCTCAGAGCACTTTTTCGCACATAGTTCACACATTCCACCACAGTTTTTAATACTTCTGCCATTTTTGGAGGTAAGGTTTTTGTTGCCAACGCATGCCTGTGCAGAATACAATGCGTCACAATGATGTGTGGTGCATCGGCCTTTACTAGCGCACCAAAACCAAACTTTCTTCCCAGCATGACTGGAGCTCCGTCCGTACAAACTGCAGAAACCATATCCCATGAAAGATTGTTGTCTCTGAAGAAGTCATCCACAAGCTTCTTCACATTGGCTGTCTTCGTTGTTGTTGTAAGAGGCTTACAAAATAAAAACTCTTCTTTTGTCATGTCGTCTTTCACATAGCGTACAAAAACAGCAAGCTGGCTTAGATCAGAAACGTCTGTGGTTTCGTCGAGTTGAAGGCTGAATTTTGCCGGGCTTGAAATCAGATCCGCGACTACTTGAGCCAAGATGTCTTTACTCATGTCTTCTATTCTGTCACTGACGGTGTCATTTGAAAGGGGAATTGGGGGTAATTTGCCTTCGGCCGCTGTTCCGAGTATCAGATTCGCCATCTTTAATGCAGCTGGTTTCACAAGTGTTTCACCAATGGTGTGTGGCTTGCCCTGCTTTGCGATCAGGTAAGCAACTTCGTACGATGCTGTCAGGATCGGTTTGTTAACAGGTACAAATCCAAGAGCAGGCAGAGTGGCCCTTTCATCGAATCTGGCTCTCTTCACCCTGAATTCAGCAAGTGTTGTGTTCTTGTATTCCCCGTCTCCATGCAACTTCAAGAAGTGTTCCTTTAGTTTTGCCGGTGCAAGACTAGAGTTGCTCAACTTGGCGTTGCAAATCATGCAGATAGGACGCTCACTCCCATCACGTTCCGTGATACATGAGAATCCATGTTGTACATATTCGTCCGACCACTTTCTTCTTTTGCCCGACATAGTTAGTATGGATAAAATATTAAAGAAATCACACGACGTACGACAACAACAGTCACACGTTGACTACTGAGTACGCACTAAATTCCCCGCAGCGCTGATTGGCCAAGCAGTGTAGCATGATCATCTGCAGCCAGTGATGGCCAAGCGGGCCGTGTGTGTCATCACAAATTTACACAATAATTCAAGTGTGTCCGGACCTCCGTGGCGGGGGCTCTGCCGAACCCCTGAGATCGACTCACCGAACCCCTGGGGTTCGATCGAACCCAGGTTAAGAACCACTGATCTATCTGTTGCGTCTCTCTATATGTACCTCTGTCTCCTCGGCGTCTCCCTGCTGCATCTCTCTGCTGCGTCTCTCTGCTGCGTCTCCCTGCTGCGTCTCTCTGCTGCGTCTCCCTGCTGTGTCTCCTCGGCGTCTCCCTGCTGCATCTCCCTGCTGCGTCTCCCTGCTGCGTCTCTCTATATGTCCCTGTGTCTCCTCGGCGTCTCCCAGTGTCTCACCGACTCCTCGCGGACGACTCGACCCCCCCCGGGTCTCGCGGTGCGTCTCTCCCTCCGTCTCCTAACGTAGGACCCCCTCTGGTTAATGATGAGTGGGATGAGTGGTTAAGTGGGGGGAGGTGGCCAGGCAAGGCGTGAGACGGGGAGGGGAAGGGTTACCTTTGTATTTTCCGAAAGCTGAGCGCGGGGGTGGCAACGGGGAAGACAGACAGGAGTGGGTTAACCCTGCCCTGGTAGCCCCCCTCTCCCCGCCCCCCCGCTAGCTGTGCGCGTGGGGGATGTGCGGTTAGTGCGGTGAGACCGGCAGCGGCAGCGGCAGGCGGTAACGGGACGCAGCACACGCAGCGTCACCCGGGCAGGTCAAGAGAGCAGCTGTCTGCGTGTGTGTGACTCAATAAGGGCGTGAGTTGTGTGTGTAGGTGCGTGTTGTGTGTGTTGTGTGTGTCGTGTGTGTTGTGTGTGTTGTGTGTGTCGTGCGTGTTGTGTGTGTTGTGCGTGAGTTGTGTGTGTCGTGCGGTGTGTTGTGTGTGTTGTGCGTGTGTTGTGCGTGTTGTGTGTGTTGTGTGTGTTGTGTGTGTTGTGTGTCGTGCGTGCAGTGTGTTGTGTGTTGTGTGTGTTGTGCGTGCGTTGTGTGTGTTGTGTGTGTTGTGCGTGCGGTGTGTTGTGCGTGTTGTGTGTGTTGTGTGTGTTGTGTGTGTCGTGCATGTGTTGTGCGTGTTGTGTGTGTTGTGTGTGTTGTGTGTGTCGTGCGTGCGGTGTGTCGTGCGGTGTGTTGTGTGTGTCGTGTGTGTTGTGCGTGCGTTGTGTGAGTTGTGTGTGTCGTGCGTGCGGTGTGTGTTGTGTGTGTTGTGCGTGTTGTGCGTGTTGTGCGTGTTGTGCGTGTTGTGTGTGTTGTGCGTGTTGTGTGTGTTGTGCGTGTTGTGTGTGTTGTGTGTGTTGTGCGTGCGTTGTGTGTGTTGTGTGTGTTGTGTGTGTTGTGTGTGTTGTGTGTGTTGTGTGTGTTGTGCGTGAGTTGTGTGTGTTGCGTGTGTTGTGTGTGTCGTGTGTGTCGTGTGTGTCGTGTGTGTTGTGTGTGTTGTGTGTGTCGTGTGTGTTGTGTGTGTTGTGTGTGTTGTGTGTGTTGTGCGTGTTGTGTGTGTTGTGTGTGTTGTGTGTGTCGTGCGTGTCGTGTGTGTTGTGTGTGTTGTGTGTGTTGTGTGTGTCGTGCGTGTTGTGCGTGCGGTGTGTGTGTTGTGTGTGTTGTGTGTGTCGTGCGTGTTGTGCGTGGGGTGTGTTGTGCGTGCGTTGTGTGTGTCGTGCGTGCGGTGTGTTGTGTGTGTTGTGTGTGTTGTGTGTGTTGTGCGTGTTGTGCGTGCGTTGTGTGTGTTGTGTGTGTTGTGTGTGTTGTGCGTGCGTTGTGTGTGTTGTGTGTGTTGTGCGTGCGTTGTGTGTGTTGTGTGTGTTGTGCGTGCGTTGTGCGTGCGGTGTGTGTGTTGTGTGTGTTGTGTGTGTTGTGCGTGCGTTGTGTGTGTTGTGTGTGTTGTGTGTGTGTTGTGTGTGTCGTGCGTTGTGTGTGTTGTGTGTGTTGTGCGTGTTGTGCGTGCGTTGTGCGTGTGCGTTGTGTCCGCGTGCGAGCTCACCCGTCCTTCTTGTGCAGCTCGCGCGCCAGGTCGTTGTCGGTCGCCACGCTGAGCGGCCGGGCGCGGCTCCCCTCGGCGCCTCCTCCTCGCCTCTCCCCGTTGACACCAGGCGCCAGCAGGTGACCCCCCCCCGCCGGCGCTCCCCCCGGCCCCTCCGCCGGCAGCTGCGACGCCGCCGCAAAGATTCCCGTCTGGTCGAACTCCACCTCTAGCGACGGAGGAGGGAGGTGGTGAGGACAGGGGGCGGGAGTCGAACTCAATCACTCAATCACTCAAGCACTCGCACACAAACAAAGGGTGGATTGGCCGAGACCACAGCCATCCGGCACTCAAATGATCCCCCGTGTAGCCTTAACAGGCTGTAGGGGCAAGTGCTGTTAGCGAGCACCTATGGAAGCCGGCACAGCACACGAGGGGGTGGGTGGCCAGCACCACGCCCGGCCGCCTTTGTCTCCCCAGTGGCGATGTTACTACACACCACACCAGGTACTCATTTGAGGCCCAGTCGACCTAGGAGAGGCCCAGGACCGGTTCAGATAATCGTCACTGGTGTCGGCTGCGCACACAAAGACAAAGATTTCTCCGTACAGCCTTAACAGACTAGGAGCACGTGCTGTTAGCGAGCACCTGCGAAGGCCAGCATGACAGACGCACGTACACGCACGCAGGCAGACGCACGCAGGCACACGCACGCAGGCACACGCAGGCACACACGCAGGCACACGTACACGCACACGCAGGCACACAGGCACACAGGCACACGCAGGCACACGCAGGCACACGCAGGCACACGCGAGTGCACGCACACGCAGTGGGGTACCGACCGTCAGGGAAGAACCATTCCGAGTACTGCAGCATCATCTCCACTATGCCGACCACCTGGATAGAGACGCTGGACATCGCGTCCACGGAGCTGCGGCACGCAGGGGAACACGGGGGGGGGGGGGGGGGCAGGACACGGGGGGGGGGGGGACACGGGGGGGAGGGGGCAGGACACGGGGTGGGGGGGAGGACACAGGGGGGGGGAGGACACGGGGGAGGGGGGGAAGGACACGGGGGAGGGGGGGGTGTACACGGGGAGACATGATTGTGAGCTGTTGTGCATACAAGGGCCTTGTGTGTACTATAACTGGTTGATGTTTAGTGTTTTATACAACGTGGTTAATCCATTCGGGAACACTTTTCACACAACGCCGGGCGCCCCCCCGCCGCCCCCCCCCCCCCGTTATAACGCGGAGAGGCGGAGGAGCGAGCGGTGGTTGCGAGTCGCCCACCTGGAGGTGGGGGCCCACAGCAGGTTGGGCCCCAGCACGATGGCGATGTTGCTGGGAGTCATCTTGTTAAACTCCTGCTGCTCCGCGAGCCGCGCCAGGAACTTCATCAGGTACCTGCGGCGGGGCCACAGCAACACAACAACGCGCCGGCGCTGGCGGCCAGCCGGAGGCAAAGCTCCCCCCACGTAGCCGGCGCACGGCCGTCGGGGCGAGCGCCTGCGAAGGCCGGAGCGGCGCGTTGATGGAGGGGGGGTGGAGCACCGGGGATGCCTTCGCCTCCCCGGTGCCGATGTTCATGCACACCGCGTTGGGTACTCGATGTTCATGCACACCGCGTTGGGTACTCGATGTTCATGCACACCGCGTTGGGTACTCGATGTGTGCACACCGCGTTGGGTACTCGATGTTCATGCACACCGCGTTGGGTACTCGATGTGTGCACACCGCGTTGGGTACTCGATGTGTGCACACCACGTTGGGTACTCGCTCAAAGCCGAGGTTGCAGCGGCGCGCCAACCGCAGCGCCACCACTCCCCACACAGGCACGCAGACAAAGCAACGCATATCAAAGCCTGCACGCAGACGCACAGACACCCACCACCCGCAGCGTGGCCCACTGGGCGAGGTCAAGGCTCCAGCGTGGCCTGCTGGGCGAGGTCAAGGCTAGAGCGTGGCCTGCTGGGCGAGGTCAAGGCTTTAGCGTGGCCTGCTGGGCGAGGTCAAGGCTTTAGCGTGGCCTGCTGGGCGAGGTCAAGGCTAGAGCGTGGCCTGCTGGGCGAGGTCAAGGCTTTAGCGTGGCCTGCTGGGCGAGGTCAAGGCTCTAGCGTGGCCTGCTGTGCGAGGTCAAGGCTCTAGCGTGGCCTGCTGGGCGAGGTCGAGATGGGGTCGTAGTTTGCTGAGCGAGGTCACTGCGAGGTCGTCTCCTCACCGGAAGTTGGCCTTGTTCTCCTTGGGCAGCAGGTCGCACACCGACCACAGCGCCTGCAGCCTCTCCTGCTGATCGGGCATGCTGCAGGAGAGACACGGGGGGGTCACGGGGGGGTCACGGGGGGGTCACGGGGGGGTCACGGTGACACGGCGGGAGGGGGTGTTGGTGAGAACACAACAGGCGAGCGTGCAACAGAGGCGAGTGTACGAGAGGTGAGTGTGCCCCCCCCCCCCACCTGAACGCCTTGCTCCAGTCTGTGAAGAGGTGGAAGGTCATGAGAGGCTCGGGCAGCTCACGGATATAGGACTTGAGAGCCCCTACAGCCACGGCGGGGACGTAACGGGGGGGGGGAGGGAGAGTGACGTTGTAAAGGGGGGAAGAGGGAGAGAGTCCGTGAAGGGAGGGCAGGGGTGGCGGTAGTCCTCGTGCCTGTTCCTGTCCGTGTATCCGTGTGTCTCTCTGCGCGTCCACGTGGCTTGGCACAGGCGCCGTGGCGACGTCACCGTCACTTGGTGGCGAATGGCGGGTGTTGGTATTGGAGTCTGTGTGTGTGTGCTGGAGAAGAGATGGAGTGACGTGGTACAGGAGGACGTGGAGCTGAGTGGACTTGCCGATGACTGGTACCAGCGGTGTCAAGATCGGCCTCTGTGGAGGAGGCTCGTGAAGGACGCTACTGGGCAGTTGGAGGCAGTCGCCCTCCAACAACAACGGAGGGCGGAGGAGCGACGCTCACAACAACGAGCGGAACGCCGGGTGGCTAAAGCACAGCAGGTTGGCACAGTAGGGGGCACAGGTGGTGCATCAGCCAGTCATCTCAGTCAGTCGACCCGTGGCACCTGGGTCTGAGACTGGAGCGTGCCACTAAGAGATGGGGCCTTACCATCAGCCCCACCAAAACTAAGCACCTGCCTGGGTATTTTGTACCATCGGACACTCCACCCCCACAACTCCCAATCGGTGATGGGGCAGTTGTGGAGAGAGTGGAGAGTTTCCCATACCTGGGCAGTGTGCTTATGACCGGCTCCAGTTTAACAGCAGAGGTCTCACTCCGAATCAGTCGAGCGGCAATATCTTTTCATCGGTTGCGTAACGCTGTGTGGAAGCTACCTGGTCTGTCGCTCCGCACTAAGCTTCAGGTCTTCTCGGCCACGGTCATTCCCTCCCTTCTCTACGTTTGCGAAACGTGGACGCCCCCTAATGGAACATCTTCGCCGGTTAGAAACATTTAGGCTAGCCTGCCTACGATCCATCCTGGGTTTAACCAGGCTGGATCGTAGGCAGGCCCGCTCACCGGGCGGGCGTTCGACACTTCACGTGGCCTCAGGGTGCACATAGCCTGGCACAAGCGTCGTGGTGACGTCACCGCCACTTAGTGGCGAATGGCGGTTGTTGTTGTTGTGTATCTGTGTGTATCTGTGTGTATCTGTGTGTGTGTAGGTGTGTGTATCTGTGTGTGTGTAGGTGTGTGTGTAGGTGTGTGTGTATCTGTGTGTGTGTATCTGTGTGTGTGTATCTGTGTGTGTGTATCTGTGTGTGTGTATCTGTGTGTGTAGGTGTGTGTATCTGTGTGTGTGTAGGTGTGTGTGTAGGTGTGTGTATCTGTGTGTGTGTATATCTGTGTGTGTGTATCTGTGTGTGTGTGTATCTGTGTGTATCTGTGTGTGTGTGTAGGTGTGTGTATCTGTGTGTGTGTAGGTGTGTGTGTAGGTGTGTGTGTATCTGTGTGTGTGTATGTGTGTAGGTGTGTGTGTGTAGGTGTGTGTGTATGTGTGTAGGCGTGTGTGTATCTGTGTGTGTGTATCTGTGTGTGTGTATGTGTGTGTAGGTGTGTGTATGTGTATGTGTGTAGGTGTGTGTATGTGTGTAGGTGTGTGTGTGTATCTGTGTGTGTGTATCTGTGTGTGTGCGTAGTGACCGGCGATGGCGTGGGGGTCGGGGGAGAAGTCCGACTCCACGATGCAGCAGTCAAGCGACGCTTTCAGCTTCTTCAGCTTCGAGTTGGCAGCCGCGATCCGGAACAGACCCTGCACACACACACACACACGTGCATACACACACACCGTGTCAACACACACACACATGTGCATACACACACACACGTGCATACACACACCGTGTCAACACACACACACACGTGCATACACATACACCGTGTCAACACACACACACACGTGCATACACACACACACACGTGCATACACACACACACGTGCATACACACACACACGTGCATACACACACACACGCGTATACACACACACACCGTGTCAACACACACACACACGTGCATACACACACACACACCGTGTCAACACACACACGTGCATACACACACACCGTGTCAACACACACACACACGTGCATACACACACACGTACACACACACACGTGCATACACACACACACACCGTGTCAACACACACGATTTACCCCATATTCTTGTACAGGGAAATCGAGTTTTCAGGTCCATACGACGTTACAGCCATTTCAATGCGGGCGAATTTTTTTTTTAATGTTTGTTTGTGTTTCTCCTTTGTGATGGGACTTTGTAGGATGAATGTTGAGATTTATCAGGGTACGGGGTGACCAATAAGGTCTGAGTTGGTCTCTAATCAGATAGGGCACTAATAAGGGGTTGACGGGTATGGATACATAGTCAAACACACACGTACACACACCGTGGTACATAGTAAACACACACACACACGCACATTCATCACCTCGCACACACACCTCACCCATCGCTCGCCCATCGCTCACCATCGCCCGCTGCCCGCACTGGGCTCTCACCTCCTCCTGCAGGCCGGTGTCCATGAGTGCCACGACGCAGGCCTCGATGGGAAAGGCGATGTCCCGTCGGCTCAGCTGCAGGTGCTCCTCCAGCGGCTGCCCGTAGCAGGGACGCACGCAGTGCTCTGAGACACACACACACGCAAAGGCAAACATCCCCCGTGTAGCCTTAACAGACTGTAGGGGCAAGTGCTGTAAGCGAATAACAGAACCTGTGAAGGCCGGCACTGTGGCACGCTAGGGGATGGGTGGCCAGCACCACGCCCGGCCGCCTTTGTCTCCCCAGTGGCGATGTTTACTACACACCGCACCGGGTACTCATTTGAGGCTGAATCGACCTAGGGGAGGCCCAGGACCGGGTTCTGATGATCTTCACCAGTGTTGGCTGTGATTGGGGATCGAACCCGGGATGCCGGGTTCGTAGCGCAGCGTAGCGTTAACTGCTACACCACCGCTCCCCACGTCAAAAGACAATCACAACCACACACGGTCACACACACACACAATCCAAGGGCTGGAAGAGGGAGGTAGTGAGGGAGCTTCACCTCTCTCGGCTGTGATCTTGGGCAGGAGAGTCTCGATGACAGCCAAGGACCTCTTGTGGAAGTCGGCCTGCGTCTCCAGGAGCTGCACAGAGACACGGGGACATGAACACACACGTCAGCACGTCACACACCGCCACCATTGTGCGTGTCCTCGTTGTGCGCGTGTGTTCGTGTATGTGCGTGCGTGTGTGTATGTTGTGCGTATGCGTAACCGGCAGCGCCACACCTAGTACCATCATTAGGGGAAAGAACGGTGATCCAATCTCCGACCCCCAGGAACATGTTTGCAGATTTGCTGAGCATATCTGTGAGGTCCTGGGGGAGGGGAAATCCCTCAGCCAGGAAAACGTGGGACAAAGTGGGGATGTGACCCTGCTGAGGCTGCGGTGCCTCAAATATTGGAGGAAGTCAACCCCTGTGAGTGGCCAGCTGAGGTGCCATCTGTTGAGGAAGTACTGAAGGTGATACAGAGTCTGAGACCAGGAAAGGCACCGGGCAGAGATGATCTCCCAAGCGAAATGCTGAGAGAGGGTGGCGTTTGTGCACACACTGCACTACAAGACATCATAACAGTCTGGACCACTGGACGGGTTCCGCAAGATTGGAAGGATGCCCTGGTGGTCCCCCTCCTCTTTAAGAAGGGGGACCGCACAGACTGTAACAACTACAGGGGCATCTCACTCTTTAGTGTGCCAGGAAAGGTCTTGGCAAGGATTATTCAACTTTGCCATGCCAAGCACGCTGAGGAGAGGCTTGCGGAGCCCCAATGCGGTTTCAGGAAAGGGTGGTCCTGCACAGATGCCATATTTTCTGTCCATCTGCTACAGCAGAGGTATAGGGAATTCCAACAAGACCTACATCTCTGCTTTATTGACCTCGTCAAGGCCTATGATACCATCAGCAGGCCTGGGCTCTGGGTTGTTCTTCGTGCTTTTGGAGTCCCTGACCCTCTGCTCACGATCATTAAGGACCTTCATGATGGTGAGCGGGCCCGGGTAAAACTACGTGGCCGGGAGTCGGAGCCATTCCCTGTTCACTTTGGGGTGCGACAGGGATGCCCTCTGGCTCCCACATTGACATCTATTTCAACCACGTAGTTCGTGAAGCCTTCAATAGCTGTACCTGAGGAATTTCCATCTGGTTGTTGTTGTGCGTGTGTGTAGCGGTTAGCGCGCTGCGCTATGAACCTGGCGACCCGGGTTCGATTCCCGCTCACGGCCAACACCAGTGGCGATCATTTGAAGCGGTCCTAGACCTCGCCTAGGTCGACTCAGCCTGAAATGAGTACCCGGTGCGGTGTGTAAACACCGCTACTCGGGAGACCAAGGCGGCCGGGCGTGATGTTGGCCTCCCACCCCCTCGTGTGCCGTGCCGGCCTTCATAGGTGCTCGCTAACAGCACCCAACAGTCTGTTAAGGCTATACTGGGGGATGTTGTCTTTATCTCTGTGTGCACACACGTGTGTGTGTGTGTGCGTGTGTGTGTGCGTGTGTGCGTGCGAGCGTGCGTGTGCGTGCGGCGCTCACCTTGACAAAGTAGTCGGCAAAGCCTTTCTCCTTGGCCACGAACTGGTAGAGCTCCGTGGCATACTGGTCCTAGCCACCCACACAGAACACCAAGACAAAGAACCTTAACAGACTGTTGGGGCAAGTGCTTTCAGCGAGCACCTATGAAGGCCGGCACGGCACACGAGGGGGTGGGTGGCCAGCACCACGCTCGGCCGCCTTTGTCTCCCCAGTGGCGACGTTTACTACACACCGCACCAGGCACTCATTTGAGGCTGAGTCGACCTAGGGGAGGCCCAGGACCGCTTCAAATAATCGTCACTGGTGGTGGCGTAGTAGTTATCGCAGCACGGGGGACACAGAGGCAGAGAGAGACAGAGACAGACAGAGAGAGACAGAGAGAAAAGGGGGTGTAGGCAGACAGCAGGAGTAGGGAAGGCAAGTCACAAGCATCAAGCGCGTTTGGTGCGACCGGGCGAACGCGCGAGAGACGACAAGGGCGGAGGGGCTGGTGGGTCATGCTCGCGGCTCACGGCAAGAGGGGCCTGGGTTCGCTTCCTCACCCAAGCGGCTTTCTGCGCGTGCGTCGGGGTGCAACCAGACGCGCAGCACATGGGGAGAAAGGCCTCGGGCTGTCTGGGGTCTTCCCCTCCTCTCCACGTCGTTACTTCCTCTGCACAAGTCAAGAGCTGAGAACCTCCTTGGACTCTCGGTTCCTCTGCACGGCCGCTCCGCGTCTCCCCCCTCCCTCCTCCTCCACTCCGTGTCTATGCCTCCACACCGTGACTCTGTGTGTGTCGAGTGGCACCCTACTACTCGCCTCCTTACTGACTCAACTACTCACTCAACTACTTACCTACTCACCTGCTCACCCACACACCTGTCCACTCAACTCCTCGCTCAGGGTCCACATCTCCTCTTCTCTGTCTCTACTCTGTGATTCTAATCAGTGGCACCCTACTACTCGCCTCCTTACTGACTCACCTACTCACTCAACTACTTACTTACCCACTCAACTACTCACTAGCATACCTACTCACCTCCTTACTGACTCACCTACTCACTCAACTACTTACTTACCCACTCACCTGCTCACTAGCATACCTACTCACCTACCCACTCAATCAACTACTCACCGACTCATTCACTTCACTTAACTATTCACCTACTCACTCACCTACCCACCAGTTTACCTACTCATTCACCTACCCCACAGTGTCTCTCGGGAGGGAATCACCCACGACCTGGGGCTGTGGCGGTGAGGCGGGGGGGGTGAGGGGGCAACACTCCAAGGAGGGCGGCGGTGCGCACGAGGGAGGGGGGTCAAGGGTCGCGTGGCGAGCCGGCAGGCCGTAACCACTGGGGCGGACTTTGTACCGGGAGCGGTCTCCGCACGAGCGTTCAGTACGGTGGCAGCCGGCGTCTGTGAGACGCAGCGGCGGCGGCGGCGTCGCCTCCCCGCGTGATGATTCACACTTCTGCCGCACAGGGACGGCTGTCACTGGGGGTGCCTCCTAGGGCGGGCCAGACAGCAGCCACGACGCCCCCCCCCCCCCCGCCTACTGTGAAACTACCGCGTGAGGCTGTGTCTGCTGCTGTTGAGGCTGTGTCTGCTGCTGTGTCTCACAGACACAGCCACACAGGGACAGCTGGAGGGAGGCAGGGGGGAGGGACCGGGTAGAGGGGGGAGGTGGGAGCTAGGGCAGGAGACGGCAGCTGATGGGACAACTTGCTGACCCCCGTGCCCCTGCTGAACCTCCGCGAAAAAGAGCTTCATAGCTCATCGGATTCCTCCTCGAGTCTAAATACAGACTCCGACGGGTAGATTTGCGAGCGGGCGAGAGTTGGTGACGGGGTAGAGGGGAGGGAGAGGGGAGGGAGAGGGAGGCCCCTCCCCAGACGGGCCCCCACCTCCTCCCCTCCCTCCCCCTCGGGGAAGGCCCTGGGGGCGTGCCTCCCCTCCGTGACGCGGGGCACGCTGCTGCTTATGGGAGGGGAGGGGTAGCAGCGCGGCGATGCTGCCGAGGGAGGGCACGGCACCTTCATGATCTCCACTTTGTTCTCCTCCTCCTCCATCTCCTCGCGCAGCGCCTCCAGCTTGCTGGGCGTCATTGCCCCCACGTTGCCCTGCAGCACCTTGGAGGCCTGCTGGTACCTGCAGGGAGGGAGGGGGGGCGGGGAGAGGGAGGGAGAGGGAGGGGAAGGAGGGAGAAGTCCGTCAATCATGCCCGTACGTACACACTCGCGCACACAAAGACAAAGATCCCCCAGATAGCCTGTTGGGGCAAGTGCTGTCAGCGAGCACCAATGAAGGCCGGCACAGCACACGAGGGGGTGGGGGGCGATGTTGATTACACCACGCCAGGAAGAACCGGTTGGGACATCTGCGCTCCAGGACTGGTTCAGATGTCTGTCATTGATATTGAACGCGATCAGGAATCGAACTCGGGTTGCCGGGTTCATAGTGCAGCGCGCCAAGGGCGACGTTACCGCTCCCAACGCACACACACACACACACGTGCACACACACACACACACACGTGCACACACACGCACACACACACACGCACACACACATGCACACACGCGTGTGGAGGTGGGTCGCGTGTCACTGGGTCCCACCTGGACTTGGCGCCCTCCATGTCCAGCACCATCTTGCTGAGATGTTTCCTCTGCTTCTGGATGTTGGGGATGTGCTCCTGCGGGGTCAGAGGGCACGGGGGAGAGAGGAGGAGGCTCAGCGTGGCTCAGAGGCGCAGAGCAACCGGCGCCATCGACATCGCGGGTTCCAGTCCCAACCACAGCGTTTACACCGGGGGGGGGGTCTCATAGACTCACACAGAGACCCATAGACTCACGCAGAGACCCATAGACTCACACAGAGACCCATAGACTCCCATAGAGACTCATAGACTCACGCAGAGACCCATAGACTCACACAGGGACCCATAGACTCACGCAGAGACCCATAGACTCACACAGAGACCCATAGACTCCCATAGAGACTCGTAGACTCACATAGAGACCATAGACTCACAGAGGGACCCATAGACTCACAGAGGGACCCATAGACTCACATAGAGACCCATAGACTCACAGAGGGACCCATAGACTCACAGAGACTCGAAGACTCACGCAGAGACCCATAGACTCACACAGGGACCCATAGACTCACAGAGGGACCCATATACTCACATAGAGACCCATAGACTCACGTAGAGACCCATAGACTCACAAAGGGACCCATAGACTGACACAGGGACCCATAGACTCACATAGAGACCCATAGACTCACACAGAGACCCATATACTAACAGAGGGACCCATAGACTCACACAGAGACCCATAGACTCACACAGAGACCCATAGACTCAGACTCACAGAGGGACCCATATACTCACATAGAGACTCGTAGGCTCACACAGAGACCCATAGACTCACAGAGGGACCCATAGACTCACGCAGAGACCCGTAGACTCACAGAGAGACTCATAGACTCACACAGAGACCCATAGACTCACAGAGGGACCCATAGACTCGCACAGAGACCCATAGACTCGCATAGAGACCCATAGACACACACAGAGACCCATATACTCACATAGAGACTCGTAGACTCACGCAGAGACCCATAGACTCACAGAGGGACCCATATACTCACATAGAGACCCATAGACTCACATAGAGACCCATAGACTCACAGAGGGACCCATATACTCACACAGAGACCCATAGACTCACAGAGGGACCCATATACTCACATAGAGACTCGTAGACTCACACAGACCCATTGACTCGCACAATGATCCATAGACTCCCATAGAAACTCACAGACTCACACGGAGACCCATAGACCCCCATAGATACCCATAGTGGTAGAGATGGAAACCTTTCTATTAAATCCGCGGGGGGTCTGTGGGGGGTGCATGGGGGTACATAGGGGTCGGAGAGGGTCCGTGGGGGGGGGGGGGGGGGTGGGAGGGGGTCCGTAGCGGTCGGTGGGGTTCCTTGTGTGGTCCACAGGGGTCCGTGGGGTCTAGGGATCTCTGGCGGTCGGGAATGTCCTCAAGAGTCGGGAGGGATCCGTGGGGGGGGGGGGGGTATCGAGGGGTTGCCTGGGTAGTCAGTGGGGGTCCGCGAGAATCCGTGGGGGTGTATATGGGGGGGGGGTCCGTGGGGGGTCCGTGGGGGGTCCGTGGGGGAAGGAAGGAGGGCGGTGGGGGGGGCCGTCACCTCGGCCAAGAGGTTGATGGGCTCCAGGACGTTGGTCTCCACGTTGGTCTCCATGTTGCACACCTCCATCGCCAGGTTCAGCTGCGCCTCCCCGCACTGCTGCAGCACCTTGCTGTGGGCCGCGACGCAACAGCAGCGGGAGGAGAAGCAGCAATGATAGCAGCAGCATTAGAAGCAGCAGTATCATCAACAGCAGTAGCCGCACAAACAGCAGTAGCAGCAATAGTAGCACCAACAACAGTAGCAAGAGCAGTAGCAGCAGCAGTTATAGCACCAACAGCGGTAGCAGCAGTGGCAGCAGCAGTAGTAGCAGTAGCAACACCAACAGCGGTACCAGCAGCAGTAGTAGCAGCAGCAGTAGTAGTATTAGCAACAGTGGTAGCAGCAGCAGTAGCAGCATCAACAGCGGTACCAGCAGCAGTAGTAGTATTAGCAGCAGTGGTAGCAGCAGCAGTAGTAGCAGCACCAACAGCGGTACCAGCAGCAGTAGTATTAGCAGCAGTGGTAGCAGCAGTAGCAGCATCAACAGCGGTAACAGCGGTATCAGCAGCAGTAGTAGTAGCAGCAGCAGTAGCAGCAGTAACAGCGGTACCAGCAGCAGTAGTAGTAGCAGCAGTAGTAGCAGTAGCAGCAGTAGTAGCAGCATCAACAGCGGTACCAGCAGCAGTAGTAGCAGCAGCAGTAGCAGCAGTAACAGCGGTACCAGCAGCAGTAGTAGCAGCAGCAGTAGTAGCAGCAGCAGTGGTAGCAGCAGTGTTATCGGAGTAGCTGAGTGAGTCGGGCTCCACACAGGGCAGCAATGTGCCACCCGCCCTGCCAGTGCATGGGTAGTCCCTCGGTTAATGGTGACATCGGTTCACGGTTTTTCAGTTAACGTTTCGCCTCCCACAGTGACCCCATCGTGTCGACTGACGTTAACGTGTTGACTGACGTTAACGTGTTGACTGACGTTTACGTGTTGACTGACGTTAACGTGTTGACTGACGTTAACGTGTTGACTGACGGCGTGTTAACGTGTAGACTGACGGTGCGTTAACGTGTTGACTGACGGCGCGTTAACGTGTTGACTGACGTTAACGTGTTGACTGACGTTAACGTGTTGACTGACGTTAACGTGTAGACTGACGTTAACGTGTTGACTGACGTTAACGTGTTGACTGACGGCGCGTTAACGTGTTGACTGACGTTAACGTGTTGACTGACGTTTACGTGTTGACTGACGTTAACGTGTAGACTGACGGCGCGTTAACGTGTTGACTGACGTTAACGTGTTGACTGACGTTTACGTGTTGACTGACGTTAACGTGTAGACTGACGGCGCGTTAACGTGTTGACTGACGTTAACGTGTTGACTGACGTTAACGTGTTGACTGACGTTAACGTGTTGACTGACGTTAACGTGTTGACTGACGTTAACGTGTTGACTGACGTTAACGTGTTGACTGACGTTAACGTGTTGACTGACGTTAACGTGTTGACTGACGTTTACGTGTTGACTGACGTTAACGTGTTGACTGACGTTAACGTGTTGACTGACGTTAACGTGTTGACTGACGTTAACGTGTTGACTGACGGCGCGTTTACGCTGTGCACGCGGGGCGCCAGATTTCGGCCAATCCGAGCGCTCGTTAGTGGGGCTGAGTCCACGCCCTCGGCCAATCGGCGACGCCCATTTACGAGCGTTGAGACCTCGACTGTGGCTCCGCTGACATTGTAGGCCGTCTGTTTTGGCAGCGGAAACGGCTCTCCTGCCGACTCGGTGATTTTGATGTTTTCGATGAACAGCCATTTCGGTTAACAATTAGTTTTCGTGGAAGGGATAACAGAAACTCGTGAGCCGAGGGACGACTGCAATTGCTTCTCCCGTGGCAGTCAACCGGCTCTCTGCTAACTTTCTCGGAGCTGGAATAAAGTGCAGAACAACATTTTTGACGAGACAGGGTTTTTTGTGCACTCATTGGTGACTGGGCCAAGAGCCTCAACTCACTGCACTTGAGAACCCCGTTTAATCACTGCTCAGTCTGTGTCAGTCCATGGGTCTCGAGTGAGTCTATGGGTCTGTGTGTGAGTGTATGAGTCTATATGTCTCTATCAGTCCGTGGGTCTCTACGTGAGTCAATGGGTCTGTGTGCGAGTCTATGGGTCTCTATGTGAGTCTATATGTCTCTATCAGTCTATGGGTCTCTGTGTAAGTATATGTGTCTCTGTGTGAGTCTATAGGTCTCTGTGTAAGTATATATGTCTCTGTGTGAGTCTATTGGTCTCTGTGTGAGTCTATGGGTCTCTGTGTGAATCTATGGGTCTCTGTGCGAGTCCATGGGTCTCTGTGTGAGCAGGGGCGGAGCCAGGATTTCAGGCCGGGGTGACATTCAACAAATTTTAATTTCAAGAATGATTAGAGAGTCGGGCTGTTGAACTAGACGCCATCGGTTGGCGACACACTGACAATGCAGTTGCACGGAGTCCACCAGACCGAGTGTCGTACACTTATACTCAGAATGTCACCCCTGTCACCCCCCCTGGCTCCGCCCCTGTGTGTGAGTCTATGGGTCTCTGTGCGAGTCTATGGGTCTCTGTGCGAGTCTATGGGTCTCTGTGTGAGTCTATGGGTCTCTGAGCGAGTATATGGGTCTCTGTGTGAGTCTATGGGTCTCTGTGTGAGTCTATGGGTCTCTGAGCGAGTCTATGGGTCTCTGTGCGAGTCTATGGGTCTCTGTGTGAGTGTATGGGTCTATGTGTGAGTCTATGGGTCTATGTGTGAGTCTATGGGTCTCTGTGCGAGTCTATGGGTCTCTGTGCGAGTCTATGGCTCCCTGAGTGAGTCTATGGGTCTTTGTGTGAGTCTATGTGTCTCTGTGTGAGTCTATGGGTCTTTGTGTGAGTCGATGTGTCTCTGTGCGAGTCTGTGGGTCTCTGTGTGAGTCTATGTGTCTCTGTGTGAGTCTATGGGTCTTTGTGTGAGTCTATGTGTCTCTGTGCGAGTCTATGGCTCCCTGAGTGAGTCTATGGGTCTTTGTGTGAGTCTATGTGTCTCTGTGTGAGTCTATGGGTCTCTGTGCGAGTCTATGGCTCCCTGAGTGAGTCTATGGGTCTTTGTGTGAGTCTATGTGTCTCTGTGTGAGTCTATGGGTCTTTGTGTGAGTCTATGGGTCTCTGTGTGATTCTATGTGTCTCTGTGTGAGTCTGTGGGTCTCACTGTCAACTGCACTTGAGAACCCAGTTTACGCTAGGGCAGGGCCACGCCCCCTCACCCCCCATCCCCCGCCCCCACCCCCTCCTCCATGAGACGTGAATTCTGTCTCTACCTTCAGCTCCGGTAAATGTTTAACGTTTCTCATTTTATTTACCGCTTGCGGGCGACTCGGGGAAGGATTGGCACACTCCTGTGGTGATGACGTCACGGGGCCCTAGAGGTCACGGATGGAGGGGAGTGGAGAGGGCTCGCGTACGAAGGGCGTGAGCGAGCGAGCGTGTGTGTGTGTGTGGTGCATGTTGGTTGTGTGTGTGTGGTGCATGTCGGTTGTGTGTGTGTGTGTGTGGTGCATGTTGGTTGTGTGTGTGTGTGTGTGGTGCATGTCGGTTGTGTGTGTGTGTGTGTGGTGCATGTCGGTTGTGTGTGTGTGTGTGTGGTGCATGTCAGTTGTGTGTGTGTGTGTGGTGCATGTCGGTTGTGTGTGTGTGTGTGTGGTGCATGTCGGTTGTGTGTGTGTGTGTGTGGTGCATGTCGGTTGTGTGTGTGTGTGTGTGGTGCATGTCGGTTGTGTGTGTGTGGTGCATGTCGGTTGTGTGTGTGTGTGTGTGGTGCATGTCGGTTGTGTGTGTGTGTGTGTGGTGCATGTCGGTTGTGTGTGTGTGTGTGTGGTGCATGTCGGTTGTGTGTGTGTGTGTGTGGTGCATGTCGGTTGTGTGTGTGTGTGGTGCATGTCGGTTGTGTGTGTGTGTGTGTGGTGCATGTTGGTTGTGTGTGTGTGTGTGTGGTGCATGTCGCTTGTGTGTGTGTGGTGCATGTTGGTTGTGTGTGTGTGTGTGTCTGTGTGTGTGTGGGGAGCGGTGGCGTGGCGGTTAGCGCTACGCCGCGCTACGAACCCGGCAAGAGACCCGGGTTCGATTCCCCACTCACGGCCGACACCAGTGACGATTATCCAAACCGGTCCTGGAACCTCCCCTAGGTTGACTCGGCCTCAAATGAGTACCCAGTGTGGTGAGTAAACATCGCCACTGGGGAGACAAAGGCGGCCGGGCGCGGTGCTGGCTACCCACCCCCTCGTGCGCCGTGCCGGCCTTCATAGGTGCTGCTCGCTAACAGCACTTGCCCCTACAGTCTGTTAAGGCTACACGGGGTATATTTGTGTGTAGCTGTGTGTGTGTGTGTGTCACTATATATGTGTGTGTATAGCTATGTGTGTGTAGCTATGTGTGTGTAGCTGTGTGTGTGTAGCTATGTGTGTGTAGCTGTGTGTGTGTAGCTATGTGTGTGTAGCTGTGTGTGTGTAGCTATGTGTGTGTAGCTGTGTGTGTGTAGCTATGTGTGTGTAGCTGTGTGTGTGTAACTATGTGTGTGTAGCTGTGTGTGTGTAGCTATGTGTGTGTGTAGCTGTGTGTGTGTAGCTATGTGTGTAGCTATGTGTGTGTAGCTATGTGTGTGCGTGCGGGCTCACCCAAAGGGCATGTCCTCGAGTGTGCGGTAGCTGTCCGACAAATCCACGGCGAGCACCGCCACTGGCACCCTCTTCTGTACCGCACACAAGGCACACACGCACACACGCGTTAACACACGCACACCTTAACACACACACGTCAACACACACACGTCAACACACACACGTTAACACACGCACGCGTTAACACGCACAAGTCAACACACACGGCACACACACGTTAACACACACACGTCAACACACACGGCACACACACGTTAAAACACACACGCGTTAACACACGCACGCGTTAACACACACACACGTCAACACACACGGCACACACACGTTAACACACGCACGCGTTAAAAACACGCACGTGTTAACACACACACGTCAACACACACGGCAGACACGCGTTAACACACGCACGCGTTAACACACATACACGTCAACACACACGGCACACACACGTTAACACACACACGTTAACACACACGTTAACACACGCGCACGTCAACACACGCACACACACGTTAACACACGCACACACATGTTAAAACACACGACACAACAACAACACGCGCCTTTGCCACTAAGTGCCAGTGACGTCACCACGGTGCCTGTGCCAGGCCAGGTCCACTTTGAGACCACGTGAACATAAAGCAAAGACAAAGGATCCCCCATAAAGCCTTCACGGACTTTGTGGGGCAAGTTGCTGTTAGCGAGCAGCGCCTATGAAGGCCGGCACGGCACACAAGGGGTTGGGTGGCCAGCACCACGCCCGGCCGCCTTTGTCTCCCAAGCGGCGATGTTTACACACCGCACCGGGTACTCATTTGAGGCTTAGTCGATCTAGGGGAGGCCCAGGACCAATAATCGTCACTGGTGTTGGTGGCCGTGAGCGGGAATCGAACTCGGGTCGGCCGGTTCGCAGCGCAGCGCGCTAAACGCTACACAACCGCTCCCCACACTCACCACACACACGCACACACACCCGGGCACGTACAGGCACGTACAGGCACGTACAGGCACGTACAGGCATGCCGCAACGCCTGTTAAACTAGCAAGGGCTTACACAGAGGTAGATATATACAGACACATTGATAAACAACTGTTTACAAATGACACTATCACAACAGCTCTGACTCAGCCCTCGGCACGGTTTGCCACTCGCGCAGACGCTCACACGCAAAGACGAAGACCCCCCGTGTAGCCTTTAACAGACTGCTGGGGCAAGTGCTGCGTGTGTAAAAACATCGCCACTGGGGAGACAAAGGCGGCAGGACGTGGCGCTGGAAAACCCACCCCCTTGTGTGTCGTGACGGCCTTCATAGGCGCTATTCGCTAACAGCACGTGCCCCAACAGTCTATCAAAGGCTATACGGGGGATCTTTGGCTTTGTGTTTCTGTGAGGGGCGGTAGTGTAGCACGCTCTCTACACGCAGCAGAGGGCAGCACTGTCCCAGCCGCTCTGCCATTTGAGAGTGATGCTCACCTTGTGACAGTCAAACCGCTTTCTTTTCATTTTCGGTGCCGGAAAGTCCCCAAATTAAATGCAGAACCAAATGTAACGTGATTTTTTTTTGGTGTACAGCTCAGTTTGTGTGAGCCATTGGGTCTCTGTGTGAGGCAATGGGTCTCTGTGCCAGTCATTGGGTCTCTGTGCCAGTCTACGTATCTCCATGTGAGAATTTTGGGTCTCTCCGTGTGAGTCTATGGGGTAAAGCTGTAGGCCTCCTGAAGGCTATGGGTCTCCGTGTGAGTCTACAGGGTAAGGCTGTAGGCCTCCTGAAGGCTATGGGTCTCCGTGTGAGTCTACGGGGTAAGGGTGTAGGTCTGCTTAAGGCTACGGGGTAAGGCTGTAGGCCTACCTAAGGCTATGGTTCTCGGTGTGAGTCTACGGGGTAAAGCTGTAGGCCTCCTGAAGGCTATGGGTCTTCCATGTGAGTCTACGGGGTAAAGCTGTAGGCCTCCTGAAGGCTATAGGTCTCCGTGTGAATCTATGGGGTAAGGCTGTAGGCCTCCTGAAGTCTATGTGTCTCCATGTGAGTCTACGGGGTAAGGCTGTAGGCCTACCTAAGGCTATGGTTCTCCGTGTGAGTCTACAGGGTTAAGGCTGTAGGCCTGCTGAAGGTTCTGGGCATCTCCGCGTGTGGAGGTGGAGTCAGCATTCACCAATCTCTTATCGAGTTCGAGCCCCGGGGTTCCGTGGAGGCAGCCGCTCAGCTTCTTGTGCGCGTGGTTGAAAACCATCTTGAGGCTCTCCAGCCTCTTCTCCACCTACGCAGGCACACAGACAAAGGTCCCCCGCGTAGCCTTTAACAGACTGTTGGGGCAAGTGCCGTTAGCGAGCAGCAGCAACTAGTAAGGCAAGCACGGCGCACAAGCAGGTGGGTGGACCAGCACCACGGCCGGCCGCCTTTGTCTCCCCAGTGGCGATGTTTACACACCGCACCAGGTACTCATTTGAGGCTGAGTCGACCTAGGGGAGGCCCAGGACAGGTTCAGATAATCGTCACTGGTGTTGGACGCGAGCGAGAATCGAACTTAGACCGCAGGGTTCATAGCGCAGTGAGCTTACTGCTGCACTTCCACATACACACACAGTCAAGTTAAAGTCATTTCCTGCTCAAATGAACATTTACACAGTGACACACAGACACACATACACAGAGCGACACAGTCAGTTAGAAACTCAGAGTGACATAAGCACACAGACTGTCAGATCGAGACACAAAGACAAAGATCCCCATGTAGCCTTAACAAACTGTAGGGGCAAGTGCTGTTAGCGAGTAGCACCTATGAAGGCCGGCACGGCACACGAGGGGGTGGGTGGCCAGTACCACGCCCGGCCGCCTTTGTCTCCCGAGTGCCGATGTTTACACATCGCACCAGCTACTCATTTGAGGATGAGTCTACCTAGGAGATGCCCAGGACTGGTTCAGATAATCTTCGCTGGTGTTGGCCGTGAGCGGGAATTGAACTCGGGTTGCACAGCTATGAACCTAACCGCTACACTACCGCGACACACAGACACAGTGACACACACACAGAGACCCATAGACTCACAGAGACAGACCCACAGACTCGCACATAGACCCAAAGACCCAAAGACTCAGAGACCCACAGCCTCACACAGAGACCTAGAGACTCACAAAGGCTCATAGACTCACACAGAGACTCGCAGACTTACACGGAGACCCATAGACTCACGCAAAGACTCACAGACTCGCACAGTGACCCACAGACTCACACAGAGACCTATAGACTCACAGAGAGAGGCTCATAGACTCACACAGAGACTCACAGACTTACACGGAGACCCATAGACTCACGCAAAGACTCACAGACTCGCACAGAGACCCACAGACTCACACAGAGACCCACAGACTCACACAGACATCCACACTCACACGGAGACCCACAGACTCACATGAAGACCCATATACTCACATAGAGACCCACAGACTCACACAGAGACTCACAGACTCACACAGACTCACATGGAGACCCACAGACTCACCCAGAGACTCACAGACTCACACAGACTCACATGGAGACCCATATACTCACAGAGACCCGCAGACTCACACAGAGACCCGCAGACTCACACAGAGACTCACAGACTCACACGGAGACCAATAGACTCACACAGAGACTCAAAGACTCACACAGAGACCCACAGGCTCACACAGAGACCCACAGACTCACACAGAGAGCCATAGACTCACACAGAGACTGGCAGACTTTCTGTGTACACATAACCAACTTGGAGATAAATCTAAAATCAGTCATTTCCTGCTTAACTGAGAACTGAACTTGTGCTCTGGGCCAGCAGCGGAAATGAAACATTCATATGGGGGGCGAGACTCGAGTCTATCCATAGCACAGCCACTGTTAACTTCCCCACAAAGCGGTACTCATTTTAACGACCCCCCGCCCAGAGATGATGGGCTGAATCATCACCACCCCCTCCACCGCCCCCCCCCCTACCAGGATTTGACCACGCGATCTACCGCAGAAGGGGACTCTGTTTCGTGTACTGTACCGCACTGTAGTTCAAGTGAGTGAATTGTGGTGACGTTTGTAAGATTTGGCAAAATTTGGACGGTGTTCTGAGTTTGTGATAATGGGTGATGGTGTGTGATGGTGTGTGTGTGATGATGGGTAACGGTGTGCGTGTGATGATGGGTGATGGTGTGCGTGTGTGATGATGTGCGTGTGATGATGGGTGATGGTGTGTGTGTGGTGATGGGTGATGGTGTGCATGTGGTGATTGGTCATGGTGTGTGTGTGGTGATGGGTAATGGTGTGTGTGTGGTGATGGGTAATGGCGTGCGTGTGATGATGGGTGATGGTGTGCGTGTGATGATGGGTGATGGTGTGTGTGTGGTGATGGGTGATGGTGTGCATGTGGTGATGGGTGATGGTGTGCATGTGGTGATTGGTCATGGTGTGTGTGTGGTGATGGGTAATGGTGTGCGTGTGATGATGGGTAATGGTGTGTGTAGATGAACCCTACCTTGAGGAGTTCATCGCTAAGAACCTCTGTCTTCTCAGTCCTGCACACGCACATACAAAGACAAAGATCCCCCATGTAGCCTTAACAGACTGTTGGGGCAAATGCTGTTAGCGAGTAGCACCTGTGAAGGCCGGCACGGCACACGTGGGGGGTGGGTGGCCAGCACCACGCCCGGACGCCTTTGTCTCCCCAGTGGCGATGTTTACACCTCGCACCAGGTACTCATTTGAGGCTGCGTCAACATACAGGAGGCCCAGGACCGATTCAGATAATCGCCACTGGTGTTCGCCTTGAGTGCGAATTAAACTTGGGTCGCCAGGTTCACAGCGCAGCGTGATAACTGCTACACTACCGCTTCCTACCCCATATACACACACACACACGTACACACGCGTACACACGCACGGGCTGAAAAGTAGCAATACTGTCGTAAAAACCGGAATATGTGGCGCTGTACGGATCGTAAACCCACCCCTGCACTCACGCACATGCGTGGCACATCCAGCCAAACACCTTCGCTTCCTCTGCCCCAGGCCCCATTCACTCGGGGACACGGAATCAAGCACCACCAGCGCCGGTGCCTACAGCGCCTGCTGTTAGAGCCCCACACCAAGCAAGCCCCCCTTCACAGCCGCCCGTCCTGGCAACCAGGAACCAGGGCAGCAGCTATAGAAGAGTGGTAATGAGGCGCCTGAACCGTCGGTGAGTGAGCGGTGCCACTCCCGAGCGGTGGATCATCGGTCACCCCGACTGCTGCTTCACTCTGACTCCTATCGGTGAATGAGTGGATGAGCGAGTGGGTGGGTGAGCGACTGTGTCGGTGAATGAGCGAGCGACTGGCTGATTGAGCGACTTGGTCGGTGAATGAGCGAGTGACTGGGTGAGTGACTGGGCGAGTGACTGGGCGAGTGACTGGGCGAGTGACTGGGTGAGTGAATGACTGGGTGAGTCAGTGGGTGGATGAATGAGTGAGAGGGTAAATGAGTGGGTGAATAAATGAGTGACTGGGTAAGTGAGAGGCTGAGCGCCAGGTTGAGTGAGTGGGCGAGTGAGTGGGCGAGTGAGTGGGCGAGTGAATGAGTGAGTGGGCGAGTGACTGGGCGAGTGACTGGGTGAGTGAATGACTGGGTGAGTCAGTGGGTGGATGAATGAGTGAGAGGGTAAATGAGTGGGTGAACGAATGAGTGACTGGGTAAGTGAAAGGCTGAGTACCAGGTTGAGTGAGTGGGCGAGTGAATGAGTGAGTGGGTGGGTGGCTGGGGAGACCCGGCAAGTGCTGGATCATCAGTAAGCCGACTGCCGCTTGACTCTGACATCAGGTGCAGCAGTGGACGGGGACGGCTCTGAAACTGCACCCCACATGCAGGCAGCAGCAGCAGCAGCAGGGTTCCGACGTAGGCCGCGTCTCTGCTTGTACAGCAGCAGCCCTAGTTCGTACTATAGGTTCTTTGGGTTGGATCGCGTAAGTACATAAATGTTGTGTCGTTAAACCCGCCACCACCCGACACAGCCAATTCGTAAGGGTTGTCACGTAAACGGAACGCGCCAATTCGTTACGAGCAAAGCGCACCGCTGTGTCGGGAGAGCCAATCAACAACATTTACAATCTACTAACTGGCTGTGCCGCGTGGTGGCGGGTTTAACGACACATTTATATTTGCACGACCTAACCAAACAAACCCACAATGTTACGGGTGACATTGGTCGCGAAAGCCGACGTGTTAAACAAGAGTCCTCCTTGTTGGGTGTTCACGAAGGATTTGGCAAGGAAGAGAACACCCCACCACGCTCGCTTCACGCGGCAATTAGCCACACGATAAACGCAGCTGTCCCGCGGCAGCTCCGACGGGACCGCTGTGCCAAGCGGATTCGTGTCTTCGCTGTGACTGAGAAGACCATTGTTGGATATGATGCTGAGGTCAGAGCAGGTGGAGCTGCGTGGCCCCATCTGGAGGGAAAGTGCCGGGGAAGTGCGAGAATCGGAGTGAGCGGCCGTGCGGTCACCCCACTCCCATGCTTCTCCCTTGGAACCAAAGGCAACGATAACTACCCCCCCAGCCTTGTATAGCCTTAACAGACTGTTGGGGCAAGTGCTGTTAGCGAGCGGCACCTACGAAGGCCGGGTGTGTGGCCAGCACCCGTGCCTTTTGTCTCCCCAGTGGCAATGTTTACTACACACCCCAAAAGGTACTCATTTAGCGGCTGAGTCGACCTAAGGGAGGCCCAGGACAAGTTCAGATATTCGTCACGGGTGTTGGTGGCCGCGAGCGGGAATCAAACCCGGGTCGCCAGGTTCATAGCGCAGCGTAGCGCTAACCGCTACACTACCGCTGCTCCCCACACACACACACCAAACATTGCCCAGGCTCATAATGGCAGGGCGCTGGTGGATATAATCCCATGATCCTCTGGGGGAGCAGTATCCCATGGTGCTCTGGGAGAAGCAGTATCCCATGATCCTCTGGGGGAGCAGTATCCCATGATGCTCTGGGAGAGGCAGTATCCCATGATCCTCTGGGAGAGGCAGTATCCCATGGTGCTCTGGGAGAGCCAGTATCCCATGATCCTCTGGGAGAGGCAGTATCCCATGATGCTCTGGGAGAAGCAGTATCCCATGATCCTCTGGGAGAGGCAGTATCCCATGATCCTCTGGGAGAGGCAGTATCCCATGATGCTCTGGGAGAGGCAGTATCCCATGATGCTCTGGGGGAGCAGTATCCCATGATGCTCTGGGAGAGGCAGTATCCCATGATGCACTGGGAGAGGCAGTATCCCATGATGCTCTGGGGGAGCAGTATCCCATGATGCTCTGGGAGAGGCAGTATCCCATGATGCACTGGGAGAGGCAGTATCCCATGATGCTCTGGGGGAGCAGTATCCCATGATGCTCTGGGAGAGCAGTATCCCATGATGCTCTGGGAGAGTCAGTATCCCATGATGCTCTGGGGGAGCAGTATCCCATGATGTAGTGGCCAGACTGCCACCACCACCACCACCACGTGCTGCGTCCAGCTGCTTCCGGTGCCTCTCACACGGTCGCACCCCCCCCCCCCCCCCATTCAAACCGCGGTGGCGTCAAAACTTCTATTTTTGGGGGGGGGGGAGGGGGGATGGTTGGGGGAGGGGGGCGGTGCCAGGGCAAGGGGGTGGGGGCGTTGACCCATCCTATCATCATTTACACCACCGCTGGAGCGAGCCGCTCGCAAACGAAAAGTCGCGAGGTCAAATCCTGATTGGGGGGCGGGTGACTAAGCCCATCATCCCCCGGTCCAGGGGGGGGGGTCGATAAAAAATGCGCACTACTTTATCGGAAAAGTCACCAGGAGTTGCCCTGTGTATATATCCTTACCCTCGCGATAAGAGCGTGGAATTACCGCCACCGGCTCTGCGGGGCTGCGAACGCGTGACGAACACCTGTGGCTCGACGCTCGATCGAATGGCTAAACTAAACCAAAACACCGTGTTTTTTTTATTTTACCGGGTGTAAGGCCCCAACCGAGCTACGTAGCTCCTTTCACGGACGTGACCTGGCCACCGCACCCGATAGCATCTCAACAAAGTGGCTGATATCACCGTCGTTGCGTGGAAATTTACAGCAGCAGCAGCAGCAGCCAAATGTTCGCTGCGACGAGTTTGACGGTCGGCTTCCCGGGGCGGGAAATGCGAGAGGGGAGGGCGCCGGGGGGTAGGGGGGGGGGCAGCTACGGGGCAGGGGGTCCACCCGGCGAAACCCGAGTTCGATCCCCGCCCACGGTGCCACCAACACCACCGGCGACGATTATCTGAACCGGTCCTGGGCCTCCCCTAGGTCGACTCCGTCTCAAATCAGCACCTGGTGCCGAGTGTAAAAAACATCGCCGCTGTTGGAGGCAAAAGGCAGCCGGGCGTTGTGCTTGGCCATACCTCCCTTAACTCCTTTAGGACTGCTTCTTGTGTTTAGTTTGTCCTTCCCCGCACCTCCGATTAGCAACGCTAGCTACGTACGGTGCGAAGGAAGTTCTACATATATACATACTTAGGCGCTACTCACGAATAGCACTCGCCCCAACAGTCTGTTAAAGCTACACAGGGCATGTCTTTGGTGGTGGTGGTGGTGGTGGCGGTAGGAGCGAGGTCCGCTTAAGGAAATAACGAAGGTGACTCCACTCTACCACCCACACGATGACAGCAGCAGCACCTCAGATTAGCACGGTTGGCTACGTACGGTGCGAAAGAAGTTCAACATGCACACGTACAGCTCTGTGGCGCAGTAGCTCGATGCAGATGTGGCGGTCTCCTGCTGCTGCTGCTGCTCCTGCTCGCCACGACGAGAGGGCTTCAGCAGAGACAGAGACAGAGTTCGTGTCGTGTCGCTGTTCCTCCTCCGTCGAAGGAGCGTGCAGACCACAGTGGGGTTACTGCACTGTGCACTAGACTCGCATTGCCTACACACTGCCACTGCACACAGACTTACTAAACCCACACGCTCCCTCCTGCCTCTCCCCTCTCATCTCACTCCACTCCCCTCCACGCTCTCTCCTGCCTCTCATCTCACTCCACTCCACTCACTCTCCTACCTCTCCCTCTCATCTCACTCCACTCCCCTCCACGCACTATCCTGCCTCTCCCCTCTCATTTCCCTCTACTCCCCTACCTCTCACCTCCCATCTCACTCTACTCCCCTCCACCACGCACTATCCTGCCTCTCCCCTCTCATCTCACTCCACTCCCCTCCACGCACTATCCTGCCTCTCCCCTCCCATCTCACTCCACTCCCCTCCACCATGCACTCTCCTGCCTCTCCCCTCCAGGTTAAGTCATAACTGGCTGTGATGTTCAGTAGTTATTTTCGACTCTCTAGTGTTACATTAACAGGTTAAATGTCTTTACATTAACAGGTTAAATGTCTCACTAACACAGCCACCGTTGCTCGTTTTCCTTGATGTGGCGGTGGCTCTCCGATCTTACATTGACATCCTAATCACAAGACAATGGCCACCTCCGCAGCTTCGTCATCGTGAAGGTGGCTCAGCACTCCGATCTTACATCGACATGCAAATGTCTTCACTAGCCCTGCCCACTTCGCTTATGACCCTTGGGCTACACCCATCTCAAACCTTTATAACATCCTGCCTCAGCAGCTCTCTCGCTATTTTTTCACCTGATGACGATTGCGATCGAAACGTCGTGAGTTTTTTTTTCTATCTATGTGGCTTTACCGAAAGACCCAACGAATATGAATTCCTGCAGTCACGAAAGCTTTAAGTCACGAGTCAGTCCAGTTCACTCCCAGCTAGAAGGAGCCCGGGTTGGATTCCGGACACGGGCACCTCCCTTTGTGGAGTCTGAATGTTCTCCCCCTGTTCTGCCGCAGTATGCAGGAAGTCGTGGGTTCGATCCTGACCCTGACGCCTGCTGTATATATTGACGAGCGCCAATGCCTCAATGCGGCTCGTTTGAGTAGCAGCAGCAGCAAATCACTTTTGACTTCTGACTATTAACCAGTGCGGCCTACCGGATTCGAACCGGGCGCCTCCGCAACGGGCCCTCACTGCCGCCGGGCTCGGTCAGAGGCCATCCCCAGCGCAGCAAGACGCTCGCGGCAAGGGGCGCGGGGAGCGCGGTGAGGACCTGCTCCACTGTGACGGTGGACGTGTGGGTGCGGCGCTGGTGGCTGACGAGTGCTGCGCCGACGCACGCGCAATGCAGGCAGCGCGCACACACACACACACAGCACACTCGCAGCATACGCACTACGCAGCACACTCACAGCACACACACACAGGCAGCACACTCGCAACATACGCACTACGCGGCACACTCGCAACATACGCACTACGCAGTACACATACAGCACACGAGTGCACACACACACACGCAGCACACTCGCAACATACGCACTACGCAGCACACGAGTGCACGCGGCACACACGCAGCACACTCGCAACATACGCACTACGCGGCACACTCGCAACAAACGCACTATGCGGCACACACACATATCCGCAGCACACAACAGACAGACGCGCGCGCACCACACCGCTCTGTCTCTGCCCTGTCTCTCCACATCACCCCAGGGCTAATTCTTCTGTCCATACCAGTTGAACCTGTATGGCAGGCGGCTCCCAGCCCCATACGCATATCTATGGCATAAATATACACACAGACATAGATACACACATAGATACACACACATAGATACAGACACAGATACACACACAGACACACACACACATAGAGACACACATAGAAACATAGATACACACACGATGATGATGACAGTGATGGTTATAAAAATGATGATGGTGATGATGATGATGACAAAGGAGGTAATAACGATGGTGATGATTGTGATGATGCTGACAAAGGTGCTAATAATGATGGTGGTGGTGATGGTTATGATGATGGTGGTAGCGATGACGATGATGATGGTGCCTAATTGCCTGTGGATATAAACCCGCCATCATCACCACCAATGCCAGCACCACCACCACCACGGGACAATGAGTTTCTGTTTGATCAGTTGAGCTGGGCAACTTATGAACTATATAACTAGGGCTGAACATAATTTTTTTTATTACGTTTTATTATTTTATTTCCATTCTACGTGACTTTACCGAAAGAACCAAGAAGATCAGCCGTAAAATCTATCACCACACAGACACACAGACACAGAGACACAGCCAAACAACAAGACAAAGACCCCCTGTGTAGCCTCAACAGGCTGGTTGGGGCAAGTGTCGCTCGCGAGCAGCAGCTATGAAGGCCGGCAAGGCAAACGAGGGGGTGGGTGGTCAACACCACGCCCGGCCGCCTTTGTCTCCCCGGTTCTGATGCCTGCACATCGCACCAGGTAAGGCCGAGTCGACCTAGGGGAGGCCCATTTTTAGAAACTCGTCACTGGTGTTGGTGAACCGTGAGCAGGAATCGGGACGCCAGGCTCGTAGTGCAGCGCGCTAACCGCTGCGCAACCGCTCCCCCACTACAGCAACAAAGACAAAGATGCCCCATATAGCCGGAGGACACTTGTGGAACAAGTGCCCACACACACAAAGACAAAGATCCCCCGTGTAGCCGTAACAGACAGTTGGGGCAAGTGCCCACACACACAAAGACAAAGATCCCCCGTGTAGCCGTAACAGACAGTTGGGGCAAGTGCCCACACACACAAAGACAAAGATCCCCCGTGTAGCCGTAACAGACAGTTGGGGCAAGTGCCCAAACACAAAGACAAAGATCCCCCGTGTAGCAGTAACAGACGGTTGGGGCAAGTGCCCACACACAAAGACAAAGATCCCCCGTGTAGCCGTAACAGACAGTTGGGGCAAGTGCCCACACACAAAGACAAAGATCCCCCGTGTAGCCGTAACAGACAGTTGGGGCAAGTGCCTACACACAAAGACAAAGATCCCCCGTGTAGCCGTAACAGACAGTTGGGGCAAGTGCCTACACACAAAGACAAAGATCCCCCGTGTAGCCGTAACCGACAGTTGGGGCAAGTGCCCACACGCACAAAGACAAAGATCCCCCGTGTAGCCGTAACAGACAGTTGGGGCAAGTGCCCACACACACAAAGACAAAGATCCCCCGTGTAGCCGTAAGAGACAGTTGGGGCAAGTGCCCACACACAAAGACAAAGATCCCCCGTACACCCGTAACAGACAGTTGGGGCAAGTGCCCACACACAAAGACAAAGATCCCCCGTGTAGCCGTAACAGACAGTTGGGGCAAGTGCCCACACACACAAAGACAAAGATCCCCCGTACAGCCGTAACAGACAGTTGGGGCAAGTGCCCACACACAAAGATCCCCCGTACAGCCGTAACAGACAGTTGGGGCAAGTGCCCACACACACAAAGACAAAGATCCCCCGTGTAGCCGTAACAGACACTTGGGGCAAGTGCCCACACACAAAGACAAAGATCCCCCGTACAGCCGTAACAGACAGTTGGGGCAAGTGCCCACACACAAAGACAAAGATCCCCCGTGTAGCCGTAACAGACAGTTGGGGCAAGTGCCTACACACAAAGACAAAGATCCCCCGTGTAGCCGTAACAGACAGTTGGGGCAAGTGGCCACACACACAAAGACAAAGATCCCCCGTGTAGCCGTAACAGACAGTTGGGGCAAGTGCCTACACACACAAAGACAAAGATCCCCCGTGTAGCCGTAACGGACAGTTGGGGCAAGTGCCTACACACAAAGACAAAGATCCCCCGTGTAGCCGTAACCGACAGTTGGGGCAAGTGCCCACACGTACAAAGACAAAGATCCCCCGTGTAGCCGTAACAGACAGTTGGGGCAAGTGCCCACACACAAAGACAAAGATCCCCCGTACAGCCGTAACAGACAGTTGGGGCAAGTGCCCACACACAAAGACAAAGATCCCCCGTGTAGCCGTAACAGACAGTTGGGGCAAGTGCCCACACACACAAAGACAAAGATCCCCCGTACAGCCGTAACAGACAGTTGGGGCAAGTGCCTACACACACACAAAGATCCCCCATACAGCCGTAACAGACAGTTGGGGCAAGTGCCCACACGCACAAAGACAAAGATCCCCCGTGTAGCCGTAACAGACAGTTGGGGAAAGTGCCCACACAAAGACAAAGATCCCCCGTGTAGCCGTAACAGACAGTTGGGGCAAGTGCCTACACACACAAAGACAAAGATCCCCCGTACAGCCGTAACAGACAGTTGGGGCAAGTGCCTACACACACAAAGACAAAGATCCCCCGTACAGCCGTAACAGACAGTTGGGGCAAGTGCCCACACACAAAGACAAAGATCCCCCCGTGTAGCCTTAACCGACAGTTGGGGCAAGTGCCCACACACAAAGACAAAGATCCCCCATGTAGCCGTAACCGACAGTTGGGGCAAGTGCCCACACACACAAAGACAAAGATCCCCCGTGTAGCCGTAACAGACAGTTGGGGCAAGTGCCCACACACACAAAGACAAAGATCCCCCGTGTAGCCGTAACCGACAGCTGGGGCAAGTGCCTACACACACAAAGATCCCCCGTGTAGCCGTAACAGACAGTTGGGGCAAGTGGCCACACGCACAAAGACAAAGATCCCCCGTGTAGCCGTAACAGACAGTTGGGGCAAGTGGCCACACACAAAGACAAAGATCCCCCGTGTAGCCGTAACCGACAGTTGGGGCAAGTGCCCACACACAAAGACAAAGATCCCCCGTGTAGCCGTAACCGACAGCTGGGGCAGGTGCCCACACACACAAAGACAAAGGTCCCCCGTGTAGCCGTAACCGACAGCTGGGGCAAGTGCCCACACGCGCACGCCACTCTCGCGTTATCACAAGAGACGACCCTGGGTTTGTGTTGCGGACAAAATAAGCTTTTGTGTTAAGGCCCTCTGGGTAAAAACAAACGACTCTGCCGTGATTGCCGTTAATTATTAAGTGTGGGGAAGATGCAATAGCGATCCGCTCACCACAATACTGATGCCCACCACAATACTGATGCTCACCATAACACTGATGCTCATCACAATACTGATGCCCACCACAATACTGATGCTCACCACAATACTGATGCTCACCACAATACTGATGCTCACCACAATACTGATGCTCACCATAACACTCACGTGGGATTGCCCACCACAATACTGATGCTCACCACAATACTGATGCTCACCACAATACTGATGCCCACCACAATACTGATGCCCACCACAATACTGATGCCCACCACAATACTGATGCTCACCACAACACGTTGACCAGCGGGGACTGCTGTCCCACGTTACCACGAGGGGGGGATGGCGAGGTGGGGTGGGGGGGTGGCGAGGTGGGGGGGTGGTGGCGAGGTGGGGGGGTGGCGAGGTGGGGGTAGCGAGGGGGCACACAGGTGCAGAATGGAGCAGACCGGCGCGAGCCATCGCCAGGGTCACGTGGCACGTGGGGGCGAGTGGTGTTGGGTTGGGGAGGCAACCGTTCTGACCGGGGCGCTCGCTCGTGACTCCGACAATTGGATCGACCCTTGACCCCACAGCGCAGCGGCCGCACTCCCGGGAGATTGGGGCCGGCCGCCTGGCGAGGCGACGGGGGGTGGGGGGTCAGGGTTCGGATCGCAAAGACGCTCCGGGGAGATTCTCAGAGGGCGAAACGTCGTTCGGGGTGGAGAGGCGGCGGGCCCCGGCGTGAACGGCACGGCCGCAGCTGCCCGGACCACGCAGCAGCAGCTGCCGCAGTGGCAGCAGCATCGCCCCCTTTCCACTGTGAATCTACCGCACGAGGCTGCGTCTGTGAGACAGCAGCAGCGCGGCTGTGGGAAGGATAGCGCCAGCACCACTTTTGCTTATTTACTCATACAAATATAACAACACGAGTTTGTGTGTGTGTGTGCGTATATAAATATATATTAATAATCTCCTTCCTCCTCTCACCGCGCTGGACCGGTGCCCGCCTGGGAGGTCAGGCCGCCGTGTCGCGAAACGCGATAAAAATAACCGAGGAATGCTCGGCAATGTTTGGAGAGGAGGAGGCGGCGGTGGTCGTGGTGGTGGTCGTGGCGGCGATGGTGGTGGTGGTCGTGGCGGTAGCGTTGGCGGTAGTGGTGGTGGTGGCTGTGGTGATTGTGGTAGTGGCGGTGGCAGCGGTGGTGGCGGTGAGAGTGGCGGTGGTGGTCGTGGAAGTGGTGGCGGTGGTCGTGGTAACATTGGAGGTGGTGGTGATTGTGGCAGTGATGGTGGTGGCGGTGGTGGCGAGAGTGGCGGTGGTGGTCGTGGCGGTGGTGGTCGTGGCAGTGGTGGTGGTGGTGGTGGTTGCGGTGGTGGACGTGGTGGTGGTTGTTGTGGTGATTATGATAGCGGTGGCGGCGGTGACGGCGGTGTTAGTGGCAGCGTTGGCGGCGGTGACCGTGCCCGGTCGTAAACCTCCGCTGTCGAAATAATTCCCAATCTGACTGGTGAGAGTACAGCAGTCGTCATAAGACTTCTCACCAGAGTGATCCTACTATAAAACTAGCAGTCGTAATAAGACTTCTCACCAGAGTGATCCTACTATAAAACCAGCAGTCGTAATAAGACTTCTCACCAGAGTGATCCTACTATAAAACCAGCAGTCGTCATAAGACTTCTCACCAGAGTGATCCTACTATAAAACCAGCAGTCGTAATAAGACTTCTCACCAGAGTGATCCTACTATAAAACCAGCAGTCGTAATAAGACTTCTCACCAGAGTGATCCTACTATAAAACCAGCAGTCGTAATAAGACTTCTCACCAGAGTGATCCTACTATAAAACCAGCAGTCGTAATAAGACTTCTCACCAGAGTGATCCTACTATAAAACCAGCAGTCGTCATAAGACTTCTCACCAGAGTGATCCTACTATAAAACCAGCAGTCGTAATAAGACTTCTCACCAGAGTGATCCTACTATAAAACCAGCAGTCGTCATAAGACTTCTCACCAGAATGATCCTACTATAAAACCAGCAGTCGTAATAAGACTTCTCACCAGAGTGATCCTACTATAAAACCAGCAGTCGTAATAAGACTTCTCACCAGAGTGATCCTACTATAAAACCAGCAGTCGTAATAAGACTTCTCACCAGAGTGATCCTACTATAAAACCAGCAGTCGTCATAAGACTTCTCACCAGAGTGATCCTACTATAAAACCAGCAGTCGTAATAAGACTTCTCACCAGAGTGATCCTACTATAAAACCAGCAGTCGTAATAAGACTTCTCACCAGAGTGATCCTACTATAAAACCAGCAGTCGTAATAAGACTTCTCACCAGAGTGATCCTACTATAAAACCAGCAGTCGTCATAAGACTGCTGGTGTTAGAGTACACACTAGTGCTGTACTAGTATACACTATACACTACACTATACACTACATTATACACTAGTGCTGTACTAGTATACACTATACACTAGTGCTGTACTAGTATACTACACTATACACTACACTATACACTAGTGCTGTACTAGTATACTACACTATACACTACACTATACACTAGTGCTGTACTAGTATACTACACTATACACTACACTATACACTAGTGCTGTACTAGTATACACTATACACTACATTATACACTACACTATACACTAGTGCTGTACTAGTATACACTATACACTACACTATACACTAGTGCTGTACTAGTATACTACGCTATACACTACACTATACACTAGTGCTGTACTAGTATACTACACTATACACTACACTATACACTAATGCTGTACTAGTGTCCTACACTATATACTACACTATACACTACACTATACACTAGTGCTGTACTACTATACTACACGATACACTACACTATACACTAGTGCTGTACTAGTATACTACACAATACACTACACTATACACTACACTATACACTAGTGCTGTACTAGTATACTACACTGTACACTACACTATACACTAGTGCTGTACTAGTATACTACACTATACACTACACTATACACGAGTGCTGTACTAGTAACGAATTGGCACGTTCTGTTTACGTGACAAACCTTACTGATTGGCTGTGTCGGGTGGTGACAGGTTTAACGACACAACATTTCTATATTTACGCGATCTGACCCAAAAAACCTCTATTATGGATCATCGTTATCATCATCACCACCACCACCACCACACGTGGGAATTCATAGCAGCGGTGGCAGCGGCCAAACAATCTCGACACGCTTCATTTCTAAATGTGGAGGAGGGCAAAAACGGCAGGAGGAACCCCAGAGGCGGATCCCCGCTACGACCACCACGGGGAGGAGAGAGAGAGAACACGCGGGCCCCAAATATACAACAGCAGGCATCGATCGCCAGGGGGGCCGGGATCGAACCCACGCACTCCTGCGTGGCAGGCGAGGAGGGAGACGTGTAACACCTCCACGCCTCGACGCGGCACGAGACCGTGTTCATGGATCGAAAACCGCAGCACTTCAACCAACTCCGTCTCCATCGGCCCAAAACGGAACCCCGCTGTACACACGCGGCACAAGCCAGTCGCTTGCTCACGATGACTGCTGCTGGCAACGACTGCCCTGGAGTGGGAGCTACGGACCACCCACGGGTTGCACCACGGCGGATGTAGGGCAGCAGCGAATCTGTCACCGGCCAACGCAACTCGGTTACGGAAATAGCGCAGATGATGGCCGAGGTTTGGAATGTTGCATCGCATGAGTGGTGGCAGCGGCTTAAGGAGGCTGATGATGATGGTGGTGGTGGTAGTGGTGGCTAATGTTTGTCGCATCGCAGGATGGTCAGAGGTGGTGGTGACTTGACGGAGGCCTTCATCCAGCAGTGGATTTAACGGAGGATGACGACGACGACGACGACGACGATGAAGGTGGCAGAATTCTGTCCAGCCAATCGCAGCTAGGGTCGTTAGCCAGTAAGCGGTAACCGGGTTGAGAACCGGTTACCGGTTCGGCAAGTCAAGAGCCGCTCACCGATTCCGGTGGAGCTGGAGTAACGGACGCACCGATTGGCGCGGTTAAAAAGGTTTAAAAAAATAAAATGGTTAATAAAACTGGGACCCTTTTTAGCCGGTATCAAAGTAGGAAAAAATGCTAATCGGCGTTTTACCCTTTCTGCTAATGAACCAGGAGTTGTCTTAAGATGTTCAACCACTGGACAGAAACTTTTTTGCGAGGAATCAAGTCCGCATTAAACACACGCAAAGGAAGGCTGTTTTTATTCATTTAGTAACGCATCTTGGGAGTTGGTGGGGGGGGGGGGTATTTGAACCTTATGGCAGGACCCCAGGGTCTCATAAGCCCACGGCTCCCGCATAAACTGCGTTGCGACGTCATTTTATGTCCGTTGAAGGCGAACGACGCGGCGATCTGTTCCTCTCGACGAGCCCTACACGGCGCGCTAATCAAAGTTTTGTTTCTCCTGCGCATTCGTCCTCGCCGCTGCGCTTGGACGACGCGACAACAGAATGGTCCGCCCAAGGCGGGTCGCGGTGGGACGGAGTCGCCAAAAATCGCATCAATTAATTAATTAATTGATGACGATTTCGACTTCCGCTTATTCCGGACCCCGGGGTCCCGCCATAAGGTTCAAATTGTACCTGTGGCTAAATCACGAGCCTGAATGCGAAGATGAGGTTTTAGACAAACGTGGGTTATTTGACTCGCTTGCTTTTAGCTCTGTCCAGCGCCTTGCTACCTCTGGGTGAAACGCGCTTTATAAGTGTAAAGTATCATTAAATTATTCTTATCATTGCCAGAAAGGGTAAGACCTGGTCTTGGTTTGTCATGCCGTGTCTCGACAGCGGCGGTCGCAGTCCGACGCGGGACCCCCCCCCCCCCACGAGTTCTAAAAATAGCGAGTGGACCGACGGGGGAGGATGGGGGGGGGCACATCGTCCAAAAAATAAATCCAGCGGGGTCACACGGAACTCCGTGGCTCCCAGGGCATCCCCTTACCCTTGCCAGGGTCCCACTCCTCAGGTTACAAAGGGCCCCAGGAGACACCCAGAGACGCTGAGGAGACCCTCGGAGACATTCAGAGCCCCTCGGAGAGACCCGGAGACCCCCAGATGTACCCGGAGGCTCCCAGAGACGGACAGACACCAAGAGCCGGCATTCGACCTGCCAGAAGCTGCTATGAGCAGCTCCTTCCCCTCACCTGCAACATCGAAGCTGGATTCCAGCGAAAGTAAAAAACCGGTACCGCCACGATAGATCTCTCATCTGCCTACGACACCGTCTTGGGACGATGGGGCTCCTGATCAGGGCTCCTGATCAGGGCTCCTGCTCAGGGTTCCTGCTCAGGGCTCCTGCTCAGGGCTCCTGCTCAGGGCTCCTGCTCAGGGCTCCTGCTCAGGGCTCCAGCTCAGGGCTCCAGCTCAGGGCTCCAGCTCAGGGCTCCAGCTCAGGGCTCCAGCTCAGGGCTCCAGCTCAGGGCTCCAGCTCAGGGCTCCTGATCAGGGCTCCTAATCAGGGCTCCTAATCAGGGCTCCTAATCAGGGCTGCTAATCAGGGCTCCTAGTCAGGGCTCCTAATCAGGGTTCCTGCTCAGGGTTCCTGCTCAGGGCAACATGCGTCATCATCAAGTGCCATTCAGCACCGAATCTGCTGAACACGATGCTCAGCAACCGAAAATTCCGGTCGCACCTTTGCGGTAACACAAGCCGTACAAAAAATGTCAACGACGGCTCACCTCGGGGATCGGTACAGCCTCCGATCCTGTTTTAAACATTCTTCACAAGCGACCTGCCAAAGGCATCATCCGGTAAAATGTGTCACTGCGGACGACAGGGCAAGGGCTACTCGGGGCACAAACCTGAAGTCCATTCGTGACACGCGAAGACTACTTCCGAAGGTGGAGACTGCGGCCAAAGCCATCCAAAACAACCGTCTCAATCCACCGCCTCAATAACCGTGGCACGGACGCCCGGTTGGAAACGACTCTCCGCAGTGACCCTGTCAAACAACGAAGCCATATCCCAAGCACGTGGGGCACAGCGTTGGACAGATGCCTCGCATTCAAAAGCCACATTGAAAAGGTGCGCGGGGACAAAAAAAAAACATAAAGCCGCGTGGCTCTGATGCGCAACGTGGCCGCGCTGCCACGCGGGGAGCCGCCACCAAAACCTCTCTCCGCACGGCCACCCACGCCCCCCCACGTACTCCGGTGCCGAGTACCGCGGCGCCAGTCCGGGCATCGAGCGCACCGCACAGAGAAGTTGGACGTTCGGATCGACGGCGCGCTTCGAGCAGCAACGGGCACGGCTAAAATGCGCTCCCGCATGGGGCGGCAACCGGTTCTGGCCAACGTCACAGCGGCAAACCTCCGCCGCCGGGACGCGGGGCGACGGCAAACCGGCTGTGACAAATCCGAGGAAGCGTCACGTCTTGCCGTTACACCAAGACCCGCTCGAGCCCCCGCGAACCCGTCTGGGATCCCGGAGGGCATTCTGGGATCGCGCGAGACAATTGGACGACGCTGGGAGGCGGGGGTTCAACTAGAGACCGCTGGCGAATGCTACACGGGGTTCTGCGGAGGTTCCAGAAAAAAGGCCTCATCGACGACCCCACCATTGCTCCGAGCGGCTTTGGTCTGCCAAAACTACGGTGGCCCCATCAACCGCTTCAGAACAGCAACTGGTCCGCTCACTCCTCCCTCCACGTGTGGAGAATTAAAGGCAACCACGAAGTGACTGCGGCCACCCGAACGAGACGACGGAGCCACCGCAGCGTCAACAACTTCATCCTGTGCCCGCTCTCTGCCGGACTGAGCGGTATTAGCGGCGCCAACTCACAGACTTAAACTTGGACGTGTGGCTTGCACAGACTTGCCATACGTTCGAGAGACAGAGACCCCCAGATATACCCAGAGACCCCCAGATATACCCAGAGACACGCAGAGACACCCATGCAAAGACTCCCAGATATAGCCAGAGACACACAGATACCCCCAGAGACCCCCAGAGACACGCAGTGACACCAAGAGACAATGCAGAGACTCCCAGATATACCCAGAGACCCCCAGATATACCCAGAGACACGCAGAGACACCCATGCAAAGACTCCCAGATATAGCCAGAGACACATAGAGATACACACAGAGACATACAGAGACACCCAGAGACACGGAGAGACACACAGATACCCCCAGAGACCCCCAGAGACACGCAGTGACACCAAGAGACAATGCAGAGACTCCCAGATATACCCAGAGACCCCCAGATATACCCATAGACACCCAGAGACTCCCAGAGACAGCCAGAGATCCACAGAGACACCCACAGCGTGTCTAGATGTGACTAAGAGACACCCGCAGCGTGTCTAGATGTGACTAAGAGACACCCACAGAGTGTCTAGATGTGACTGAGACACTCACAGCGTGTCTAGATGTGGCTAAGAGACACTCATAGCGTGTCTAGATGTGACTAAAAGACACTCACAACGTGTCTAGATGTGGCTAAGAGACACTCACAGCGTGTCTTGATGTGACTATGAGACACCCACAGTGTGTCTAGATGTGACTAAGAGACACTCACAGCGTGTCTAGATGTGACTAAGAGACACTCACAGCGTGTCTAGATGTGACTAAGAGACACCCACAGCGTGTCAAGATGTGACTAAGAGACACTCAGTGTGTCTAGAAGTGACTAAGAGACACCCACAGCGTGTCTAGATGTGACTAAGAGACACCCACAGCGTGTCTACAAGTGGCTAAGAGACACCCACAACGTGTCTAGATGTGACTAAGATACACTCACAGCCTGTCTAGATGTGACTAAGAGACACTCACAGCGTGTCTAGATGTGACTAAGAGAGACACCCACAGTGTGTCTAGATGTGACTAAGAGACACCCACAGAGTGTCTAGATGTGACTAAGAGACACCAACAGTGTGTCTAGATGTGACTAAGAGACACTCACAACGTGTCTAGATGTGGCTAAGAGACACCCACAGCGTGCCTAGATGTGACTAAGAGACACTCACAGTGTCTAGATGTGGCTAAGAGACACCCACAGAGTGTCTAGATGTGACTAAGAGACACCCACAGAGTATCTAGATGTGGCTAAGAGACACCAACAGTGTGTCTAGATGTGACTAAGAGACACTCACAACGTGTCTAGATGTGGCTAAGAGACACCCACAGCGTGTCTAGATGTGACTAAGAGACACCCACAGCGTGTCTAGATGTGACTAAGTGACACTCACAGCCTGTCTAGATGTGACTAAGAGACACTCACAGCGTGTCTAGATGTGACTAAGAGAGACACCCACAGTGTGTCTAGATGTGACTAAGAGACACCCACAGTGTGTCTAGATGTGACTAAGAGACACCCACAGAGTATCTAGATGTGGCTAAGAGACACCAACAGTGTGTCTAGATGTGACTAAGAGACACCCACAGTGTCTAGATGTGACTAAGAGACACCAACAGTGTGTCTAGATGTGACTAAGAGACACTCACAACGTGTCTAGATGTGGCTAAGAGACACCCACAGCGTGCCTAGATGTGACTAAGAGACACTCACAGCGTGTCTAGATGTGGCTAAGAGACACCCACAGAGTGTCTAGATGTGACTAAGAGACACCCACAGAGTATCTAGATGTGGCTAAGAGACACCAACAGTGTGTCTAGATGTGACTAAGAGACACTCACAACGTGTCTAGATGTGGCTAAGAGACACCCACAGCGTGTCTAGATGTGACTAAGAGACACCCACAGCGTGTCTAGATGTGACTAAGTGACACTCACAGCCTGTCTAGATGTGACTAAGAGACACTCACAGCGTGTCTAGATGTGACTAAGAGAGACACCCACAGTGTGTCTAGATGTGACTAAGAGACACCCACAGTGTGTCTAGATGTGACTAAGAGACACCCACAGAGTATCTAGATGTGGCTAAGAGACACCAACAGTGTCTAGATGTGACTAAGAGACACCCACAGAGTGTCTAGATGTGACTAAGAGACACCAACAGTGTGTCTAGATGTGACTAAGAGACACCAACAGTGTGTCTAGATGTGACTAAGAGACACTCACAACGTGTCTAGATGTGGCTAAGAGACACTCACAGCGTGTCTAGATGTGGCTAAGAGACACCCACAGCGTGTCTAGATGTGACTAAGAGACACCCACAGTGTGTCTAGATGTGGCTAAGAGACACCCACAGAGTGTCTAGATGTAACAAAGAGAGACACCCACAGAGTGTCTAGATGTGGTTAAGAGACACCCACAGCGTGTCTAGATGTGACTAAGAAAGGCACCCAGTGTGTTTAGATGTGACTAAGAGACACCCACAGTGTGTCTAGATGTGACTAAGAGACACCCACAGTGTGTCTAGATGTGACTAAGAGACACTCACAGAGTGTCTAGATGTGACTAAGAGACACCCACAGCATGTCTAGATGTGACTAAGAGACACTCACAGAGTGTCTAGATGTGACTAAGAGACACTCACAGAGTGTCTAGATGTGACTAAGAGACACCCACAGCGTGTCTAGATGTGACTAAGAGACACTCACAGAGTGTCTAGATGTGACTAAGATACACCCACAGCGTGTCTAGACGTGACTAAGAGACACTCACAGAGTGTCTAGATGTGACTAAGAAACACCCACAGCGTGTCTAGATGTGACTAAGAGACACCCACAGAGTGTCTAGATGTGACTAAGAGACACCCACAGTGTGTCTAGATGTGACTAAGAGACACCCACAGCGTGTCTAGATGTGACTAAGATACACTCACAGCGTGTCTAGATGTGGCTAAGAGACACCCACAGCGTGTCTAGATGTGACTAAGAGACACCCACAGAGTGTCTAGATGTGACTAAGAGACACTCACAGCGTGTCTAGATGTGACTAAGAGACACTCACAGCGTGTCTAGATGTGACTAAGAGACACTCACAGCGTGTCTAGATGTGACTAAGAGACACTCACAGCGTGTCTAGATGTGACTAAGAGACACCAACAGAGTGTCTAGAGATGTGACTACGAGACACTCACAGCGTGTCTAGATGTGGCTAGGAGACACCCACAGAGTGTCTAGATGTGACTAAGAGAACGCGTAATGGGATTGGCAATAGGAGTGGGGAGTGGGTAATGGGGCCTGGGCAATGAGTGGGTAATGGGACAGCGCAATATGAGTGGGGCGTAGGCAAAGCCCAAGGAGTCTCCTGTGCAATGTCAACATCAGCGGCCGTGCTGGGTGGGTGATATGCGTGGAATGCGGGGGGGGGAGGCGTGGTGGGAGTAGGGGGGGGGGCAGCACTCCTGAGCCATCGCGGGCGTGGGCACGCCGTCGTTCCACCTGCGTCGGGGCCGTGCCGCCACAGCATCCGGCAGCGGTGAGGGCCGGAGCTTAGCCACGGTGGAGGAGGCAGGGTGAGAGGGAGGTGACTTTCAATACCTGCTGCTGCTGCTGCTCCAGGCACTAATCTCAGCCAGTCAGCAGAACCCACGCAGCCGGTACAAACAAACCCAGAACCACTCACCCAGCACCACTCACCTACCCAACACACACCCACCCACCACACCCCACCCACCCAACACACCCCACTCACCCCCACCCACCAAACACACCCCCACCCATCCACCCAACACCCATCCACCCAACACGCATCCACCCAACACACACCCACCACACCCAACACACCCAACACACCCACCCACCCACCCAAAACAACCCACCCACCCCCACCCACCCACCCAACACACAAACACACCCCCACCCACTCAACACACCCCCACCCACCCACCACACCCCCACCCACCCACCACACCCCCACCCACCCACCACACCCCCACCCACCCACCACACCCCCACCCACCCACCACACCCCCACCCACCCAACACACCCCCACCCACCCACCACACCCCCACCCACCCAACACACCCCCACCCACCCAACACACCCCCACCCACCTAACACACCCCCACCCACCCAACACACCCCCACCCACCTAACACACCCCCACCCACCCAACACACCCCACTCACCCCCACCCACCCAACACACACCCACCCAACCAACACACCCCACTCACCCCCACCCACCCACCCAAAACACCCCACCCATCCCCACCCACCCACCCAACACACAAACACACCCCCACCCACCCACCCACCACACCCCCACCCGCCCACCACACCCCCACCCACCCAACACACCCCCACCCACCCACCACACCCCCACCCACCACACCCCCACCCACCCACCACACCCCCACCCACCCAACACACCCCCACCCACCCAACACACCCCCACCCACCCAACATACTCCCACCCACCGAACACACCCCACCCACGCACCCAACACACCGCCACCCACCGAACACACCCCACCCACCCACCACACCCCCACCCACCACACCCCCACCCACCCAACATACTCCCACCAACCGAACACACCCCACCCACCAACCCAACACACCCCCACCCACCCGAAACACACCCCACCCACCCACCACACCCCCCACCCACCCAAGACACCCCCACCCACCACCAGCAGCAGCACGCTCACCCCACAATAGTAACGGAGCTATCGTCATGCACCCACTCACCCTAGCGACACTAAATATAGACACTGCACGGTCCACACGTCACACCCTGCCTCTGTTTGACCACGTGACAAACCACGACACACCAACACACCATACCACACAACTCATCACGGAACCGCACTTGCACACCATACACACACTACACACCATACAACACACCATACAACACACTACACCACAAAAACAATTTCCCCCCTATAGCCTTAAGACTGTTGGGGCAAGTGCTGTTAGTGAGTAGCACCTATAAAGGCCGGCACGGCACACGAGGGAGAGGATGGCAAGCACCACGCCCGGCCGCCTTTGTCTCCCCAGCGTTGATGTTTACACACCGCACCGGGAACTCTTGAGGCTGAGTCGACCTTGGGGAGGCCCATGACCGGTTCAGATGAACGTCAACTGGTGTCGCCGGGTTCGTAGCGCAGCGCAGTGACAACTACACTACCGATCCCTACACACACCCACACACACCTACACACACACGCACCTACACACACACACCTACACACACACACACACCTACACACACACACCTACACAACAACAACAACAACCGCCATTCGCCATTAAGTGGCGGTGACGTCACCACGACGCTTGTGCCAGGCCATGTGCACCTTGAGGCCACGTGAAGTGTCGAACGCCCGCTGGCAGGAGGTCACGGGGCAGACCCAGGTGCCACGGGTCGACTAAGATGACTGGCTGATGCACCACCTGTGCCCCTACTGTGCCAACCTGCTGTGCTTTAGCCACCCGGCGCTCCGCTGGTTGTTGTGAGCGTCGCTCCTCCACCCTCCGTTGTTGTTGGAGGGCGACTGCCTCCAACTGCCCAGTAGCGTCCTTCACGAGCCTCCTCCTCAGAGGCCGATCTTGACACCGCTGGTACCAGTCATCGGCAAGTCCACTCAGCTCCACGTCCTCCTGTACCACATCACTCCATCTCTTCTCTAGCCCGTGCCGCGCCCATTTAGCCCCCTCGATCCGGCCGAACAAAAGCTTTTTCGGCATGCGGTGGCTGGGCATGCGGGCTACATGACCCAGCCAACGCAGCCTTTCCTGCCGGAGGAGCTCACCGATGGGACCTTGCCCAGATCTTTCAAGGATTTGTGAGCTCCTCACACGATCCCGCCTGGTTAAACCCAGGATGGATCGTAGGCAGGCCAGCCTAAATGTTTCTAACCGGCGAAGATGTTCCATTAAGGGGGTCTCACATTTCGCAAGCGTAGAGAAGGGAGGGAATGACCGTGGCCGAGAAGACCTGAAGCTTAGTGCGGAGCGACAGACCAGGTAGCTTCCACACAGCGTTACGCAACCGATGAAAAGATATTGCCGCTCGACTGATTCGGAGTAAGACCTCTGCTGTTAAACTGGAGCCGGTCATAAGCACACTGCCCAGGTATAGGAAACTCTCCACTCTCTCCACAACTGCCCCATCACCGATTGGGAGTTGTGGGGGTGGAGTGTCCGATGGTACAAAATATCCAGGCAGGTGCTTAATTTTGGTGGGGCTGATGGTAAGGCCCCATCTCTTAGTGGCACGCTCCAGTCTCAGCAGCAGCGTCTCCAACTCCTGCTCTGAATGAGCAGCTATTACCAAATCATCGGCATACATAACGTGGTTGAGCAATAGGAAGCCATCCCTTGACCGCACCCGGGCATCGATCAGCCTCCCATTATATCTGTACCAAATAGAGATTCCCCCGGTACAGCTATTGAAGGCTTCATGAACTACGTGGTCAAAATAGATGTTAAATAATGTGGGAGCCAGAGGACATCCCTGTCGCACCCCAAGGTGTACAGGGAATGGCTCTGACTCCCGGCCAAGTAGTTTTACCCGGGCCCGCTCAACATCATGAAGGTCCTTAATGATCGTGAGCAAGGGGTCAGGGACTCCAAAAGCACGAAGAACAACCCAGAGCCCAGGCCTACTGATGGTATCATAGGCCTTGACCAGGTCAATAAAGCAGAGATGTAGATCTTGTTGGAATTCCCTACACCTCTGCTGTAGCAGGCGGACAGAAAATATGGCATCTGTGCAGGACCGCCCTTTCCTGAAACCGCATTGGGGCTCTGCAAGCCTCTCCTCAGCGTGCCTGGCAAGGCGATGTTGAATAACCCTTGCCGACACACACACCTACACACACACACCTACACACACACCCACACATACCTACACATACACGATTAGTACGGTTGGCTACGTACAGTGCGAAAGAAGTTCAACATACACACACCGCACACATTATACCACACACCACACACATTATACCACGCACATTATACCACAAACCACACCACAATCACACCACACCCCAATACAATCGCACTACACCGCAGGGCTCACCCCACACGCTACCAACTCCACACACACACACCACACCCTACTACAACACACTGGGGCACAGTAGCGGGCTGGTTGTTGTAACACGTTATAGCTTAAGATATGTTTGAACACGTGGCCAGCTGTGTGTGTGTGCTATGTGCGGTGGCCAACACCAGTGCCGATTATCCGAACCGGTCCTGGGCCTCCCCAAGGTCGACTCAGCCTCAAATGAGTACCTGGTGTGCGGTGTGTAGTAAGCATCGCCACCGGGGAAATAAAGGCGGCCGGGCGTGGTGCTGGCCACCCACCCACCCCCTCGTGTGCCGTGTCCGCCTTCACAGGTGCTGCTACTCACTAACAGCATTTGCCCCAACAGTCTATTACAGGCTACACGGGGGATCTTTGTCTTTGCTTTGTGTGGTGTGTTCCAACGCTGCTCGCTCTAAACAGCACTTGCCCCAGCAGTCTGTGCAAGGCTACACGGGGGATCTTTGTCATTGTGTGTCACTCGACGAGGATGTTCCATCTCCAAAGGATTACCGAAATGAAGTTATGCTGTTTTAAAAAAACGAATTCGACCAAACACCACACTCTCTACACCAGCCACCGTACCCGATTAAGTGGGGGTGACGTCACCACAGCACCTGTGCCAGGCTAGGTGCACCTTGCACGTATGCACTGTATGTTGAACTTACTTAGCACCGTACGTAGCCAACCGTGCTTTGAAGCTATCATCGCGTGAAGTGTCGAAGGCTCGCTGCTGGCAGGAGGTCACGGGACAGACCCAGGTGGTGTGGGTTGACCGAGTGAGATGACTGGCAGATGCCAGCGCACAACACAGACCCCACGTGTAGCCTGGCCGTCTTTGTCTCCCCAGTGGCGATGTTTACACAGTGCACCAGGTACTCATTTGAGGCCGAGTCAACCTAGGAGGAGGCCCAGGAGCGGTTCGGATAATCGTCACTTGGTGTTGGCCGTGAGCGGGAATCGAACCTGGGTCGCCGGGTTCGTAGCGCAGCGTAGCACTAACCACTGCGCCACCGCTCCCAGACACACACCCCCACGACACACGCACAAGCAACTTCACATCAAAAGCCAAAGGTCCCCCGTGTAGCCCTTAACAGACTGTTGGGGCCAAGTGCTACAATGAGGCAGCAACACCCCCCCCACACTCCGTTACCCCCCCCCCCCACACTCCGTCACACCCCGACACACACACACACCCACACAGTCACACCCCGACACACACACACCCACACAGTCACACCCCGACACACACACACCCCATCACTCCTGATCCCCACTCCCCCCAACACTCCGTCACACCCCCCCACACTCCGTCACACCCCGACACACACCCCCCCCCACACTCCATCACACCCCGACACACACACACACACCCATCACTCCTGACCCCCACCCCCCCAACACTCCGTCACACCCTGACACACCCTGACACACACACACAACCCCCCACACACCGTCACACCCCGACACACACACACACACACCCATCACTCCTGACCCCACCCCCCCCAACACTCCGTCACACCCTGACACACACACACAACACCCACACTCCATCACACCCCGACACACACACACCCCATCACTCCTGATCCCCACTCCCCCCAACACTCCGTCACACCCTGACACACACACACAACCCCCCACACACCGTCACACCCTGACACACACACCCATCACTCCTGACCCCCACCCCCCAAACACTCCGTCACACCCTGACACACACACACAACCCCCCACACACCGTCACACCCTGACACACACACACACACACATCACTCCTGACCCACACCCCCCCAAACACTCCGTCACACCCTGACACACACACACAACCCCCCACACACCGTCACACCCTGACACACACACACCCATCACTCCTGACCCCCCCCCCCCCCCACACACCGTCACACCCCGACACACACACACAACCCCCCACACACCGTCACACCCTGACACACACACACCCATCACTCCTGACCCCCACCCCCCCCAACACTCCGTCACACCCTGACACACACACACAACCCCCCACACACCGTCACACCCTGACACACACACACCCATCACTCCTGACCCCCACACCCCCCCCCCCAAACACTCCGTCACACCCCGACACTCCATCACACACCCCCATCACTCCTGACCCCCACCCCCCGCCATGAACCCTGTAGTGGTCACTACAGTAGTCGTGTTACTATCAGCTCGGGTTGGCACGGTGTGGCCATCACCCACACCGTCCCTGTGGACCCCCACGCGGCTTATAGCCCTCCAGCCGTAGTCTTACACAGGGACATGGGAGTTTTCGAGTCCACACGACGTACAGCCGTTTCAATACAGCGCAACAAGACAAATGAGTGTCTATTTATGTGCGTTTCTCCCTTGTGATGGGACTTGGTGGGATGAACGTTGAGATTTAGAAGGCCCACGAGGTGATCAATAAGCTCTGGATTGCTCTGTAAATAAGTTAGAACAATTGATAAGGGGTTGACAGGTATGTAGTGGTGAGTGTAGTGATGAGTGTACTAGTGGTGAGTGTAGTGATTGGTGTACTAGTGGTGAGTGTACTAGTGGTGAGTGTAGTGGTGAGTGTATTAGTTGTGAGTGTACTAGCGGTGAGTGTACTAGTGGTGAGTGTACAAGTGGTGAGCGCAGTGGTGAGTGTACTAGCGGTGAGTGTAGTGGTGGTGATTGTCTATTTGTGTGTTTCTCCCTTGTGATAGGACTTTGTGGGATGAACGTTGAGATTTAGAAGGCCCACGAGGTGATCAATAAGCTCTGGATTGCTCTGGAAATAAGTTAGAACAATTGATAAGGGGTTGACAGGTTTGTAGTGGTGAGTGTAGTGATGAGTGTACTAGTGGTGAGTGTAGTGGTGAGTGTATTAGTTGTGAGTGTACTAGTGGTGAGTGTACTAGTGGTGAGTGTACAAGTGGTGAGCGCAGTGGTGAGTGTACTAGCGGTGAGTGTAGTGGTGGTGATTGTCTATTTGTGTGCGTTTCTCCCTTGTGATGGGACTTTGTGGGATGAACGTTGAGATTTAGAAGGCCCACGAGGTGATCAATAAGCTCTGGATTGCTCTGTAATAAGTTAGAGCACCAAACAGGACAAGGGGGTTGACAGGTTTGCAATCGGTCAGGTGGGGTCCCCCTAATATTTGATTTGTCTCGCTGTACAGTGGCACTCTCGAGGCGATCGTCGTCATCATCATCATCATCACAGATCGCGGACTCCTCTTTGCCCGAGACCACCCACACATCGCCGTGTCGCTTGTGGTCTCGGACATTTAACGCCGCGGGGGCGGAGGCTCCGGTCGTCGAGAGAACAAATCTCCTGCGGTGGTGGTCAAAGGGGGGGCCCGGCCCCCCAACTCGTAGCTTGGGGGAGGGGGGCAAGGGACCCCCCCCCCTAGCCACCTCGCTCTTGAAGCGACTGCACGAACTCCAAAGCCACTCGGCCCTGCCCCAAGTTCCCCCCCCCCCCAAACCCTTCCATTAAGTAGCTACAAGCATACAACATTTTTTTAGGAAGTTAACTTAACTCGCTTGTCAACTCAATCAACCACCCACTGCACCACAACTCGCCCGACTCGCTCACTCGAACCCATTTCACGCGATTTAGCCACTCCTTCACTCCACCAATTCACTCCCCTGAAAAAAATACTCAGCCATGCCATCATTCACTCACTCGCACAACTCACAACAACTCACTCCTTAAACTGATCGGCCACTCATTCCCTTAATCGCTGACTTACTAACGAACTCATTCAACCATTCACTCACTCATTCACTCAAGTGCCCAATCACTCACCCCATCGCTCATTCAATTAAAAACAGACTCACTCAATCATTCACCCACTCAGTGACTCATTCAGTAACTCAACCAACCACTCACCCACCAATCCACTCACTCAGGCATATCACTCGCTCAGCCACTCACCAATGTATTCACTCTGCACCTCCGATTAACACGGTTGGTTACGAAAGTTCAACACATACACACTCACCCAGTCACTCACTCACCCGGTCACTCACTCACCCAGTCACTCACTCACCCAGTCACTCACTCACCCGGTCACTCACTCACCCGGTCACTCACCAAGCCACTCACTCACCCAGTCACTCACTCACCCGGCCACTCACTCACCCAGTTACTCACTCACCCGGCCACTCACTCACCCGGTCACTCACTCACCCAGTCACTCACTCACCCGGTCACTCACTCACCCAGTCACTCACTCACCCGGCCAGTCACTCATCCGGCCACTCACTCACCCAGTCACTCACTCACCCGGCCACTCACTCACCCGGTCACTCACTCACCCAGCTACTCACTCACCCACTCACTCACTCACGCGGCCACTCACTCACCCGGCCACTCAGTCACCCGGCCACTCAGTCACCCGGCTACTCACTCACCTGGCCACTCACTCTACCGGCCACTCACTCACCTGGTCACTCACTCACCCGGCTACTCACTCACTCACCCAATCACTCACTCTCCCGGTCACTCACTCATCCCGCTACTCACTCACCCACTCACTCAAGCGGCCACTCACTCACCTGGACACTCACTCACCTGGTCACTCACTCACCGAGCCACTAACTCATCTGGTTACTCACCTAGCCACTCACTTACCTAGCCACTCACTCACCTGGTCACTCACCTAGCCACTCATTCCCGGCCACTTACTCACCCGGCCACTCACTCACCCGGTCACTCACCTAGCCACTCACTCACCTAGCCACTCACTCACCTGGCCACTCACTGACCCGGTCACTCACTCACCCAGTCACTCACTCACCCAGTCACTCACTCACCCGGCCACTCACTCACCCGGCCACTCACTCACCCGGTCACTCCCTCACCCGGTCACTCACCCGGTCACTCCCTCACCCCGTCACTCCCTCACCCTGTCACTCCCTCACCCGGTCTCATCACTCACCCGGTCACTCACTCACCCGGTCACTCACTCACCCGGTCACTCACTCACCCGGTCACTCACTCACCCAGTCACTCACTCACCCGGTCACTCACCCAGTCACTCACCCACTCAGTCACCCAGTCACTCACTCACCCGGTCACTCACTCACCAAGTCACTCACTCACCCAATCACTCACCCAGTCACTCACTCACCCAGTCACTCACTCACCCAGTCACTCACTCACCCAGTCACTCACTCACCCACTCAATCACCTCGTCAGTAACTGAACCTAAACCCCCCATAATCCTTCCCCCACAACTCCCCCCACACCCACACGGCACTTGTCAATGACCACTCAAGACCCCCTTGCAGGAGAGGGGGTCCCTGCAATGGGGTCTGAGTCGGCCAGCCAGTCGGCCAGGGCAGGGTCGGGATAAGGGGCTTGGGTTTGTGGTTGGGGTTAAGTCACAGGAGTTGGTATTTGCGCAGTACTATTGCGGGTCAGGATATAGGAGTCAGCGTTCGTGTTAGGGGGGGTTAAGGTTAGGGTTAGAGTCGAGGCTTTGCGATGTATGAGGGGGTCAGCGTTGAGGGCTAGGGGGTCAGCGTTGAGGGCTAGGGGGTTAGCGTTGAGGGCTAGGGGGTCAGCGTTGAGGGCTAGGGGGTCAGCGTTGAGGGCTAGGGGGTCAACGTTGAGGGTTAGGGGGTCAGGGTTGATGGTTAAGGGGTCAGCGTTGAGGGTTAGGGGGTCAGCGTTGAGGGTCAGGGGGTCAGCGTTGAGGGTTAGGGGGTCAGCGTTGAGGGCTAGGGGGTCAGCGTTGTGGGGGCTAGGGGATCAGCGTTGGGGGCTAGGGGGTCAGCGTTGAGGGTTAGGGGGTCAGCGTTGAGGGCTAGGAGGTCAGCGTTGAGGGCTAGGGGGTCAGCGTTGAGGGCTAGGAGGTCAGCGTTGAGGGCTAGGGGGTCAGCGTTGAGGGCTAGGGGGTCAACGTTGAGGGCTAGGGGGTCAGCGTTGAGGGCTAGGGGGTCAGCGTTGAGGGCTAGGGGGTCAGCGTTGAGGGCTAGGGGGTCAGCGTTGAGGGTTAGGGGGTCAGCGTTGAGGGTCAGGGGGTCAGCGTTGAGGGTTAGGGGGTCAGCGTTGAGGGCTAGGGGGTCAGCGTTGAGGGCTAGGGGGTCAGCGTTGAGGGCTAGGGGGTCAGCGTTGAGGGCTAGGGGGTCAGCGTTGAGGGCTAGGGGGTCAGCGTTGAGGGCTAGGGGGTTAGCGTTGAGGGTTAGGGGGTCAGCGTTGAGGGCTAGGGGGTCAGCGTTGAGGGCTAGGGGGTTAGCGTTGAGGGTTAGGGGGTCAGCGTTGAGGGCTAGGGGGTCAGCGTTGAGGGTTAGGGGGTCAGCGTTGAGGGCTAGGGGGTCAGCGTTGAGGGTTAGGGGGTCAGCGTTGAGGGCTAGGGGGTCAGCGTTGAGGGTTAGGGGGTCAGCGTTGAGGGCTAGGGGGTCAGCGTTGAGGGCTAGGGGGTCAGCGTTGAGGGCTAGGGGGTCAGCGTTGAGGGGCCTAGACATTCGCGACCCTCACCTGAACATCGTCTGGTTGGCCCGGAGGCGCATCCTGTTCAACTGCTTCTTCATCATGTCGACGGCGGGAGGTTTCGACGAGGTGCAGACGACAACGACGAGGAGGCGGAGGAAGTTGAGGACGAGGAGGAAGATCGGAAAGAGGAGGAGGAGGATGAGGTGGTGGTGGTGGCGGCTATCGTCGCAAGAGACGCGGAGTCTTCGCGATCAACTCCACCGAAGTCGCTCTACAGCCGCAGAGGCCATCACCTCATCATCGTCGTCGCCGTCATCGCCGTCTCTCTGTCTCTCTCTCTCTCGCTGTCCCCGAGTCTCACTGTGAGCCGTGTCCCTTGATCTCTCCGACCTGTCCCACCTCCTTGTCTCCCCGTGGGCGACTCTCTCCCCTCTCTCTCTCTCACTGTCCCCGTGTCTCTCTCATTGTCTCTGGGCACCCGAGTCTCACTGTCAGCCGTGTCTCTGTTTCACTGTGTCTCCTTGTATCTCTCAATGTCCCTGTATTCGTGTCTCCACTAGTCTCGCCGTGTCTCCCCCCCCCTCTCCCCCCACCCACCGCTCTATATCTTCCCGTCTCCCCCTGGTCTCCACTAGTCTCTACCTCTCTCCTCGTGTCACACTCTGTCTCCCCGTGTCTCCCTCCGTGTTCCCGTGTCTCCTTCTGTCTCTGTCTCCCCGTGTCCCCCGCCGGGTCCCCGTATCTTCCGCCGGGTCCCCGTGTCTCCCTCCGTGTCTCTGTCTCACTCCGTGTCTCTGTCTCCCCGTGTCTCTGTCTCCCCGTGTCTCTGTCTCGCCGTGTCTCTGTCTCGCCGTGTCTCCCTCCGTGTCTCTGTCTCCCCGTGTCTCTGTCTCGCCGTGTCTCCGTCTCCCCGTGTCTCTGTCTCGCCGTGTCTCCGTCTCCCCGTGTCTCCCTCCGTGTCTCTGTCTCGCCGTGTCTCTGTTTCCCCGTGTCTCCCTCCGTGTCTCTGTCTCGCCGTGTCTCCGTCTCCCCGTGTCTCCCTCCGTGTCTCCGTCTCCCCGTGTCTCCCTCCGTGTCTCCCCCCTCCCCCCACCTTGCACCTCCCCCCACCACCCCGGACGTAGCCAGTGCGGCCCTGACGTCATCCCCGCTCGCCCTCCATCAAACTCCGCCGCCATCTTGCTAAGGGGGGGAACACAATGGAGGCGGGGGGAGGAGCCACCGCACGCCCCGCCCCTCTATAGGCCTCACGGAGTGACGCGCGATGACGTCGCCAGTAACGCCACGGAACTCAACGGCGGCGGCAGCTCCCCCCACACCCCCTGAGTAAGATGGCCGCCGCCTGCGTCAACTGTAAATGTACAAGCGGCGGCGCGCGATCGTCTAAAACAATACTTTATAAAGAAATCGATTTAAAGACAAAGACAAAGGTCCCCTCACACCCTCGCCACCACAACTCCCCCCGCCGGGTAGCCTTCGACAGACCGTGGGACAAGTGCTGTGTTTAGTGAGGTTGCGGCGCCTGCAAAGGCCGTAGCGAGGGAGGGGTGGGGTGCGTGGGAGGGGCGGGGTGCGTGGGAGGGGCGGGGTGCGTGGGAGGGGCGGGGTGCGTGGGAGGGGTGGGTGGGAGGGGTGGGCGGGGTGCGTGGGAGGGGTGCGTGGGTGGGGTGCGTGGGAGGGGTGGGTGGGAGGGGTGCGTGGGTGGGGTGGGAGGGGTGGGTGGGAGGCGTGGGCGGGGTGCGTGGGAGGGGCGGGGTGGCTCAGCACCACGCCCGGTCGCCTTTTCTTCACCCCCCCCCCACCCCCGTCGACGTTTCCGCATCGCTCCGGCCACTCGTTTTGAAGGCCGAGTCGACCTAGGGGAGACCCAGGACCGGTTCGGACACTCGCCACTGACGGCGTTTGTGGCCGTGGGCGGGGAATCAAACTCGGGCCATAGCCGGGGATGCGGGGCGCGAACCGCCGCCAACAGTTTTAAGGACAAAAGTATGGGAAGGTTCGACGTTTCGGGTGATGGACCCATTCCGTTTGTGCGACGCAACAACACTAAACACAACACTAAACACAACAACATGAAACACAACAACACTAAACACAACAATACTAGACACAACAACACTAAACACAACAACACTAAACACAACATTAAACGTAACAACACTAAACACAACACGAAACACAACAACACACAACACTAAACACAACAACACTAAACACAACAACACTAAACACAACAACATTAAACGTAACAACACTAAACACAACACGAAACACAAATATCCTGAGATACACAAATATCCCGAGATACACAAATATCCTGAGATACACAAATATATATATCCTGAGATACACAAATATATCCTGATATACACAAAGAGACCTCCACACTCAGAAACCTGTGAACCCACACAAACCCAGAGACTCGCACAGAGACCCAATAGACCTACATAGCGAGACCCATAAACTACCTAGAGACCAATTTTTGATTTAAAGCTTTCGTGACTGCAGGGATTCATATTCTTGTTTCTTTCGGTAAAGTCACCACGTAGAAGGGAAACAATAAAATAATACAAATATAAAACTATTTTCAAACTTTCTTGCTGTGGTTTTCACACCTGATGACGATTGCTTGTGTTGCAGTCGAAACGTCGTGAGAATTTTATTGTTTTATATATTTTTTTATGATTTTATTGTTTCCCTTCTACGTGGTGACTTTACCGAAAGAACCAAGCACATGAAAACCTAGAGAAGACCCTTAAACTCCCGTAGAGACCCGTGGTCTCATACAGCACTCCATAAGCTCACGTTGGGTACCAGTGGCTCAGCCATGGTTGGCATGGGCCCCGATGCAAGGAGTCAAATGCCATCCCAACAGCCCTCGTGTGCAGTTGCACCGCCCTGCGCTCTCGCTGACTGCACCGTTGGACCTGGCGCCCAACAGAAGCTGTAAACGGCTATCGCGTCTCCGGCCATAAAGGCTCCGTCGCGCGGGGCAATCGACGGGGTTGACCTTCACTCCCACAGGCACAGACGATTTCCACAGCATCCACGCCTCCCTCGTTATTGCGACGACGACGTTGTCAAAGGTCACGTTGCTCAGCAGCAGCGGCGGCGGCAGCAGCAGCAGCATCATCATCCGCAGGAGTTTCACGATCATCATCAGCAGCAGCAGCGGCAACAGCATCATCACACTCGCTAGCGTCTGTAATACGCAATGAGTTTTGGCATTCGTTGCTACACTCTTACGAATCTCTGAGCTTATGGATCTCTGTACGAGACCGCTGGTCTCTATGCGAGCTTAAAGGTCCCTCGGTATATGGTTTGTGTGGATTAACGGGTCTTTTGAGTGTGGGTCTCTATGTGTATCTCAGTATATGTATTATGTGAGCCTATGGGCCTCTGTGGTTGAGTGTATGAGTTGGTAGACTAAGCCACGTGGAACACGGAGTAAAAACCGCTGTGGTTTGCGCTCCTCAACAGAGGAGGAATAGGCTAACGACACGAACTCTCTCTGCTGAAGCACTCTGGTCGCGGATAGCAAACTTCGACATCGGCATTGAGAGCCTGAAGATGTTGCTGGCATACGCAACAAGAAGATATACGTAGGGACACGTAGAGATATATTAAGACTCATAGCGATATAGGTATAGTACATGAAAGACAAGCCACATGAGTGTGATTGTGGCCGTGAAATCTAAACTATGGACCACATAGTACGTATAGTACATTAAAGTGTGTGATTGTGACCGTGCAATCTAAACTATGGGCCACATAGTACACCTACAGGGACCCACAGAGATTCGTATAGAGACCCATAGAGATAGCACATTAAAGACAAGCCATAGCAGTGTGATTGTGGCCGTGAAATCTAAACTATGGGCCACAGAGTACACCTACAGGGACCCATAGAGATTCGTATAGAGACCCATAGAGATAGCACATTAAAGACAAGCCATAGCAGTGTGATTGTGGCCGTGAAATCTAAACTATGGGCCACATAGTACACCTACAGGGACCGACAGAGATGCGTATAGACACCCATAGAGATAGCACATTAAAGACAAGCCATAGCAGTGTGATTGTGGCCGTGAAATCTAAACTATGGGCCACATTGTACACCTACAGGGACCCACAGAGATGCGTATAGAGACCCATAGAGATAGCACATTAAAGACAAGCCATAGCAGTGTGATTGTGGCCGTGTAAGCCATGCAGTAAACCAGTGTAGTCAAACGCCCCTTCAGTGGAGAAACGGCAAAGCTGAACTCTCTCTCTGCTGAAGCCCTCTCTGATCGTGGATAGCAAACATTGACATCGGCATTTGGCTCCTGAAGATGTTGCTGGCATACGCAAGAAGAAGATATACGTAGGGACACGTGGAGACTCATAGAGATACATTAAGACCCATAAAGATACATATAGTGCATTCAAGATAAGCCACAGAAGTGTGATTCATGACCATGCAATGTAACCTATGGACCACATAGTAAACACACAGAGACCCGTAGAGATACACAGAGATAGCACATTAAAGACAAGGGGCTGTCCATAAATGACGTCACGTCATTTATTTCCCTTCTACGTGGTCACTTTACCGAAAGAACCAAGAATATGAATCCCTGCAGTTACGAAAGTTTTAAATCAAAACGTTCTACTTAATTAAATAGACGTTTTAATAAATGTTTTCTTCTACAACATCAGAGTGCAGCGCCACATTAAATACGCACTACAATGACAATAGTTTAAAGCGATTTGAAGCATGTTTTATATTTTTTTTTTTTGGGGGGGGCAGAGCTTTGTGACGTCATATTTGAGGGGAGGGTCTGACTTTTTGTGACGCCGTGTGATGAGGGGGGGGGGGTCAAAAATCGTCTAAAATCGCGTGACGTCATTTATGGACGACCCCTATGGGCAATGCACGTCGCTGGGCAATGTGAAGCTATGACTAATGGGTAAAGTTAGTTTATGGGTAAAGTGCATCAATGACGTAATGATGACGGTGGCCGGTGGGTAACGCTGCGGCGGCTGCGAGCACTGCCACGTGGAGATGAGGCTAAGCGGCTGTTGCCTTCGTTGCCATGGCAACAGCCAACGGTGATAAAGGGGCGTGGTGGTGCGAGGGGCTGGTGACCCCCTCCACCTTCAATTCTAATTACAAACAAAAAAACTCCCCCCCCCACTCCCATTGTTATCCCCACCCTCGTCACTCCTCACCCAGTCTCCCCCCCTCACCATCTCCCTTGTCTCTCTCTCTCTCTCCCCCTAAACGCTCTCCTCGTTAGTCACGTGGGCACGAACGGAGCCGGCTCGACGCTGTGGCAGGCAAGTGGCGTCATCGCGCAGGATGCGCACGGTGACGTCATCGCGCAGGAGAGCGCGGGTAACAGAGACGCGCGCGGTGACGTCATCGCTAAGGTAACGCAGAAGCACGCGGTGACGTCTTCGCGAAGGTAACGCAGGCGCACGCGGTGACGTCATCGCGCAGGAGAGCGCGAGTTACGCAGTCGCGCGCGTGACGTCATTGTCGGGCATTTGCGCGCGAGCTAGCCAGAAGCCAGCCCGCAAAGAATTGTATCTTTCGGTAAAGTCACGCAGGTTAGTAAAATAAAGCAAAATAAAAATAAGATATTATTTATTATATGTTATTAAATAAAATAAAGCAAAATAAAAACAAGACATTATTTAATATATATTATTAAATAAAATATATTAGTAATATATTATTTTTATTTTGTTTTATTTTTCTACCCACGTGGCTTTACCGAAATAACCAAAGAGTATGGATTCCTGCAGTCACGAAAGCTTCAAATCAAGATTAAAACTTGTATCGTAGTATAATGATTATGTACCTGTAAGTTATGCGTTGAGTATAACTCTACAGGGTGGTCCAGATGTCGCGTGGCACACATTTAATTATCTAAAACTTAAATAGACATTTAAGGTTTATTTAAAACATAAACGAACGTTGTAGAGCGAATAAACAAATGTTACGGATCAATTAATTGGGGGGGTCACAAGACATCTGGAGCGCCCTGTACACTACATGATAAGCTACTTCGCTGGCCAGCTCGCTTCTAAAAAATTGAAGTGAAAGCTCAGTGGACTACTTTACCTGCTAAGACAAATAGTTTAGTTGCATTTGTGTATCTGTTTACCTTTCCTAGACATTGCACTCCCATCGTGTGTTTCGTATTGCTGGTTGTTGTCACGTTCTCACCCGCCCATATTCAACACAAATAGCTTTATAGCTCATTCGATGCCTCCAGTATTAATAAATGCTGATTTAAAAAAAAAAAAAAACTAGTTTATTTGTATGTTTACCTTTCCTATACTTAGATCGTGTTTTTGTATTGTTTGTTGTAGCGTTCTAACCCCCCCCCCCCCCCCCCCTTTACTGGACATCAGTGCAAAAAGAGCTTTACAGCTCACCGGATTCCTCCGCAACCCATGCAAAGATGGCGGCCGCCTCGCGACTCCACTCGCCATCTTGGTACGGGCTAAGCGAGAGACGGGGGGGAGGAGAGGGGAGGAGGGGTGGAGTGTTCTCGTGACGTCACGCTTACGGCGAGTCGCGAGGGACTAAAACGCGAAACGCGTTTCCGCGTCGCACGCATGAACGCGGAAGACCCCTCCGATCACGTTTCATCCCCTACCAAAAGCGTTGCCTCCTTAAATTTTGACTTTAAATTTTCGTGACTGCAGGAATTAATATAAATAGAAAACAAAAGAATTTAAATAAAATAAAAATGATTAAATAAAAATACAATATCTCTATTTTATTTTTCTATTTACGTAACTTTACCGAAAGAACCAAGAATACGTTGCGCAACCTCCCTCTCCATCAACGTCTCGGGGGCGTCTCCGACGAAGCCCCTCCCCCCCCCCGTGTGAGTGGTTGAGCCGACGGCTCACTGTGGACTCGGGGCGCGCGAGGCGGTGCTGGTGAGGGGTGAGTGGTGAGGGGTGAGTGGTGCTGGTGAGGAGGGAGTGGTGCTGGTGAGTGGTGCTGGTGAGTGGTGCTGGTGAGGGGTGAGTGGTGAGGGGTGAGTGGTGCTGGTGAGGAGGGAGTGGTGCTGGTGAGTGGTGCTGGTGAGGGGTGAGTGGTGAGGGGTGAGTGGTGCTGGTGAGGGGTGAGTGGTGAGGGGTGAGTGGTGAGGGGTGAGTGGTGCTGGTGAGGAGGGAGTGGTACTGGTGAGTGGTGCTGGTGAGTGGTGCTGGTGAGGGGTGAGTGGTGAGGGGTGAGTGGTGCTGGTGAGGGGTGAGTGGTGAGTGGTGCTGGTGAGGGGTGAGTGGTGCTGGTGAGTGGTGAGTGGTGCTGGTGAGGGGTGAGTGGTGAGGAGTGAGTGGTGCTGGTGAGGGGTGAGTGGTGCTGGTGAGGGGTGAGTGGTGGTGGTGAGGGGTGAGTGGTGCTGGTGAGGGGTGAGTGGTGCTGGTGAGGTGTGAGTGGTGCTGGTGAGGTGTGAGTGGTGAGTGGTGCTGGTGAGGGGTGAGTGGTGCTGGTGAGTGGTGCTGGTGATTGGTGCTGGTGAGGGGTGAGTGGTGCTGGTGAGTGGTGCTGGTGAGGGGTGAGTGGTGCTGGTGAGGGGTGAGTGGTGAGGGGTGAGTGGTGCTGGTGAGGGGTGAGTGGTGCCTGTGAGGGGTGAGTGGTGCTGGTGAGGAGTGAGTGGTGCTGGTGAGGGGTGAGTGGCGCTGGTGAGGGGTGAGTGGCGCTGGTGAGGGGTGAGTGGTGCTGGTGAGGGGTGAGTGGTGCTGGTGAGGGGTGAGTGGCGCTGGTGAGGAGTGAGTGGTGCTGGTGAGGGGTGAGTGGTGCTGGTGAGGTGTGAGTGGTGCTGGTGAGGTGTGAGTGGTGAGTGGTGCTGGTGAGGGGTGAGTGGTGAGTGGTGCTGGTGAGGGGTGAGTGGTGAGGAGTGAGTGGTGCTGGTGAGGGGTGAGTGGTGCTGGTGAGTGGTGCTGGTGAGGGGTGAGTGGTGCTGGTGAGGGGTGAGTGGTGCTGGTGAGGGGTGAGTGGTGCTGGTGAGGGGTGAGTGGTGCTGGTGAGGGGTGAGTGGTGCTGGTGAGGTGTGAGTGGTGCTGGTGAGGTGTGAGTGGTGCTGGTGAGTGGTGCTGGTGAGTGGTGCTGGTGAGGGGTGAGTGGTGCTGGTGAGTGGTGCTGGTGAGGGGTGAGTGGTGCTGGTGAGGGGTGAGTGGTGCTGGTGAGGTGTGAGTGGTGCTGGTGAGGTGTGAGTGGTGCTGGTGAGTGGTGCTGGTGAGTGGTGCTGGTGAGGAGTGAGTGGTGCTGGTGAGTGGTGCTGGTGAGGGGTGAGTGTTGCTGGTGAGGAGTGAGTGGTGCTGGTGAGGAGTGAGTGGTGCTGGTGAGTGGTGCTGGTGAGGGGTGAGTGGTGCTGGTGAGGGGTGAGTGGTGCTGGTGAGGAGTGAGTGGTGCTGGTGAGGAGTGAGTGGTGCTGGTGAGTGGTGGTGGTGAGTGGTGCTGGTGAGGGGTGAGTGTTGCTGGTGAGGGGTGAGTGGTGCTGGTGAGGGATGAGTGGTGAGTGGTGCTGGTGAGTGGTGCTGGTGAGAGGTGAGTGGTGCTGGTGAGGGGTGAGTGGTGCTGGTGAGTGGTGCTGGTGAGGGGTGAGTGGTGGTGGTGAGGGGTGAGTGGTGGTGGTGAGGGGTGAGTGGTGCTGGTGAGGGGTGAGTGGTGTTCGCGAGCACGCGACACGTGGGTGGCGGTGGGCGGGCAGCACCACGCCCGGCCGTCTTTGTCTCCCCCCAGTGCTAGCGATGTTTGCTGATCACCGCGCCGGGTACTCATTTGAGGCCGAGTCGACCTAGGGGGAGGCCCAGGACCGGTTCAGAGAATAGTCACAGGTGGTGGTGGTCAGTTCCCCAGTACGAGTGGAACTAACAGTGTGACTGACAGTGTGACAGTGTAACTTACAGTGTGACTAACAGTGTGACAGTGTGACAGTGTAACTGACAGTGTGACAGTGTGACTGACAGTGCGACAGTGTGACAGTGTGACTTGACAGTGTGACAGTGTGACTAACAGTGTGACAGTGTAACTTACAGTGTGACTAACAGTGTGACAGTGTGACAGTGTAACTGACAGTGTGACAGTGTGACTGACAGTGCGACAGTGTGACAGTGTGACTGACAGTGTGACAGTGTGACTTGACAGTGTGACAGTGTGACTAACAGTGTGACAGTGTAACTTACAGTGTGACTAACAGTGTGACAGTGTGACAGTGTAACTTACAGTGTGACTAACAGTGTGACAGTGTAACTTACAGTGTGACTAAAAGTGTGACAGTGTAACTGACAGTGTGACAGTGTGACTGACAGTGCGACAGTGTGACAGTGTAACTGACAGTGTGACAGTGTAACTGACAGTGTGACAGTGTAACTGACAGTGTGACAGTGTAACAAACAGTGTGACAGTGTAACTGACAGTGTGACAGTGTAACTGACAGTGTGACAGTGTAACTGACAGTGTGACAGTGTAATTGACAGTGTGACTGTGTGACAGTGTAACTGACAGTGTGACAGTGTAACTGACAGTATGACAGTGTAACTGACAGTGTGACAGTGTAACTGACAGTATGACAGTGTAACTGACAGTGTGACATTGTAACTGACAGTGTGACAGTGTAACTGACAGTGTGACATTGTAACTGACAGTGTGACATTGTAACTGACAGTGTGACAGTGTGACAGTGTAACTGACAGTGTGACAGTGTAACTGACAGTGTGACAGTGTAACTGACAGTGTGACAGTGTGACAGTGTAACTGACAGTGTGACAGTGTAAATGACAGTGTGACAGTGTAACTGACAGTGTGACAGTGTGACTGACAGTGCGACAGTGTGACAGTGTAACTGACAGTGTGACAGTGTAACTGACAGTGTGACAGTGTAACTGACAGTGTGACAGTGTAACAAACAGTGTGACAGTGTAACTGACAGTGTGACAGTGTAACTGACAGTGTGACAGTGTAACTGACAGTGTGACAGTGTAATTGACAGTGTGACTGTGTGACAGTGTAACTGACAGTGTGACAGTGTAACTGACAGTATGACAGTGTAACTGACAGTGTGACAGTGTAACTGACAGTGTGACATTGTAACTGACAGTGTGACAGTGTAACTGACAGTGTGACATTGTAACTGACAGTGTGACATTGTAACTGACAGTGTGACAGTGTAACTGACAGTGTGACAGTGTAACTGACAGTGTGACAGTGTAACTGACAGTGTGACAGTGTGACAGTGTAACTGACAGTGTGACAGTGTAAATGACAGTGTGACAGTGTAACTGACAGTGTGACAGTGTGACAGTGTAACTGACAGTGTGACAGTGTAACTGACAGTGTGACAGTGTAACTGACAGTATGACAGTGTGACAGTGTAACTGACAGTGTGACAGTGTGACAGTTTAACTGACAGTGTGACAGTGTAACTGACAGTGTGACAGTGTAACTGACAGTGTGACAGTGTAACTGACAGTGTGACAGTGTAACTGACAGTGTGACTGTGTAACTGACAGTGTGACAGTGTAACAAACAGTGTGACAGTGTAACTGACAGTGTGACAGTGTAACTGACAGTGTGACAGTGTAACTGACAGTGTGACTGTGTAACTGACAGTGTGACAGTGTAACTGACAGTGTGACAGTGTAACTGACAGTGTGACAGTGTAATTGACAGTGTGACAGTGTGACAGTGTAACTGACAGTGTGACAGTGTAACTGACAGTGTGACTGTGTAACTGACAGTGTGACAGTGTAACTGACAGTGTGACAGTGTAACTGACAGTGTGACAGTGTAATTGACAGTGTGACAGTGTAACTGACAGTGTGACAGTGTGACAGTGTAACTGACAGTGTGACAGTGTAACTGACAGTGTGACTGTGTAACTGACAGTGTAACTGACAGTGTGACAGTGTAATTGACAGTGTGACAGTGTAACTGACAGTGTAACTGACAGTGTAACTGACAGTGTGACATTGTAACTGACAGCGGTGTGAGGGTTAAGACGCCGTTGCGTTCCTTTTGTGCGTCCGGTAGCCGAGCGCTCTCGGCTATACGGGCCGGGGGAAGGAGACACCGAGCCTGATCCGACGGAGATAGAGAGAGGGTCGGAGCCTGAGGAGATGGAGCGAGGGACGGATCCGGTGGAGATGGAGCGAGGGACGGATCCGGTGGAGATGGAGCGAGGGAAGGAGCCGGAGGAGATGGAGCGAGGGACGGATCCGGAGGAGATGGAGCGCGGGACGGATCCGGCGGAGATGGAGCGAGGGACGGATCCGGCGGAGATGGAGCAGCGGCGGGAGGAGGATCCGGCGGGGGAATGGGGCGTGCGGCCGCGTCACCGCGTGTGCATGGTGTCCGACTTCTTCTACCCCAACATGGGTGGCGTGGAGACCCACGTGTACCAGCTGGCTCAGTGCCTCCTGCAGCGTGGCCACAGCGTCACCGTGGTCACGCACGCCTACGGGGATCGCACCGGCGTGCGCCTGCTCACTGGCGGCCTCAAGGTGGATCGTCACGTCCCGGATTCATGGCCTGCCCGGCTGGCTTCTCCGTTGGCCGCCGCTCGTCCCTCTCGCCGCCCCCTCCACCGCTTCCCATCCCTCCCGACGTAGCCCCCTCCCGTGATCCCAGCGTGCCCCTCCATCGCCGTCATTCGTTCCTCAACACCTTGCGTGGCCGGCCGGGCCAATCGGAGGCGCGGGGGTTTGGCAGGGCAGCAAACTAAGCACAACGACAAGCGGTCCTGAAGAAATGAGTTTGTCCGTCTAGATGATGATGATGATTTAAAAGTTGCGCAGCTCCAGTGGCTTCCTAATCTCGGAAGGGAAGAGCGTTCCAGACGGCCGCATGCTCACGGCCATGTGAATCACTCTTTTTGTCAGCCGTGTCGTGCGCCGCAAGTGAAGGCTGCTCCGCCTGTACAAGGGCTGAGGAGGGCTGAGTGGGGGTCACTGCCTCGCAGTGTGTGCGCGGTAACAGCTCCTTCTCGACGCCCCCACGTATCATCTCCCCACGTATCATCTCCCCACGTATCATCTCCCCACGTATCATCTCCCCACGCATCCCCACGTATCTCCCCCGCGTATCTCCCCCACGTATCATCTCCCCACGTATCATCTCCCCGCGTATCATCTCCCCACGCATCCCCACGTATCTCCCCCGCGTATCTCCCCCACGTATCTCCCCCACGTATCATCTCCCCACGTATCATCTCCCCCCGTATCATCTCCCCACGCATCCCCACGTATCTCCCCACGCATCCCCGCGTATCTCCCCCGCGTATCTCCCCCACGTATCTCCCCCGCGTATCATCTCCCCACGTATCATCTCCCCGCGTATCATCTCCCCACGCATCCCCGCGTATCTCCCCCGCGTATATCCCCCACATTTCATCTCCCGCGTATCATCTCCCCACGTATCATCTCCCCACGCATCCCCGCGTATCTCCCCCGCGTATCCCCCCCCCCACCGCGTATCGTCTCCCCCGTGCATCGCTCTCCCCGCGCACCTCCCCCGCCTATCACCTGCCTCCCCCCACCTCCCCGGCTGAACCCACAGGTGTACTACCTGCCCCTGCGGCCGTTCTACAACGAGGCCACCCCTCCCGCCATCTACCTGAGCCTGCCGCTGCTGCGCTGCGTGTTCGTGCGCGAGCGTGTCACGCTGGTGCACGCCCACTCGGCCTTCTCGTGCCTGGCGCACGACGCCCTCTTCCACGCCAAGGCCATGGGCCTCCGCACCGTCTTCACCGACCACTCGCTCTTCGGCTTCGCCGACGCGAGCTCGGTGCTCACCAACAAGCTGCTGTGCGTGTCGCTGTGCGACGTGACACGTGCCGTCTGCGTGTCGCACACGGGCCGCGAGAACACGGCGCTGCGGGCGGGCCTGGCGCCACACCGCGTCTCCGTGGTGCCCAACGCCGTCGACACCACGAGGTTCCGCCCGCCCGAGTGGCCCAGGAGGGCGGCCGCCGGTGGACGGGGGCCGGGCACCGTGGGCAGCCGCAGGCCCGGACGCATCACCGTGGTGGTGGTCAGCCGATTGGTTTACCGCAAAGGTGGGTGGGGGGTGGGGGGAAGGGACGTTGGGATTTGGCCGAGAGGAAACGTTCGGAGAGTTGGGAGGTGTCCGCTGGTTCATGAATGAAAATCAGTGACGTTGATTCGAGTCGTGGGAATTCTTTGCGAAGGGTCCTGCTGCCGCCGCCGCCGCCGCCGCTGCTGCGTGGAGTTTTTTTTTATTTTAAGAAGTTTTCCGTCAATTGATGATGAGTTGTGTTTTTTTTTAATCTATTTTTATTGTACACGTGGCAAATATATGGACCGGTTCTGGGCCTCCCCTAGGTCCACTCAGGCTTAAAAAAGTAGTACCTGGTGCAGAACCGGGGGAGACAAAGGCGGCCGGGTGTGGCACATAAGTGCCGCTCACTAGCAGCACTTGCCCCCACAGTCTGTTAAAGGCTATACGGGGGACCTTTGTCCTTGTGCAGGGAGCGGTAGTGCAGCGGTTCAATTCCCTCTCACGGCCAACACCGGTGACGGCGATCTGAACCGGTCTTGGACCTCCCCTAGGTCGACTCGGCCTCAAACGAGCTCCCGGTGCGGTGTGTAAACATCGCCACTCGGGGGAGACAGAGGCGGGCGGGCCTGCGTGGCGCTGGCCGCTGGTGAGCAGCGCTTGCCCCGGCGGTCCGTGGAAGGCCACGCGGGTCGGGGACGCCGTTTGTCTCTTGCGCGGCAGGGATCGATCTGCTGGCCGGCATCATCCCGGAATTGACGGCGCTCCACCCGGACCTCCACTTCCTGGTGGGCGGAGAGGGCCCCAAGCGGCTCGTGCTGGAGGAGCTGCGGGAGCACTACCGCCTCCACGACAGGCAACCGGCTCGCGCAGAGACAAAGACGGCCCACCCTCCCCGTGGTAGCCTTAACGGACTGTTGGGGCGAGCGCTGTTGTTAGCGGGCAGCAGCAGCAGCAGCAGCAGTGAAGGCCGGCACGGTGCATGAGGGGCGGTTGGTGGCGGGCAGCGCCGTGCCCGGCCGCGTCCCTTTGTCACCCCGGTTTGGTTTTCGTTTCCTACACACCGCACCGGGTCTTCGTTATTGGCTGAGTCGACCTAGGGGAGGCACAGGGTCCGATTCGGATAATCGTCACCGGTGTTGGTGGTGGGCGTGAGCGGGAGTCGAACTCGGGTCGCCGGGTTCGTAGGGCAGCGCTAAGCGCTCCAGCTCGTGGTGACCATCTGAGATTTGAACCTCGCAGCTCTGCGGTCTGTGGTCCATCGGCCTAGAACTCGCCTACCCACTCACTCGCTCACCTATTCACTCACCCACCCACTCACCTACTCAGCGGTCCGTGAGCCTGGAACTCACCTACCCACTCACCTACTCACTCGCTCTCCCACCCACTCACCTACTCAGCGGTCCGTCAGCCTAGAAATCACCTACCCACTCACTCACCTACCCACTCACCTACTCACTCGCTCACCCACCCACTCACCTGCTCAGCTGTCCATCAGCCTAGAAATCACCTACCCACTCACTCACCTGCTCACTCGCTCACCTATTCACTCACCCACTCACCTACTCAGTGGTCCGCCAGCCTGGAACTCACCTACCCACTCACTCACCTACCCACTCACTCACCTACCCACTCACTCACCTACCCACTCACTCACCTACCCACTCACCTACTCACTCACTCACCTACCCAACACCTACTCACTCGCTCACCATTTGTGATGGCCAGGTCGCTTCTGACAAAGAGCTGCGTAGTGGGGCCTTACCTGGTGAAATAATTTCTGTTTTAGATTGATCAGAGTTGCACATTTTACTTCAGAATCAGCATCTCTATTTATACTGGAGGAATCCGATGAGCTATAAAGCTAGATGTCGCCCCCCATCCATACGTATATCAGAAGTGGACCTTACCTGCTAAGTTAAAACAATAGTTTAGTTTGAGTTGAGACGAAAATTCATAGTTTAATCCATCACAGATGTGATGTCACCGCTCACTTGCTGTGCAATAGATTATATCCATTATCCCCCCCCCCCCCCCAAAATATAAAAGTCTATTTTTATACATTTTACATTGTGTGCACTATGGAAGCTACCCACATGCCAAATTTAAAGTTTGTTGCATGTTGGGAAGTATGTTAAACATTTTGAACAGACACACATATTCACAAATTTCCCTTATATAGATTAATCGGAGTGATCAGAGTTGAATCATTGTACTTCCTGCCGCTCCCCACCCATACACGTACACCCACTGAGCTCTATAGCTCAGTGGGCCTTACCCTGGCAGGCAGAAAGTTAATGAATGGTTTTAAAAATAGTCTCGTTTAGTTTTCTTCGAGTTACAAGAGTTGCACATTGTACTTAAGAATCTGAATCTTTGTTTCCACTGGAGGTATCCGACGAGCTATAAAGCTCTTTTTCACGTGGACTTCCACCCCCGTGCTGCTGCAGGGTGCAGCTGCTGGGTGCGCTGAAGCACGGGCAGGTGCGTGATGTCATGGTGCAGGGAGACATCTTCCTGAACCCCTCGCTCACGGAGGCCTTCTGCATGGCCATCGTGGAGGCCGCCAGCTGTGGCCTGCAGGTGGGGCTCGCCGCTCGCCGCTCGCCGCTCGCCGCTCGCCAAACAAACACTCCCACTTGCGTACGGTCGCTCAGAAATATTTGTGCTCGTCCCTCACACGCACACTCACACCGTCGCTCGCACGCTCACCGCTCACACGCACACTCACACCCTCACACTCACCGCTCACACGCACACTCACCGCTCACACTCACACCGTCGCTCGCACGCTCACCGCTCACACGCACACACACACCCTCACACTCACCGCTCACACGCACACTCACACCCTCACACGCACACCGTCGCTCGCACGCTCACCGCTCACGCGCACACTCACACCCTCACACTCACCGCTCACACGCACACTCACACCCTCACACACACACTCACACCCTCACACTCACCGCTCACACTCACCGCTCACACGCACACTCACCGCTCACACATACACTCACCGTTCACACTCACACCCTCACACTCACCGCTCACATGCACACACACACCCTCACACTCACCACTCACACGCACGCTAACCGCTCACACGCACACACACACCCTCACACTCACCGCTCACACGCATGCTAACCGCTCACACGCACACTCACACCCTCACACTCACCGCTCACACGTACAGTCACACCCTCACACTCACCGCTCACACGTACACTCACACCCTCACACTCACCGCACACTCACCGCTCACACGCACACTCACACCCTCACACTCACTGCTCACTCGCACACTCACACCCTCACAGTCACCGCTCACTAAACTCACCCTCAACTCTCACCCTCGAACTAACTGAGCCGCGGACAAACCCGAGTTTCGGGTTTGTCGTCGGGACCTCATCCCAGGGTTACCGGGCCGCCCCTGTCCGTGTGACCCCACGTGACCCGGTGCCGCCCCTGTCCGTGTGACCCCACGTGACCCGGTGCCACCCCTGTCCATGTGACCCCACGTGACCCGGTGCCGCCCCTGTCCGTGTGACCCCACGTGACCCGGTGCCGCCCCTGTCCGTGTGACCCCACGTGACCCGGTGCCGCCCCTGTCCGTGTGACCCCACGTGACCCGGTGCCGCCCCTGTCCGTGTGACCCCACGTGACCCGGTGCCGCCCCTGTCCGTGTGACCCCACGTGACCCGGTGCCGCCCCTGTCCGTGTGACCCCACGTGACCCGGTGCCGCCCCCCCCCCCCCCGTGCCCAGGTGGTGAGCACGCGTGTCGGGGGGATTCCGGAGGTGATGCCGGAGGACCTGATGGTGCTCTGCGAGCCGAGCGTGCGGGCGCTGGCGCTGGGCGTGGAGCAGGCGGTGGAGCGGGTGCGTCGCGGCGCCGTGCCGCACCCGGCCACCACGCACGAGCGCGTGGCGCGGCTCTACGACTGGCGCGACGTGGCGCGTCGCACTGAGAAGGTGAGGTGGCGACGACGGTGGTGGTGGAGGTGGTGGAGGTGGTGGTGTCGATGCGGTGGAGCGGCGGTGGAGCAGGTTATTCCTTAACAGCTGCGCTACGAAACCCGGCAACCCGATTTCGATTCCCGCTCACGGTCAAAACCGGTGACGATTGTCCGAACCGATCTTGGGCTCTCCCCTGGCGCGGCGCGCAGTAAACATCGCCACTGGGGGGACAAAAAGCCGGCCGGGCGTGGGGCTGGCCACCCGCCTCCTCGCGCGCCGTGCCGGCCTTCGCGGGCCCTGCCGCTCGCCCCAACGGCGCTCGCCCCAACGCTCCGTTACGGTCCACGCGGTGGCGGGTGATCTTCGTGTTTCGGCGGTGTTGATGCGAACGGCGCACCGTGCTGCGCCTCCCCCTGACCCCTGACCCCTGACCTCCCGCTCCCCGCCAGGTGTACGACGCCGCGGCACGCGACGCGGCGCTGCCCCTGGGCGAGCGAGTGGAGCGGCTGCTGGCGCGGTGCGGCCCCTTCGCCGGCCTCGTCTTCGGCTTCATGGCGCTCCTCGACGTGGTGCTCCTCTTCCTGCTCGACCTCCTCTACCCGCGGCACCTCATCGACGCCGCGCCCGACACCGCGCCCCTCCGGACGGGGGGGGGAGGAGGAGGAGGGGTGGTGGCGGGGGGAGGGGGGGGGGAGGAGGGGAGGGGCCGCGGCGAGGGATCGCCGCCGCGGAACCGGCGGAGGGCGGCGAGAGGTCGTGACCCCCCCGGGGAGGGCGGCCGCGAGAGGTCGTGACCCCCCCGGGGAGGGCGGCGAGAGGTCGTGACCCCCCCCGGGGAGGGCGGCCGCGAGAGGTCGTGACCCTGGGCATGACCGGCGCGGGTTCGCCACTTGTGGTGGCGGCGGGGTTAAGTGCGGGTGCCCCCCACCCCCCCCCCCACCCCCTTCTTCTGAGCGGTCTGAGCCGGCGTGGAAGAATCGGAATGTTTATTCAGACTGGAAGAATCTGATGAGCTACGAAGCTCTTTGGCACGAATGTCAACGGTCGGCCAGTACGCGGCGCGCCCCGGCGGAGCGGCCTCTCTCTCCGGAGGGCCCTCGCTCCCTCGCTCCCTCCCACCAGCAGTGCGGTGAGCGGGCACTTGCAGGGCCGCGCCTGCAACCTTTAGGAACAAGGGGAGCTTTGTGTTTTGCACTCCGGGGTTAGTTTTTGTTGTTGTTGTTATGCAAATTATTACTTGACCAAATTCTCCGTACCCCTACCCCCCCCTCCCCCCCCCCCGTGATTTTCAGCAAAAGTTCGGGATACGTCGTCGTATATTCAGGTCGCAGTGCGTGTGTGGGCGTGTGTGAGCGTGTGGGCGTGTCAGCGTGTGTGTGGGCGTGTTTGTGAGCGTGTGGGCGTGTTTGTGGGCGTGTGTGTGGGCGTGTATGTGAGCGTGTGTGTGAGCTTATATGTGAGCGTGTCAGCGTGTATGTGAGCGTGTGTGTGAGCGTGTATGTGAGCGTGTGTGTGAGCGTGTATGTGAGCGTGTACGTGAGCGTGTGTGTGAGCGTGTATGTGAGCGTGTGTGTGAGCGTGTATGTGAGCGTGCGTGTGTGTGAGCGTGTCAGCGTGTATGTGAGCGTGTATGTGAGCGTGTCAGCATGTATGTGAGCGTGTATGTGAGCGTGTCAGCGTGTATGTGAGCGTGTATGTGAGCATGTGAGCATGTATGCGAGTGTGTGCGTGAGCGTGTGTGTGAGCGCGTGTGAGTGTATGTGTGACTGTGTGTGAGCGTGTGTGTGAGTGTGAGCGTGTGTGTGACCGTGTGTGTGAGCGTGACCGTGTGTGACTGTGTGAGAGTTTGGAGTGTGGCGGTTAACTACACTGAACACGCTGAGTGTGTGAGAGTGAGTGTGTGTTAGTGTGAGTGAGTGTGTGTTAGTGTGTTGCGCCTACAGTCTGTTAAGGCTATATGGGGGTCTTTGTTAGTGAGTGTTAGCGTGTGTGATTGACTGTGCGTGTTAGAGTGTGCGTGTGGAGCGGTGGCGTAGCAGTTAGCGCTACGAACCCTGGCCACCCGGGTTCGATTCCCGCTCAGGGCCAGTAACAGTGGCGAATATCTGAACCGGTCCTGGACCTCCCCTAGGTCGACTCAGCCTCAAATGAGTACCTCGTGCGGTGTGTAGTAAACATCGCCACTGGGGAGACAAAGGCGGCCGGGCGTGGTGCTGACCACCCACCCCCTCGTGGGTCGTGCCAGTCTTCATCGGTTCTCACTAACAGCACTTGCCCCAACAGTCTGGTGAAGGCTACAGGGGGGATCTTTGTCTTTGTGTGGGACATCTCCGTCGGTCAAGCCGTGGCACCTGCTGGGTCTGTTCCGCGACCTCCTGCCAGCACCTAGCCTGGCACAGGCGCCGTGATGACGTCGCCGGCACTTAGTGGCGAACGGCGGCTGCCGCTGCTGCCGCTGCCGTTGTGTTGGTGGAGAGCGGTGGCGCCGCGGTTAGCGCACCGTGCTACGAACCACTACCACCCGAGGACGTTTCCCAGGCGACGCGCCGAGCCCGCTCCCCCCCCCCCCTGCTCCGTTCCCTCGGGGTCACGCTCAGAATCGGAATCTTTTATTCATCCCGGAGAAATCCGATAAGCTACGAAGCTCTTTCTCGCGGACGCCCGAAGTTGCCGTCGGGGCGAGTTTGCCCGCGGTGCCGCGCGTGCAGTAACGGGCGTTCGTTATCGTTTCAGGGTTGTTGTTGTTGTTGTTGATTTCCAGAGTTGTTTATTTTGTATTTGTACCTCAACCAATCAAGACGAGCGGATATCCCACTCCCCGGTGGCTATGAGATGTTGAGTACCTCGCCTGGTGTGCAGGAGGTCGTGGGTTCGATCCCGACCCAGACGCAGTATATTTGGAGTTGGCGTGTCTCTATCATCATCATCACGGTGGCTATGAGATGTTGACTACCTCGCCTGGTATGCAGGAGGTCGTGGGTTCGATCCCGACCCTGACGCTTGCAGTATATTTGGAGTTAGCGTGTCTCTATCATCACGGTGGCTATGAGATGTTAACTACCGCGCCTGGTATGCAGGAGGTCGTGGGTTCGATCCCGACCCTGACGCTTGCAGTATATTTGGAGTTAGCGTGTCTCTATCATCACGGTGGCTATGAGATTTTAACTACCGCGCCTGGTATGCAGGAGGTCGTGGGTTCGATCCCGACCCTGACGCCTGCTGCTGCTGCTGTATATTTGGGGTCTGCGTCTCTCTCCCCGTGGTCGCGTGTATGGCGGTGATGACCCCTCTCTCCCATCTCGTCCGCCCTCGTCCGTCCCCGGGACTCGCTCGCACGTTCCGAGACGCGGATACCAACGTTCCGTGAGCAGCCCCCATCAAACCCCTCCCTCCTGCCGTGTGCCAGTGGGCGTGTCAGTGTATTGTGGGCACTGGAGAGACAAAGGCGGCCGGGTGTGGTGCTGGCCACCCACCCCCTCAATCCGGCTTTCGTAGTAGATGCTACTTGCCCGCCCACGTTAAAGGCTATACGGGGGATCCTTGTCTTTGTGAGTTGGCACAGTGGGGAGCACAGGTGGTGCGTCTCGCCAGCCATCTCGGGCAGTCAACCCAAGACTTTGACACTTCACGTGCTGGCCTCAAAGTGCACATAGCCTGGCACAGGCGCTGTGGTGACGTCCCCGCGCCAATTAGTGGCCAACGGGGGTTGTTAATTTTGATGTTGGTTGTGATGGTGGTGGTGATGGCGGTGCGAGGCTAAGTGCATCTTGCATTGGAATGTCTGTAGAGGTGGGGTCACAACATCACGATTAACATCACCACCATCAACATCACCCTCTTCGAGTGAGAGGTGCTGATGATACAGTATTCCATACAATTACCTATGATACATACTGAATGGTTAAAACCACTTTCAGAGTTTTACTCCAATTGAACCGATGGGATTTATGCGAAGAAAGAATAATAAAAAAATATGTACTCTGTGATTTCCTCGGTGGCTGCGATATTTCGAGGTGTCTCTCAGCTCTGCCGGGCGCCCTCCGGGAGTTGTTGGCAAGATGTCCGACGTTCCATTCCACCCGTGATTAGGACCTTCTGCGGAGAACTGTCATTTTTCTTGGTCGAGTCAAACCAAATCAGTCGAGTTGAGACGAACACAATCCGACTCCGCGCGCTCGTCAACAATGCCGTGCGTGCGTGCGTGACATTAGTGGACAAATATAACAGGAGACGTTTCGGACGATCACCCTTCTTCATGTGGTATGAAGAAGCGGGATTGGCCACTTTAATGAAACGAATATAAACGTGTTGAGTGCAGTAACCACTGCACCACCGCTCCAACCGAACCAATCCTGTCAATAATCCTAGAGCCACAGGACGTAACACTGCAAACTCCAGCCCCAAACCTAACCCCGGCCACAACCCCAACCCTGACCTCAACTCTGACCTCAACTCTGACCTCAAGCTTGGTTCTAGACCTAACCATGACCCTTGACCACAACCCCAACCCTGACCTCAACCCTGACCTCAAGCTTGGTTCTAGACCTAACCATGACCCCGGCCACAACCCCAACCCTGACCTCCACCCTGACCTCAACCCTGACCTCAAGCTTGGTTCTAGACCCAACCCTGACCTCAAGCTTGGTTCTAGACCTAACCATGACCCCGGCCACAACCCCAACCCTGACCTCAACTCTGGCCTCAAGTTTGGTTCTAGACCCAACCCTTGACCACAACCCCAACCCTGACCCCAACCCTGACCTCAAGCTTGGTTCTAGACCTAACCATGACCCTTGACCACAACCCCAACCCTGACCTCAGCCCTGACCTCAAGCTTGGTTCTAGACCTAACCATGACCCCGGCCACAACCCTAACCCTGACCTCAACTCTGACCTCAAGCTTGGTTCTAGACCCAACCCTGACCCTTGACCACAACCCTAACCCTGACCTCAACTCTGACCTCAAGCTTGGTTCTAGACCTAACCATGACCCCGCCACAACCCTAACCCCGACCCAAAACCCTGACCTCAACAATGACCTCCCCCATGGCTCCAGGCCCAACCCTCACCCTGGCCCCAACCCAGCCCTGACCCGGACTCGTCTTGGGTTTCTCGCGCCAATCACCCCGAGCAGACACCTTCACATAATGTACAGAGACAAAAAAAAACACAAAGATCCCACGTGTAGCCACACGGATTTGTAGGGGAAAAGTGCCGTTTAGAGAGCACCCATTAAGACTAGCACGGCTCATTCTGGGGTGGTGTGGTCGGCACCACACCTCGGCCGCCTTTGACTCCCCAGTGCCAATGCTTCACACCGTAACAGGAAAACATGTTCAGTTGAGTTGATCTACGGGAGGCCCAGGCCAGGTTCATATTGCACTGAATTGCGAGTGCGGGAACCGCTGCTTCGCGCACTCGCACACACAAAGTCAAAGGTTCCCCCGTGTAGCCTTTTAACGGAATGATGGGGCGAGTGCTGTTAGCGAGCGCCCATCAAGGCCGGCACGGCGCACGATGGGGTCGGTGTTCACGAGTCGACGTAGGGGAGACCCAGGACCGCATCCGATTTTCGTCACCGATGTTGGCTGTGCAGCGGGAATCGAACTCAGGTCGCCGGGTTCCTCGCCCTAACCATTGTGCCACCGCTCCCCATGTACACACAGATTCCCACATTTACAGACCCACACACACGTAGCCACACACGTAGCTACACACATTCACGCGTGAACACACATTTACGCTCGCGCTCACACCCACTCGCTCACAAACTCACCCACCCATCCACACACTCGTGCACGCACCCACTCACTCACCCACCCACTCACTACCCCATCCACCCACGCACCCACTCACCCACCGACTCACACACCCACTCACTCACCCAATCAATCACAAACTCGCCCACTCACAAACTCGCCCACCCACACACACCCACTCACTCCCCCACCCACACACCCACTCACACACTCGCCCACCCACCCACATACACCCAATCACTCCCGCACCCACACACCCACCCACTCACGCACTCGCCCACTCACACACTGGCCCATCCACCCACTCACACACCCACCCACACGCCTACCCACTCATGCACTCGCCCACCCACCCACCCACTCACACACTGGCCCACCCACTCACTCACGCACCCACTCACCCACCCACTCACCCACCCACTCACCCACCCACTCACCCACTCACCCGCCCGCTCGCCCACTCACCCGCCCGCTCGCCCACTCACCCGCCCGCCCGCCCGCCCACTCACCCACCCGCCCACACACCCACCCACTCACCCACCCACTTATGAACACCCCCGCAGCACAGCCACTCGCATCACGCATCCCTTCCCGACGCCTCCACGCCGCTGCCTCTCGCTGGGTGGGGGGTTCGGCTCTACCGGGGACCCCCGTCCCGGGCACCCCCTTCGCGGACGCTCCCGTCGCGGCCACCCGGCGCCGCTCCACCGCCCGAGTCCGTGTCGTCGCTCGGCGCCGACGACAGCGGCCGGGCCCGGCGTGCGGGCCGTGAGAGGCCCTCGAACATCGTGGCGATGCTCCTCACCGTGCCCCGCGAGCCCCGCCTGTCGTGGCCGCACCCCGCGCTCTCCTCCCCGCTGCCGCCCGTCGAGTCGGCGGGCGGCTCCGCCGTCTGACACCGCCGCCTCCTCCTGCCGGCTTCCCAGACGCGCTCGCCTCCTCCTCCTCCTCCCCCTCCTTCTTCTTCGTCTTCTCCTGCGTCACCTCCTCCTCCTCCTCCTCCTCGTCGCCGTCGTCGTCGTACCGAGTCATCCTCCCCCTCCTCGCTCTCCCTGCGCGCGGCCCTCGCCGCGAGCCGCTCCCTCGGGCCCCGGGGCGCCGCGGGCCGAGTGGAGGCGCTGTCCAGGCCGCTGCGGGACCCGGCGCCGGCCCGGACGCGGGACGCCCCTGCCCTGTCCGTCCTGGGGCTGTCCACGGCGCTGCTCATGGCCCCTGCCCTGTCCGTCCTGGGGCTGTCCACGGCGCTGCTCATGGCCCCTGCCCTGTCCGTCCTGGGGCTGTCCACGGCGCTGCTCATGGTCCATGTCCTGTCCGTCCTGGAGCTGCCCACGGTGCTCAGTGTCCATGTCCTGTCCGTCCTGGGGCTGTCCACGGTGCTGAAACTCCGGGCGCTGTCCACGGTGCTGAAGTTGACGGCGCCGAGGAGGAGGCTCGGAACCCTTGCGGCCTCCGCCCTGGGCCCGCAGGCGCCGCCCTCCCCGTCGGGCCCCTCCGCCGGCCCGGCCCCTTCCCGCTGGGCGCCCGCCGTGCCCCGCCTCTCCAGCGACGCCCTCTCGTAGCGCTGTTTGGTGCGCCTGATGGCCTGGTGCACCATGCCGGCAGTGAGCACGGCGGAGCCCGCCGCACGCGCCTCCTCGGCCTCTCGGCTCCACCGCGAGGAAGCCGCCGGCTCCTCCTCCTCCTCCGGTCCCCCGCGGCCGCCCCGGGCCCACGCGGCCGAGGGAGGCTCCGCGCTCCCGGCCGCCGGGTGGCGCCGTGCGGCGGGGCCCTCCCGGACGCTGCCGCCCTCCCGGGCGAGGCGAGAGGCGGCCCCGTGTCCGTCCAGGAGGTTGGGATCGGAGAGCACCTTGGTGAGCAGCGTGGAGGCGCGCCGGCGCCGCGACTGCACGGACGAGCGCACGAGGCCCTCGTAGTAGAGGTCGGCCGCCGACTGGCGGCGCGGGAAGGCGCCGGGCCTCTCGGGCGCGCCGCCGCCGCCGCCGCCCCGCACGAACTCCTCGTCCGACTCGCACAGCGTCCCCTCGCTGCGCGCCGCCTGCAGCCGCGGGGTCCTGGAGCTCGGCGCGTCCCCGCGGGACCCCGCCGGGGTCCCCGCGGTCCCGCGCCCGGCGGCGCAACGCGGCGCGAAGCGCGAGCGGGTCTCCGTGTGGCGCGGCCTCGTGGCGGCGGTCGTGGCCTCCTCGTGCCGCTGCTGCTGCTGCTGCTGCTGCTGCTGCGGCGGCCTCGCTGGGGCCAGGGGAGCCGGGCCGGCCACCTCCGTGGGAGAGCGCAGCTCGCCGAGGCTCCGCGACAGTTTGGGGTCCTTGGGAGGGGCGGCGGCCGCCTCGGTCTCGATCCAGCGGCCCGTGTCGTGGGCGCGCAGCGCGCGCCGCTGCCGCTCCACCAGCGCCGCCGCGCCGCGCCTCTGGCCGACGGGGGCGAGGGGCAACGCCGCGTGCTGCTGATGAGGACCCTGCTGGTGGTGATGATGGTGGTGGTCACGTGGTTCCTCGTCCTCCTGCCGCTCATCCTGGGTCGTGGCTTCCTCCCCGTGTAGCTGCCGCTGATGATGATGGTCACGTGGTTCTTCCTCCTGCTCATCCTCATTTGCAACTTGTCGCTGCTGCTGATTTGGAACTTGTTGCTGATTTGGAACTTGCTGCTGCTGCTGCTGATTTGGAACTTGCTGCTGCTGATTTGGAACTTGTTGCTGCTGATTTGTAACTTGTTGCTGATTTGGAACTTGTTGCTGCTGCTGCTGATTTGGAACTTGCTGCTGCTGATTTGGAACTTGCTGCTGCTTATTTGGAACTTGTTGCTGCTGTTGCTGATTTGGAACTTGCTGCTGCTGCTGATTTGGAACTGGTTGCTGCTGTTGCTGATTTGGAACTTGCTGCTGCTGATTTGGAACTTGCTGCTGCTGATTTGGAACTTGCTGCTGCTGATTTGGAACTTGTTGCTGCTGTTGCTGATTTGGAACTTGCTGCTGCTGATTTGGAACTTGTTGCTGCTGTTGCTGATTTGGAACTTGCTGCTGCTGCTGATTTGGAACTGGTTGCTGCTGTTGCTGATTTGGAACTTGCTGCTGCTGATTTGGAACTTGCTGCTGCTGATTTGGAACTTGCTGTTGCTGCTGCTGTGGTGCTGGCTGATTTACCACCTGTTGTTGATTCAGCTGCTGATCCTTCTGCTGCTGCTGATCCTTCTGCTGCTGCTGATCCTTCTGCTGCTGCTGATTCTGCTGCTGCTGATTCTGCTGCTGATTCTGTTGTCTCGCCAAGGGGGTCCCGTCCAGGCGATCCTGGGGGGGGGGGAGGGGCGAGGCACGGACCCCGTTAGCCACTGCCCTCCTCGCCCCCCCCCGCTCCCCTACAGCCCCACCCCCAATCACCCACCCCACCCACCACCCACCCACCACCCCACCCACCACCCCACCCACCCCACCCCACACACCACTCCCACCCAACACCACCGCCGGCCTTAATGGGTGCTCGCTAACAGCGCTTGTCCCTCCTGTCTGTCAAAGCTATACGGAGGATCTTTGTCTTTGTGTGTGGTGTGTGTGCGGTGTGTGTGGTGTGTGTGGTGTGTGTGTGGTGTGTGTGGTGTGTGTGTGTGGTGTGTGTGGTGTGTGTGTGGTGTGTGTGCGGTGTGTGTGCGGTGTGTGTGTGGTGTGTGTGTGGTGTGTGTGGTGTGTGCGGTGTGTGTGTGGTGTGTGTGGTGTGTGTGGTGTGTGTGTGGCGTGTGTGTGTGGTGTGTGTGTGATGTGTGCGGTGTGTGTGGTGTGTGCAGTGTGTGTGCGGTGTGTGTGTGGTGTGTGTGTATGGTGTGTGTGGTGTGTGTGGTGTGTGCGGTGTGTGTGTGATGTGTGTGTGGTGTGTGTGGTGTGTGTGGTGTGTGTGTGGTGTGTGTGTGTGGTGTGTGTGTGTGGTGTGTGGTGTTTGTGTGTGGTGTGTGGTGTTTGTGTGTGGTGTTTGTGTGTGGTGTGGTGTTTGTGTGTGGTGTGGTGTTTGTGTGTGCTGTTCGGAGTTGGCACGGTAGGGGGCGCAGGTGGTGCATTTGTGCGGCCACAACCGATGGCACCGGCCGGGTGAGCCTCGGGACCTCCTCCTGCCAGCCACGAGCCTGGTGTGCCTTTTCGTGTGTGTGTGTAGTGTATGGTGTGTGTAGTGTGTATATATGATGTGTGTGTGTGGTGTGCGTATGGTGTGTATGTATCGTGTGTATATATGATGTGTGTATGTTGTGTGTGTGTATGTATGGTGTGTATATGTGGTGTTGTGTGTGTATGGTGTGTGTAGTGTTATTGCGCGTGTGTGGTGTGCCGTGTGTGGTATGCCGTGTGGTGTGTGTGGGGTGTGTAAACCACTCGGCACACACACCCCACACACCACACACACCACATACACCACATACACCACACATACCACACACACCACATACACCACACACACCACATACAACAAACACCACATACACACCACACACACCACACACACCACACACACCACATACACCACATACACCACACACACACTACACACACACACCACATACACACTACACACACCCCACACACACACTACACACACCCCACACCTCACAACAACACCACCACACACACACCACATACACCACGCACACCACATACACCACACACACACACACCACATACACACCACACACACACTACACACACCCCACAAGAACACCACCACACATACCACATACACCACACACGCCACACACACCACATACACCACACACGCACTACACACACACACCACATACACACTACACACACCCCACACACACACTACACACACCCCACAACAACACCACCACACACACCACATACACCACATACACCACGCACACCACATACACCACGCACACCACATACATCACACACTACACACACACACCACATACACACCACACACACACTACACACACCCCACACCCCACAAGAACACCACCACACATACCACATACACCACACACGCCACACACACCACATACACCACACACGCCACACACACCACATACACCACACACGCCACATACACCACACACACCACATACACCACACGCACACTACACACACACACCACATACACCACACACCAAATACACCACATACACCACACACACACTACACACACACACACCACATACACTCCACACACACCACCACACACACCACCGCCACATACTACCACACACACCACAACAACACCACCACACACCCCAACAACACCACCACCACACACACCACCACACACACCACAACAACACCACCACCACACACCACAACAACACCACCACCACACACACTACACACACACAACAACACCACCACACACACACTACACACACCACAACAACACCACCACACATACCACAACAACACCACCACACACACTATACACACCACCATACACACCACACACACCACAACAACACCACACACACACTATACACCACAACAACACCACCACACACCCCACAACACCACCACCACACACCACCACACACCACCACACACACCACACACCACCACACACCCTCGATCCGGCCGAACAAAAGCTGTTTCGGCATGCGGTGGCTGGGCATGCGGGCTACATGACCCAGCCAACGCAGCCTTACCCGCCGGAGGGGCTCACCGATGGGACCGTGCTCAGATCTTTCAAGGATTTGTGAGCTCCTCACACAATCCAGCCTGGTTAAACCCAGGATGGGTCGTAGGCAGGCCAGCCTAAATGTTTCCACCACACACCACCACACACACCACCACACCACCACACACATCACACACCACCACACACCACCACACACACCACACACCATCACACATCACACACATCACACACCACCATACACACCACACACACACACACACCACCACCACACCACCACCACACACACCACACACCACCACACACATCACACATCACACACACACACACATCACACACACCACACACACCATAACAACACCACCACCACACACACCACCACACACATCACACACCACCACACACACCACACACACTACACACCACCACACACCACCACACACCACCACCACCACACACACCACACCACCACACACATCACACATACTACACACCACACACACCACCACACACCACCACACCCCACACCCACCCACACCCACACACACACACAACACACACCACACACACCACACACCACACACACACACACACACACACACCACACACACACCACCAACCACACACACCACACACACCACACACACACCACACACCACCACACACACACCACACACCCCACACACCACACACACACACCACACACATCACACCACACCACCATACACACACCACACACACCACACACATCACACACCACCACACACACCACACACACACCACACACATCACACACACACCACCACACACACCACCACACACACCACACACATCACACACACCACACACCACCACACACACCACACACACCACACACACCACACACACACCACCACACACACCACACACACCACCACACACACACCACACACCACACACACACACACACACACACCACACACACCACACACACACACACCACACACACCACACACACACACACCACCACACACCACCACACCACACACCACACACACACCACACACCACACACACCACACACACCACACACCACACACACTACCACACCACCACACACCACAAACACACCACACCACCACACACACCACACACCACACACACACCACACAATCCACACACACCACACACTACCACACCACCACACACCACACACCACACACACCACACACACTACCACACCACCACACACCACACACACCACACACCACACACCACACACACCACCACACCACACACACCACACACACCACACACACCACATACTACACACACCACACACCACCACACACCACACACCACACACCACCACACACACCACACACACACCACACACACCACATACTACACACACACCACACACACCACACACCACACACACACCACACACACACCACACACACCACCACACACCATCACACACACCACACACACCACACACACACCACACACACCACACATACTACACACCACACACCACCACACACACACCACACACCACACACACCACCACACACACCACACACACCACACACACACCACACACACACACCACACACACCACACACACACCACACACACACACCACACACACACACCACACACACCACACACACATCACCACACACACACACCACACACACCACCACACACACACACCACACACCACACACACCACACACACCACACACACTACCACACCACCACACACCACACACACACCACACACACCACACACCCCACACACCACACACCACACACCACACACACCACACACACCACACACCACACATACTACACACACACCACACACACCACACACACCACACCACACACACCACACGCGATGGAGCGAGTGTCTGCGAGACTTTAATTGGAAAGCAATCGGCGGGCGTGCGTCACAATCGGGGGGGGGTGGGGCCGCGTCACAATCAGCGTTCGGAAATATTCCTTGAGTGCAAAAAACTGGGAAGTCGAAACACAACACAGGTAGACAGGTAGACGAGTAGACAGGTAGACAGGTAGACGGGTAGACAGGTAGACAGGTAGACGAGTAGACAGATAACGATAGTGACAGAGGTAGACAGGGTAGGACGATAGACGGGTAGACTGGTAGGTACGAGGTAGACAGGTAGACAAGAGTAGACAGGTAGACAGGTAGAAGAGTAGACAGGTAGACAGTAGACAGGGAGACAGTAGTAGACAGGTAGACAGGTAGACGAGTAGACAGGTAGACGAGTAGACAGGTAGACAGGTAGACGAGTAGACAGGTAGAGAGTAGACAGGTAGACAGTAGACGGGTAGACAGGTAGACGAGTAGACAGGTAGACGAGTAGACAGGTAGACGAGTAGACAGGTAGATGAGTAGACGAGTAGACAGGTAGACGAGTAGACAGGTAGACAGGTAGACAGGTAGACGAGTAGACAGGTAGACAGGTAGACGAGTAGACAGGTAGACGAGTAGACAGGTAGACAGGTAGACGAGTAGACAGGTAGACAGGTAGACAGGTAGATGAGTAGACAGGTAGACGAGCAGACAGGTAGACAGGTAGACGAGTAGACAGGTAGACAGGTAGACGGGTAGACGAGTAGACGAGTAGACAGGTAGACTGGTAGACAGGTAGACGGGTAGACAGGTAGACAGGTAGACGAGTAGACAGGTAGACGAGTAGACAGGTAGACAGGTAGACGAGCAGACAGGTAGACAGGTAGACGAGTAGACAGGTAGACGAGTAGACTGTGTGAGTCTATGGGCCTCTCTGTGAGTCTATGGGTCTCTGTGTGAATCTCTGGGTCTCCGTGTGAGTCTATGGGCCTCCGTGTGAGTCTATGGGTCTCTGTGCGAGTCTATGGGTCTCTGTGCGAGTCTATGGGCCTCTCTGTGTGTGTCTATGGGTCTCCGTGTGAGTAAAACCTCAACTGAGTCTCAAGGCTCGCTTCTCAGGAGGGTCCCGGCTACGTCGCGATGTTTGGCCCACGAGTTCCGTGACCTGTGACTTTGTGTGGGTGCGACTGGACGACACTTCACCACCCTAGTCTATTAACTCCACCCCCACCCCCCTGCTACGTCAATTGAGTTTCGCTTCGTGTGGTGGACAATTAAACGTTGAGAACCTCGAGTAAAAGAGAAACAACCCAGCACAGCGCTTCTGTACAGATAGATTCAAGAATCCGTTGCTGTACTGCCATCCCCCCGAACACCTCCCGGCCAGCCTGTAGCACCTGGTATCCCCCACGGGGGCCTCCCATTCATTCAAGGACTTGCCGGGACCATCCACACAAAGACAAAGACCTCCCCCTCCCCCCCCCCGGTGTAGGCTTTAACAGAATGTCGGGGCAAGTGCTGTTAGCGAGTAACAGCACCTATGATAGCCGTCACTGTCGCACACGAGGGGGGCCGGTGTCCAACACCACGCCCGGCCGCCTTTGTCTCCCCGGTGGCGATGTTTAAACACCGCACCAGGTACTCATTTGAGACTGAGTCGACCTAGGGGAGGCCCAGGTCGGGTTTAGATAATCGTCACTGGTGGTGTTGGTGGCCGTGAGTGGATTCGTAGCGCAGCGCGGTCACAACTCACTACACCCCTCGCTCTCTTTCCCTGCACTCTCCCTCTCTCTAACACTCTATGTCCAACACTCTAACACTCTCTCTCTAACACTCTCTCTCTCACACTCTCTAACACTCTCACTCTAACACTCTCTAACACTCTCTCTCTAACACTCTCTCTCTCCCTCTCTCTAACACTCTCTCTCTAACACTCGCTCTCTAACACTCTCTCTAACACTCTCTAACACTCTCTCTCTAACACTCTCTCTCTAACACTCTCTAACACTCTCTCTCTCACACTCTCTAACACTCTCACTCTAACACTCTCTAACACTCTCTCTAACACTCTCTCTCTAACACTTTCCCTGCACTCTCCCTCTCTCTAACACTCTCTCTCTAAAACTCTCTCTAACACTCTCTCTCTCTAACACTCTCTAACACTCTCTCTAACACTCTCTCTCTAACACTCCCTCTCTCTCTAACACTCTCTCTCTCTAACACTAACACTCTCTCTCTAACACTCTCTCTCTCTAACACTCTCTAACACTCTCTCTAACACTCTCTCTCTAACACTGCTACGCCACCTGAGACGAAATCTGTCTGGCCTCAAGGTCCCGGGACCTGAGAACGCGGTCGTCAAGCTCTCGGCTTACACAGACGACGACGCATCACGTCATCCTCAACGACGTGACGCGTCGTGCTCAACGACGTCCGTGACGTCTCCCCGCTCTGCCAGGCGGTTGCAGCGTACGAGAGGGCCTCCTCCGCCAGGGCCAACTGGGCCAAGTGCGAGGCCCCCCCCACTGTGTTTGGGGTCGCGAGGCGGCGTTCGCTCTGTGCTCCTCCCAGGAGGAGTCAGTTGGCAGGACGACGGCGTCAAGTGCCTGGGGGTTTACCTGGGGAAACCACGTGATGTCGCTCTGAACAACTGGACCGGGCTGGCCGACACAATGGAGGCTAAGTTACTGACATGGGCACCACGCCTCACTCCGCAGATGTCATTCAGGGGCCGAGTGCTCGTCGCTAATAATCTGGCAGCATCCGTGCTGTGGCACAAGACCAAGGCCCTCCAGCCTCCTGCTTGGCTACTCACCAGAGTCGACCGCTCACTCGCGCGCTTCGTCTGGCACGGGAAAGCAGCGGCTCAGGCCGGGCGTTCTCTGCCTGCCGGTGGGCGAGGGCGGCCAGGGTCTGGTGGACATCGCTGCCAGGGTCGTGAGCTTCAGGCTCGTGGCCGTCAGGCGGCCGCTGTACGACCGGGAGGAGCTACCCTGGAAGTCGCCGGCCCTCGCCCTGCTGAGGAATGCGGGGGGGTGCCTGGGGTACGGAGAGGAGCTCTTCCTGACGGACCTGAGCCTGGTCGACTACACGAGGCTGCCAGGTTATCACCAGAACCTCTTGGACGCGTGGCGGAGCTTCGAGTGGAGCAGAACGCGCGCGCCCTACGACCTCGCGCGGTTCCTGAACGAGCCCCTTGTTCTGCAACGGCCTCTTCCAGGGAATCAGAGGAGAGAGGACCCTGGCTCAACGCCTCACATCAGCAGGGCTGCGGACAGTCTTCCACCTCGTGCAGGCCCCCACCAGCCCGAGTGGACGACCGCGGCTGAGATCGCCAGCACCGCTAGGGGACTCGGCTCCACGCTCGCCGGGGAGAAGCCGCTGCGGGACGTCGCTCCACGCCACGAAAGAGCTGCGCCTGAAGCTGGAGGCACCGGGGGATGGTGGCGGCCCTCCCCCTCCTCCTGTGCTTCTCCTGCGCCACAGCGACTCCGGCAAGCTACTGAAGCTCCGAGGCTGCAGGAACTTGCCCCTGAAGAGTGCCCCAAACACAGCGCTCTGCACGTGGCTGTGTCAAGGCGCTCTACACGTAGCTGTGTCAAGGCGCTCTACACGTGCTGTGTCAAGGCGCTCTGCACGTGCTGTGTCAAGGCGCTCCACACGTGGCTGTGTCAAGGCGCTCTACACGTGGCTGTGTCAAGGCGCTCTGCACGTGCTGTGTCAAGGCGCTCTACACGTGCTGTGTCAAGGCGCTCTACACGTGCTGTGTCAAGGCGCTCTACACGTGCTGTGTCAAGGCGCTCTACACGTGGCTGTGTCAAGGCGCTCTACACGTGGCTGTGTCAAGGCGCTCTACACGTGGCTGTGTCAAGGCGCTCTACACGTGCTGTGTCAAGGCGCTCCACACGTGGCTGTGTCAAGGCGCTCTACACGTGGCTGTGTCAAGGCGCTCCACACGTGGCTGTGTCAAGGCGCTCTACACGTGCTGTGTCAAGGCGCTCTGCACGTGCTGTGTCAAGGCGCTCTACACGTGCTGTGTCAAGGCGCTCTACACGTGGCTGTGTCAAGGCGCTCTACACGTGGCTGTGTCAAGGCGCTCTACACGTGGCTGTGTCAAGGCGCTCTACACGTGGCTGTGTCAAGGCGCTCCACACGTGGCTGTGTCAAGGCGCTCTGCACGTGGCTGTGTCAAGGCGCTCTACACGTGCTGTGTCAAGGCGCTCTACACGTGGCTGTGTCAAGGCGCTCTACACGTGGCTGTGTCAAGGCGCTCCACACGTGGCTGTGTCAAGGCGCTCTACACGTGCTGTGTCAAGGCGCTCTGCACGTGCTGTGTCAAGGCGCTCTACACGTGCTGTGTCAAGGCGCTCTACACGTGCTGTGTCAAGGCGCTCTACACGTGCTGTGTCAAGGCGCTCTACACGTGGCTGTGTCAAGGCGCTGCATTCCCGGGACCTGGCCGACCTACCGGACATAAAACGGAGAGACCATTTCTCTCCCCTCATTGTGGCCGCCCCCCAGTGGAAACAAATGTACAAGTCTCCCGTTAGCCAAACGCTGCGGTGACCTCCGGTGGAGGTTGGCACGCCGCACGTTGCCATCGGCCGTGTGGCTTAGCCGAATCTCGCCAGGGGTACCAGACTTGGTGCATTTCCTGCGGTGCCAGGGAGGATCTTGCCCCACCGGTACTTACGCTGCCAGCGGCTCAAACCAATGTTCCGCCTTTTGGGGGACATCTTCAGGAAACTGGGGGTGCCCTTCTGCAACAGCAGCTTCGTATATGGGGTGGTGCCTTACCTGGCTAACAAGCGCCATGACCTCGCCAACTTCGCCTGTGCTCAGGCGAAGATGGCGGTGTACAGAACGAGGAGGAAGAAGCTGCAAGGTGACACTGACGGCTGCTCTGTGCTGCTTCCAGTGTTCAGGTTCCTGCTCAAGGCGCGGCTCCGGCTGGAGCACGCCACGTACCACACACACGTGTCGGTGATGTGCAGCGCGTCTTCTTCGAACGCTGGGGAGCAGGACAAGCCCCTCTCTGTACCAGCGTGGACGGCACCCCCCACGTGTTCACCTTCTGAAGCACTCGCTCGTCAACGTGGCGTGCGCGATGAACCCCACCACCACTACCACGTGGCTTTTATTTCGTGTTGTGCGCGGTGCATTTAGCGCTACAGCGCGTGGATTTATCGCTTTTGTTATTTGTGTTGCTGGTGACTTTGTGTATTTTGTATCGGAATCGCCTCCAGTGCTGTTGCTGCTGGCGGCAATAAAAGTTGTGTAAAGTCAAGTCTGTACAGCTCTATCTAATTCTCTCTCCTGCACCCATCTCTCTCTCTACACCCCCCTCTCTCTCTCTACACCCCTCTCTCTCTCTCTACACCCCCCTCTCTCTCTCTACACCCCCCTCTCTCTCTACACCCCTCTCTCTCTCTCTACACCCCCCTCTCTCTCTCTACACCCATCTCTCTCCTGCACCCATCTCTCTCTCTACACCTCTCTCTCTACACCTCTCTCTCTACCCCTCTCTCTCTCTACACCTCTCTCTCTCTACACCCCCCTCTCTCTCTCTACACCCCCCTCTCTCTCCCTACCCCCCCCTCTCTCTCTACACCCCCCCCTCTCTCTCTCCTGTACCCATCTCTCTCTACACCCCCCTCTCTCTCCCTCTGGAATCCCCACCACGAGCTTAAAGACCGCAGACGCAGAGCGGCCCGCGACTCCGCCTAGCAGCAGCAGCAGCTCACAGGGAGTCCCATTCAGAGTCTGTATCCATGACCCCCCCACACCCCCACACCCCCAATGATAGCTCAGCGAAGTGGATCTCTAGCCCAGGGGGTTGGTGGATCACACGGGACGGAGTGGTGAAGTATGGACAGAGTGGTGAAGTATGTCCGGAGTGGTGACGTATGGAGTGATAAAGCGCCAGTGGGAGGGGAGTGTGTCCGGGCTGCCACTCACTGCCAGAGTCCCAGGGTGGTTGGAGAAACGGGTTCACCACGTTCACGCGTACAGTGCTGGTGTGTGCGTGTGTGTAGGTGCGTGTGTAGGTGTGTGGCTGTGTGTGTTTGTGGCTGTGTGTGTGTGTATAGCTGTGTGTGTGTGTGGCTGTGTGTGTGTCTGTGTGTGTGGCTGTGTGTGTGTCTAGGTGTGTGTGTGTAGGTGTGTGTGCCTGTTTGTGTGTGTGGCTGTGTGTGTGTCTGTGTGTGTGTCTAGGTGTGTGTGTGTAGGTGTGTGTGTGTTCCTGTGTGTGTGGCTGTGTGTGTGTCTAGGTGTGTGTGTAGGTGTGTGTGTGTAGGTGTGTGTGTGTGTGTGGCTGTGTGTGTGTGTGGCTGTGTGTGTGTGTGGCTGGGTGCGTGTGTGTATGTGGCTGTGTGTGTGTCTAGGTGTGTGTGTAGGTGTGTGTATGTGGCTGTGTGTGTGTATGTGGCTGTGCATGTGACTTTGTGTATGTGGCTGTGCATGTGACTGGGTGTGTGTAGCTGTGTGTGTGTCTGTGTGCGTGTGTGTCTGTGTGCGTGTGTGTCTATGTGTGTGTCTGTGTGTGTGTGTCTGTGTGTGTCTGTGTGTGGCTGTGTGTGTGTGGCTGTGCGTGTGTATGTGTAGGTGTGGGTGTGTGTGGACGGGAGCGGTGGTGTAGCGGTTAGCGCTACGCTGCGCTACGAACCTGGCGACCCAGGTTCGATTCCCGCTCACGGCCAACATCAACCGGTCCTGGGCCTCCTCCCTTAGGTCGACTCAGCCTCAAATCAGTACTTGATGCGGTGTGTAAAAACATCGCCACTAGGGAAACAAAGGCGGCCGGGCGTGGTGGTGGCCACCCACCCCCTCGTGTGCCGTGACGGCCTTCGTAGGTGCTGCTACTCGTTAAACAGCACTTGCCCCAACAGTCTGTCAAGGCTACACGGGGGACCTTCGTCTTTGGATTTCATAGGTGCCCGCGAGCAGCACTTGCCCCTACAGTCTGTTGAAGCTATACGGGGCATCTTTGTCTTGTGTGTGTTGGGAGCGGTCGTTGAGTGGTTACAGCGCTGCGCTACGAACCCGGCTACCCGTGTTCGATTCCCGCTCACGGCCACCACCAACACCAGTTGACGAATCGTGTGAACCGGTCCTGGACCACTCCTAGGTTGACTCAGCCTCAAAGGAGACAAAGGCGAACGGCTGTGGTGCTGGCTGGCCACTCGCCCTCGTCATAGGTGCTGCTCGCTCACGGCACTTGCCCCAATAGTCTGGTAAATACTACAGGGGGAACTTTGTCTTTGTCGTGGTGTGGCCGTGTGATGAGTGGACTTGCCGATGTCAAGAGGGGCCTCTGTGGAGGAGGCTCGTGAAGGACGCTGCTGCTGCAGCTGCTACTGGGCAGTTGGAGGCAGTCGCCCTCCAGCAACAGCGCAGAGGAGCGACGCTCACAACAACGAGCGGAGCGCCGGGCGGATAAAGCGCAACGGGGTTGGCACAGCAGGGGGTACAGGTGGTGGTGCAGACATCTCAGTCAGTCAATCCATGGCACCTGCTGGGTCTGTCACGTGACCTCCTTCTCCTCCTGCCAGCAGCGAGCCTCCTGACACTTCACGTGGCAGCCTCAAAGCGCACCTAACCTGGCACAGGCGCCGTGGTGACGCGTTCCCTGCAGCCCGTGCGAGTCCTGGCACGGCGGATAAATGCGGTACTAATCCGTGGGGTTGTGAGCCAGGCGGAGCACGTTTCGCTCGCAACGCGCGGACATTCCAAACCGCGCTCACTCAGGACAGAGACAAAGGTCCCCCGCGTAGCCTTTGACAGACCTGTGGGGCAAGTGCTGTGAGCGAGAGGGGGTGGGCGGGCAGCGCCGCGCCCGGCCGCCTTTGTCTCCTGAATGACGATGTTTACACGGCACGTGTGTGTGCCGTGTTGGCCCGAGTTGGTTGTGCTCGCCGGCAGCACTTGCCCCACGAAACTGTGTGGGCTAGACGGGGGACCTTTATATGTGGGCGTGTGACTACTCACACACACAGTGCCACTGACCTTTGAACGCTACTCTCCTCGTCTCACTACCAAACTCTCCCACCCGTCTCTCCCTCTCCCTCCCTCTCTCCTCTCCTCCTTTCTCCCTCTGTCTGCCTCTTGCCATCTCTCCCTCTACCCCTGTGTCTCTCTGTCCCTCTCTTTGTATTTCTCTCTGTCTCTCTCTCGCTGTCTCTCTGTCTCTCTCTGTGTCTCTCTCCCTCTACCCCTGTGTCTCTCTGTCCCTCTCTTTGTATTTCTCTGTCTCTCGCTGTCTCTCTCTCCCTCTACCCCTGTGTTTCTCTGTCCCTCTCTTTGTATTTCTCTCTGTCTCTCTCTCGCTGTCTCTCTGTCTCTCTGTCTCCGTGTCTCTCTCCCTCTACCCCTGTGTCTCTGTCTCTCTCTCTCTGTGTCTCTCTGTCTCTGTGTCTCTCTCTGTGTCTCTCTGTCTCTCTCTGTGTCTCTCTGTCTCTGTGTCTCTCTGTCTCTCTCTGTCTCTGTGTCTCTCTCTGTGTCTCTCTGTCTCTGTGTCTCTCTGTCTCTCTCTCTGTATCTCTGTATCTCTCTCGCTGTCTCTCTCTGTCTCTCTCTGTGTCTCTCTCTCTGTCTCTCTCTGTCTCTCCCTGTCTCTCCCTGTCTCTCTGTGTCTCTTTGTCTCTGTCTCTGTCTCTCTCTCTGTCTCTCTCTCTCTCTGTCTCCCTGTCTCTCTCTCTGTCTCTCTGTGTCTCTCTCTGCCTCTTGTGTCTCTCTGTGTGTCTCTCTCTCTGTCTCTCTCCGTCTCTCTGTGTCTCTCTCTGCCTCTTGTGTCTCTCTGTCTCTCTCTGCCTCTTGTGTCTCTCTGTGTCTCTCTCTCTCTCCGTCTCTCTCTCTAACAGCCACATCGCCACGGATTTCTACTGGCAACTTTTCGCCGCCGAAACCATACACCACGAGGCTGTCCAGGAGCTACTAGAGGGGGCTACCTTAGGAGTCCCCCAGCGAGATCGTCTGGACAGCTCCGTCACCCTGCAGCAGGAGCTCCACACCACTGTGAAAGGACTTGCAGCTGGTAAAGCCCCGGGGATTGATGGCCTGCCGGTTGAGTTTTACGCGGCCTTCTGGGATGAGCTTGGCCCTCCACGACTACAATTGTTGACGGAGAGGCCTGCGGAAGGGGGAACTCCCACAGAGCTGCAGGAGAGCCGTGGTCTCCCTGCTACCCAAGAAGGGGGACCTGCGCCTCCTCGTGAACTGGCGACCCGTGTCCCTCTTTGTGCGCCGACTACAAAATCTTCTCCAAGGTGCTGGCAAACCGTCTCAAGACGGTGCTGGGTCAGCTGATCCTGCCGGAACAGTCGTATTGCATCCCCGGACGGTGCATATAACGACAACATCAGTACGGTCAGAGACGTAATCTCCCTTGCAGAAGCGCACAACATGGACTTAGGCCTCCTCTTCTTAGATCAGGAGAAGGCCTTTGACAGGGTGAGCCACGAGTACTTGGACAAACTCCTAACGTCGCTCGGCTTCGGCCAGGCCTTCATCTCGCACGTGAGGCTCCCGTACACGGGGGGCACATCCAGCCTCTTGAAGATAAACCAGCGGCTCGGCGTCCCCGTTCCCTGTGACGAGGGGGGTCAGACAGGGATGCCCTCTCTCGGGGCTGCTGTACCACCCTGTCCATTGAGCCACTGCTACGCCACCTGAGACGAAATCTGTCTGGCCTCAAGGTCCCGGGACCTGAGAACGCGGTCATCAAGCTCTCGGCTTACACAGACGACGACGTGACGCGTCATCCTCAACGACGTGTTGCGTCATCCTCAACGACGTGTTGCGTCGTGCTCAATGACGTCCGTGACGTCTCCGCGCTCTGCCAGGCGGTTGCAGCGTACGAGAGGGCCTCCTCCGCCAGGGCCAACTGGGCCAAGTGCGAGGCCCCCCACTGTGTTTGGGGTCGCGAGGCGGCGTTCGCTCTGTGCTCCTCGCAGGAGGAGTCAGTCGGCGGGACGACGGAGTCAAGTACCTGGGGGTTTACCTGGGGAAACCACGTGACGTCGCTCTGAACAACTGGACCGGGCTGGCCGACACGATCGAGGCTAAGTTACTGACATGGGCACCACGCCTCGCTCCGCAGATGTCATTCAGGGGCCGAGTGCTCGTCGCTAATAATCTGGCAGCATCCGTGCTGTGGCACAAGACCAAGGCCCTCCAGCCTCCTGCTTGGCTACTCACCAGAGTCGACCGCTCACTCGCGCACTTCGTCTGGCACGGGAAAGCAGCGGCTCAGGCCGGGCGTTCTCTGCCTGCCGGTGGGCGAGGGCGGCCAGGGTCTGGTGGACGTCGCCGCCAGGGTCACGAGCTTCAGGCTCGTGGCGGTCAGGCGGCTGCTGTACGACCGGGAGGAGCTACCCTGGAAGTCGCCGGCTGCTCTGTGCTGCTTACAGTGCTCAGGGGCCTGCTCAAGGCGCGGCTCTGGCTGGAGCACGCCATGTACCACACACGCACGTGTCGGTGATGTGCAGCGCGTCTTCTTCGAACGCTGGGGAGCCGGACAAGCCCCTCTCTGTACCAGCGTGGACGGCACCACCCCACGTGTTCACCTTCTGAAGCGCTCGCTCGTCAACGTGGCGTGCGCGATGAACACCACCACCACTACCACGTGACTTTTCTTTCGCGTTGTGCGCGGCGCCTTTAGCGCCACAGCGCGTGGATTGATCGCTTTTGTTATTTGTGTTGCTGGTGACTTTGTGTGTTTCGTATTGGAATCGCCTCCAGTGCTGTTGCTGCTGTGGAATAAAAGTTGTTTAAAAGTAAACACAAAGTCTGTCTCTCCCTGTGTATCTCTCGCGCTCCCTCCTCCATCCCACCTGCGTCGCGTGAGAAGCGGGCAGCAATCAGCGCCCCACCCCCCACGCCCTACCCCCATCCTCCATCCCCCACCCCCCTCATCCTCCTTGCCCCCCACGCCCTACCCCCATCCCCCACCCCCCTCACCCCACTTGCCCCCCACGCCCTACCCCCATCCCCCACCCCCCTCACCCCACTTGCCCCCCACGCCCTACCCCCATCCTCCATCCCCCACCCACAGTGGCGGCGGGGGGAGGTCACGGGGTCACTCCCCGCTACAGCCTTGGCTGGCTACTGCTACTATTTCTACTACTGCTTCTACTAATGCTACTGCTACTACTTCTACTAATGCTACTACTTCTACTACTGCTACTGCTTCTACTAATGCTACTGCTACTACTTCTACTAATGCTACTGCTTCTACTAATGCTACTGCTTCTACTAATGCTACTGCTACTACTACTAATGCTACTGCTTCTACTAATGCTACTGCTTCTACTAATGCTACTGCTACTACTTCTACTAATGCTACTGCTTCTACTAATGCTACTGCTACTACTTCTACTAATGCTACTGCTTCTACTAATGCTACTGCTTCTACTAATGCTACTGCTACTGCTTCTACTAATGCTACTGCTACTACTAATGCTATTGCTACTTCTTCTACTAATGCTACTGCTTCTACTACTGCTACTACTAATGCTACTGCTACTTCTTCTACTAATGCTACTGCTACTAATAATACTACTGCTACTACTAATTCTACTGCTTCTAGTAATGCTACCGGTTGGAGTCCGGACTCGGGATATCATACAAGGCCTGGAGCCCTGACAGACCAGCAAGAGCAGGTAAGGCCATATAGCTTGGTCAACACGAGCGTTCGCAATTACAGACAAGGATGATTGAATCCATCTGTGTGGAGCTTAGAGTACCCCCCCCCCCCCACCCGCTTCTCCCTCGTACGCGATGCTGGGTGTTTTTTGTTTGTTCTTTAGAGTTTCTTCCACGTGAAGGCAAACTCTCACTGATTGAATCATCAGAGACCCATAGACTCACATTGAGGCCCATAGACTCGCATAGAGACCCATAGACTCTCATAGAGGCCCGTAGACTCGCATAGAGGCCCATAGACTCGCATAGAGACCCACAGGTTCGCATAGAGACACATAAACTCGTATAGACACCCATAGACTCGCATAGAGGCCCATAGACTCGCATAGAGGCCCATAGACTCGCATAGAGGCCCATAGACTCGCATAGAGGCCCATAGACTCGCATAGAGACCCATAGACTCACATAGAGACCCATATACTCACATAAGAGACCCACAGGTTCGCATAGAGACACATAGACTCGCATAGAGTCCCATAGACTCACTTAAGAGATCTACAGGTTCGCATAGAGAAACAGACTCATATAGGGATCCATAGATTCACATAAGAGGCCCACAGACTCACAGAGAGGCTCCAATTCATTCATGGCATTTATGGGTGAAGAGGTGAGTGGAAAGGTGAGCACGTGGGTGGAGGGGTAAGTGGAGAGGTGATCACGTGGATGGAGAGGTGAGCACGTGGGTGGAGGCATACGAGGGGGTGGGTGGCCAACACCACGCCCGGCCACCTTTGTCTCCACAGTGGCGATGTTTACACATCGCACCAGGTACTCATTTGAGGCTGAGTCGACATAGGGGAGGCCCCGGACCGGTTTAGATCATCGTCACTGGTGTTGGCCATGAGTGGAAATCGAACCTGGGTTGCCAGGTTCATAGCGCAGCACGCTGTCTGCTACACCACCGCTTCCCCCACACACACACACACGTGAACACACACACACAGGTGAACTCACACACATGCACACGTGAACCCCACACACACACACACACGGGACACGCGTGACCTCCTCTCAGGCGGTCACGCCGGCCTTGCCTCTGGAGCCCTTCTTCACTCCGGACTTCTGAGGGCTGCGCTTGAGGAAGCTCCTCACCCTGTCCATCAGTCCACCACCACCACCACCACCCCTCTCGCGACCTCCATTTACCTGCGATCTCGTCTCACCATCCTCCTCCCCGTCGTCCTTCCCGACAGGGCGCAGGTCCAGGGCCGACTTGGCAAAGGCGGCCCGCATCCCTGCGGCCGAGGTGGCCAGGGGGTCGCGCGTCGCCTCGCCGGCCGAGCTGAGCGCCTGGGACGGAAGACGCGGAACGGGAGGGGCCGGACGAGGAGGGGGGCGGCCCGGGGTCGCCGCGGCAACCGCGGCGTCCCGGGAGAGGCTCGCGGCGTCGGCGCTCTCCTTCTCCGCCTCGAAGGAGACGCACGCCTCCATCTTGTGGCGCTCCACGCAGTCCGGGATGCCCAGGTGGTCCGTGACGTCCTGGCCGCGGCCTCCGCCGTTCACCTCCGTCATCTTCTGCTGATGATGCTGCTGCTGCTGATGATGCTGCTGCTGATGATGCTGCTGCTGCTGATGATGCTGATGGTGTTGGTCCCTCCGCGCGTCCTTCTGCTCCAGCAGACGCTTCCCCGGCGAGTCCTTCGCGTCGGCGGCCGCCGTTCCGGCACCGGCCGCCGCGGCGGCGGCCGCGGCGGCCGCGGCCTCCCGATTGGCCGCCCCGGCCTTGACGAGCGCGTACAGCGGGCTGGCCGCCGAGCGCATGGGCAGGTTGATGGCCTTCGGCGTGATGGGGTAGACGGGCCGCGTGCCGGGCCCCGGTCGGCCGTTGTCGTTGGTGGTGGTGGCGGCGGCGGCGGCGGCGGTGGGACGCGAGTCGGTGCCGAACACGGGCCGTGACTGCGCGTACAGAGTGCGGAACTCGACATCGAAGGCCTCCACCACCTGGCCCGAGAGCACGGTGAGGAGGTGGCGGTCGAGGTGCGATGAGGACCACGTGTAGCTGGGGTGGGGGTGGGGGGGGCATGGGCGGGGGGTTGATTGCTGGGCTGCTCGTGGTGGTGGTGCTTGGGGGAGCGCTAGAGTCGCGGTTAGCGCTACGCTGCGCTACGAACCCGGCTACCCGAGTTCGATTCCCGCTCACTGCCAATACCGGTGACGATTATCTGAACCGGTCCTGGGCCTCCCCTAAGTCGACTTAACCTCAAAATGAGCACCTGGTGCGGTGTGTAGTAAACATCGCCACTGGGGAGACAAAGGCGGCCGGACGTGGTTTTGGCCACCCACCCCCTCGTGTGCCGTGCCGGCCTTCATCGGCGCTCGCTAACAGCACTTGCCCCTACAGTCTGTCACAGGCTACACTGGGGGATCTTTGTATTTTGTCTTTGGTGCTGCTTGTAGGCCGGCTCACGTAGCCAGCATGCCCGGACGACGCCTCATGCCGCCCGAGCAGTTTCTGTTTGGCCGGATCGAGGTGGGGAGGGGGGGGGGGAGCTAATGGGGCACGGCGCGGAGCCGATGCGGGGTACGGGAGGATGTGGAGCTGAGTGGGACTTGCCGGAGACCGGCCCCAGCGGTGTCGAGGTCGGCCTCTGTGGAAGGGGGCCAGGAGGGTGACCGTGCTCTGGCACACGTCAGGGTCAGGGCCGGTGTGGTGGTCTAGGTCGGGGGTCAAGGTCAGGGTCAATGACAAGGGCATGGTCGAGGTCATTGTCTAGGTCAGAGCCAATGACAAGGCCGAGGTCGGGGTCACGGTCAGTGTCTAGGTCGGGGTCTAGGTCGGGGTCAGGACCAAGGTTGGTATCAAGGTCGGGGGGTCGGGGGTCAGAGTGGGGGTCAGGGTGGGGGTCAGGGTGGGGGTGAGGCTCACCTGTAGGTGCCCGTGGCGGCCTTGTCCCCGTCCACGAGGATGACCCTGTGGGCCATGCGCCCGGGGAGGCGCGCGCCGGAGCGCGAGCAGAACTCCAGCCCGCCCAGTGAGCGCACGCGCACCTTCTGGGTCACGCGGGGGTCACGCGGGGTCACGCGGGGGTCACGCGGGGGACAGGGGAAAAGAAGAGGGGGAGACACGGGGACAGAGGAGGGGACAGGGAGACAGAGGGGGAGACACCAGTGGGATGCTCTGTTAGTCACGGGGGTTGTGTGACCATACTTCACCACGCTGGTCAGTGCTGGTGGGTGAAGCGCGTGCAAGATCCACTGGTGTCTCACTCGCCACTCGTGTTGACCGTGACAGGTCACCAAGTTCAAGCGGCATGCATCGGGAATACCTGAACCGGTCCTGGGCCTCCCCTCGGTCGACTCAGCCTGAAGTTAATACCCGGTGCGGTGTGCAGACATGGGCATTGGGGAGACAAAGGCGGCAGGGCGTGGTGGTGCTGGCCACCCACCACCCCCTCGTGTGCCACAGTGCCGGTAGCCTTCACAGTGCTGCTGCTGCTGCTCGCTCACAGCACTTGCCCCGACAGTCTGTGAAGGCTACACGGGTGGGGGGGGGGGGGGTCTTTGTGTACCTGTGTAGCGGTGTGTGGTGTCATGACGCGATCCGCAGGCCACCTCATCAGCCCCCCCCAACCCCCACTCCTGTGAGCCCCCCTGCCCCCACTGACCCCCCCCCCCACTGTGTGACCCCCCCCCCACTGAGCCCCCCACCGTGCGAGCCCCCCACCCTCTGCGTGCTCAAGTCCACCCCGAGGGCGCGGCTCGTGTTCAGCAGGGGCTCCACGCCGCCGGCGTCCAGCAGCAGATAGACGGCGACACCACGGGACGCCGCCTGTAGCAGGTCCCCCAGCACGTCCGCGTCCGTCAGCTCGTCCACGGCCAGCGCCACCAGCTGGGGGGGGGGGGGGCACGGTCCTCGTCAGTGGCGCTCGCCCGCTCGCTCGTTCACTCACTCAGTCACTCGCTCGGTCACTCGCTCGCCCGCTCAGTCGCTCGCCCGCTCGCCCGCTCGCTCGCTTGCCCGCTCGCCCGCTCACTCGCTCGCTCGCTCGCTCACTCACTCACTCGCTCACTCACTCACTCGCTCACTCACTCACTCGCCCGTTCAGTCACTCGCTCGCTCGCTCACTCACTCGCTCACTCACTCGCTCACTCACTCGCCCGTTCACTCACTCGCTCGCTCACTCAGTCACTCGCTCACTCACTCGCCCGAGCGCTCGCTCGCTCAATCACTCGCTCACTCGCCCGCCCAGTCACTCGCCCGCTCGCTCACTCGCCCGCTCACTCACTCGCTCACTCGCTCAGTCACTCGCTCGCTCACTCACTCACTCACTCGCCCGCTCACTCACTCGCTCGCTCGCTCTCTCACTCGCTCACTCACTCACTCGCCCGTTCAGTCACTCGCTCGCTCACTCGCCCGAGCGCTCGCTCGCTCGCTCAATCACACGCGCGCGGAACGGTGCCACTGAAGCGGACACCACAGAGCTACCTCTGAGATGTCTTATTAATCACGTGACACCCTGGTCCACACACACGCACGGAACGGCCCCACAGAAGCGGACACCACAGAGCTACCTCCGAGATGTCTTATTAATCACGTGACACCCTGGTCCACACACACGCACGGAACGGCCCCACAGAAGCGGACACCACAGAGCCGCCTCCGAGCTCCCCAACGCGCTCGCCTACCTGCTTGGCGCCCTGCACGAGCTCCCGCACCGTCTCCTTGGGGCTCGGCGCGCCGTCGTCGGCGCCCGGGTGGGCGCTCACGGTGACGCGCGTCGCCCCGCGGTACGCGCTCGAGCCGGGCCAGCCCAGGTCGAGGTCGGGGGCGTCGCGCTCCGAGCGCTCGGGCCAGTAGGTGAGGGAGCCCGTCGAAGCGCCGCCGCCGCCGACTCCATCGCCGGCGTCGGCCGTCACGTTGGCCCCGGCCGACGGCCTCTTCCGGAGTCCCGGGTCGCCGTGCCGCGCCGACCGCAGCAGGGCGCGCACCTGCGGTGGCGCGGGCGAGAAGCCGCGGTGGGCGGAGCGGGGGGTGGCGACGTCGCCGCTGTGCGGTGTGGCCTAGGGGGCACCCCCGGCGGCAGCTGCCCCTGCGTGCCGCGAGGCTGTTATATCATCACGCAGGGGGAAGGCGACGCTGCTGTTGGGGACCGGCCACATTTTCTCAACCACTTTTGAGCGCCGTGGTGGCTAGGAGATGTTAACTGCCTCGCCTGGTGTACAGGAGGTCGTGGGTTTGATCCCGGGCCTGACGCCTGCTGCTGCTGCTGTATATTTGGAGTCTGCGTGTCTCTCTCTCTTTCTACCCATGGTCGCGTGGATTTTTCTCCGAGTCCTCCGGTTTTTTTCCCCTCCACATTTAAAATCAACATCGCCGCCCGTTTAGAGTATTTGCCTACTGCTATAAATATCCACGTGATGATGATGATGATCAAGAACCAACTTCGTTGGGCTATCATTTGTGGCCAGCTCGCTTCCGAAAACAGATCTTTAGAGCTCAGTGGGGCCTCACCTGGTAAAATAAAAGAATACTTTATTATGGTTTGTGTTATGCTCGCAACAGCGGCAGCGGCTTTTTGCTCGGCCATCGAGCAAAGGCGGTTGTCGCTGCATCGTCACGCGGCACTTTCTGCGGCCGTCTGGAACGCTCTCGCTTCCCAATACTAGGAAGCCACTGGAGCTGTGCACTTTTAAATCATCGTCATCATCATCGAGACTGCCAAACTCATTTCTTTAGAGCTGCTTTTTTGTGTTTAGTCTGTTGTCCTTCCCCCGCACCCCCGATTAGCGCGGTTGGCTACGCACAGTGAAAACTACTGCACACTACAATATACACTACATTACTATAGACTACACTATACACTACTATACACTACACACTTCAATTAGCGCGGTTGGCTACGCACGGTGCCAAAGTTCAATATACACACACGTACACACCAATACCAATCATACCAATACAGCCGTCATTCGCCACTAAGTGGCGGTGACGTCACCACGGCACCTGTGCCAGGCCAGGTGCACGTTGAGGCCACGTGAAGTGTAGAAGGCTCGCTGCTGACAGGAGGTCACGGGACAGACCCAGCAGGTGCCATGGGTTGACTGAGATGATCGGTAGATGCACCACCAGCTGTACCCCCTACTGTGTTTTATCTGCCCGTTGTTGTGAGCGTCGCTCCTCTGCCCTCCGTTGGTTGCTGGAGGGCGACTGCCTCCAACTGCCCAGTAGCGTCCTTCACGAGCCTCTTCCTCCACAGAGGCCGATCTTGACACCGCTGATACCGGTCATCGGCAAGTCCACTCAGCTCCACATCCTCCTGTACCACATCACTCCATCTCTTCTCTAGCCCGTGCCGCGCCCGTTTAGCCCCCTCTATGCGGCCAAACAGAAGCTGTATAGGCATGCGGTGGCTGGGCATGCAGACTACATGACTCAGCCAGCGCAGCCTCGCCTGCCGGAAGAGCTCACTGATCGGAATGTGTCCAGATCTTTCAAGGATTTGTGAGCTACTCACACAATCCAGTCTGCTTAAACCCAGGGTTGATCGTAGGCAGGCCAGCCTAAATGTTTCTAACCGGCGAAGATGTTCCATTAGGGGGGTCCACGTTTCGCAAGGGTAGAGCAGGGAGGGAATGACTGTGGCTGAGAAGACCCGAAGCTTCGTGCGGAGCGACAGACCAGGTAGCTTCCACACAGCAGCAGCATTGCGCAGCCGATGAAACGATAATGCCGCTCGACTGATTTGGAGTGAGACCTCTGCTGTCAAACCGGAGTTGATCATGAGCACACTGCCCAGATCGGGGAAACTCTGCACTCTCTCCACAACTCTCGTACTCACACAAAGACAAAGATCCCCCGTATAGCCTTGAACAGACTGTTGGGGCAAGTGCTGTTAGCGAGCACCTATGGAGGCCGGCACGGCACACGAGGGGGTGGGTGGCCAGCACCACGCCCGGCCGCCTTTGCCTCCCCAGTGGCGATGTTTACACACCGCACCAGGTACTCGTTTGAGGCTGAGTCGACCTAGGGGAGGCCCAGGACCGGTTCAGATAATCGTAACTGGGTGTTGGCCGTGAGCGGGGATCGAACTCGGGTCGCCGGGTTCATAGCGCAGCGTAGCACTAACCACTATACCACCGCTCCCCACAGTGCACACAACAACAACCGCCACCACGACGCTTGTGCCAGGCCATGTGCACCCTGAGGCCACGTGAAGTGTCGAACGCCCACTGGCAGGAGGTCACGGGGCAGACCCAGGTGCCACGGGTCGACTGACTGAGATGACTGGCTGATGCACCACCTGTGCCCCCTACTGTGCCAACCTGCTGTGCTTTAGCCACCCGGCGCTCTGCTCGTTGTTGTGAGCGTTGCTCCTCCGCCCTCCATTGTTGTTGGAGGGCGACTGCCTCCAACTGCCCAATAGCGTCCTTCACGAGCCTCCTCCACAGAGGCCGATCTTGACACCGCTGGTACCAGTCATCGGCAAGTCCACTCAGCTCCACGTCCTCCTGTACCACACCACTCCATCTCTTCTCTAGCCCGTGCCGCGCCCGTTTAGCCCCCTCGATCCGGCCGAACAAAAGCTGTTTCGGCATGCGGTGGCTGGGCATGCGGGCTACATGACCCAGCCATCGCAGCCTTGCCCGCCGGAGGAGCTCACCGATGGGACCTTGCCCAGATCTTTCAAGGATTTGTGAGCTCCTCACACAATCCAGTCTGGTTAAACCCAGGATGGATCGTAGGTCAGTGCACACACACACACGTACACACACACACACACACGTGCACACACACACACGTGCACACACACGTGCACACACACACGTGCACACACACACGTACACACACACACACACGTGCGCGCGCGTACCTCGCCTTCGGAGAGAAAGGCGCGCAGGTTCTCCTTGCTCGCCAGCTCGCCGTACGCCCGCTCGCCCCCCTGCAGCAGCGCCTCGAGCGCCAGGCGCTGCGCCTCGGAGAGCCGCGAGCGGCCGCGCCGCCTCGCGGAGGCCCCCCCGAGGGCCCCCGGCCCCCCAGGCCCCCCACCGCCGAAGCCCCCCAGGACCCCCACGTCGCCGTCGAGGCATTCCAGCTGGGAGGCGGCCATTCCTCACCCGTGGAGGTAGGAGCCAGGATTTGAGAGGTGGGTGGGTGGGTGGTGGGTGGGGTGGTGGGTGGGATGGTGTGTGGGTTAGTGGTGGGTTAGTGGTGGGTTAGTGGGTTGGTGGTGGGGTGGGTGAGTGGTGGGTGGGTTAGTGGGTGGGTGGTGGGGTGGTGGGTGGGTTGTTTCTGGATTGGGAGAGAAGGTGGGGGGAGGGTGCAGTGGTTAAGTCTCAGAATTACATTCACGGGATGATGTTGTATTCATTCATGAATTTCCCTGCGCGCACGGTCGCTTAATCAAGGGCAGTCACCAACTCGGATCGTCCACTCGCGTACCTCTGCCGGCCTCGCTATCCACGTGCTATGAACAAGGGTCATCGCCCGAAACGTCGAGGAGGAGGGCGTGATCCAGGGAGGGGCGCGGGGGGCGGGGTGGTTCGCGCTACACTGCGCTGCGTAAAAACATCGCCACTGGGGAGACAAAGGCGGCCGGGCGTGGTGCTGGCCACCCACCCCCTCGTGTGTCGTGCCGGCCTTCATAGGCGCTGCTCGTCCCGTTTGACCAATCGTGATCGTCCTGGAACAGCGACGTCACAGAGCTACCTATCTTACTCGTCACGTGACACCCTAGTCCACACACACACAGAACGGCCCCACAGAAGCGAGTACCAGGGAACTACATCTGAGATATCTTACTCGTCACGTGACTTTGCGGACACGACACAAGTGGCAGCACTGTACCACCCATGCGCCCTGCGCCACGCGAGTCAATGCTTGTGGCGTGACAGTCAAACCGGTATTTTAATTCTCAGAGCTGAACTTTAAACAATTTAAATGCGAAACTAAATTTGATGCGAGGTCACTGCACTTGAGAGCCCGGTTGAATCACAACTCAGCCTGTGATTCTGTTGGTGTCTCTGTGAGTCTATGGGTCTATATAGGAGTCGATGGGTCTATGTGTGAGTCTATGGGTTTTATGTGCGAGTCTATGGCTCTATGTGTGAGTCTATGGGTTTATGTGCGAGTCTATGGGTCTCTATGTAAGTCTATGGGTTTATGTGTGAGTGTATGGGTCTATGTGTGAGTCAATGGGTCTCTGTGTGAGTCTATGGGTATCTGTGTGAGACTAAGGGCCTATATATGCGTCTATGGGTCTCTATGTGAATCTGTGGGTTTATGTGTAAGTCTATGGGTCTCTGTGTGAGTCAATGGGTCTTTGTATGAGTATATGGGTCTCTATGTTAGTCTATGGGTCTCTATGTGAGTCTATGGGTCTCTATGTGAGTCTATGGGTCTCTATGTGAGTATATGGGTCTCTTTGTGAGTCTATGGGTCCCTATGTGAGTATATGGGTCTCTCTGTGAGTCTATGGGTCTCTGTGTGAGTCTACGGGTCTCTGTGTGAGTCTATGGGTCTCTATGTGAGTCTATGGGTACTCTGTGTGAGTCTATGGGTCTCTATGTGAGTCTATGGGTCTCTGTGTGAGTCTATGGGTACTCTGTGTGAGTCTATGGGTATCTGTGTGAGTCTATGGGGCTCTGTGTGAGTCTACGGGTCTCTGTATGAGTCTATGGGTCTCTGTGTGAGTCTATGGGTCTCTGTGTGAGTCTATGGGTCTCTATGTGAGTCTATGGGTCTCTGTGTGAGTCTATGGGTACTCTGTGTGAGTCTATGGGTACTCTGTGTGAGTCTATGGGTCTCTGTGTGAGTCTATGGGTCTCTGTGTGAGTCTATGGGTCTCTGTGTGAGTCTATGGGTCTCTATGTGAGTCTGGCCACAATCCTCGCTGCGTCTTGACCCAACTGAGTCATTGGCAGCGAACAAAGGTGGCCCCCGCGTCACGTGTCCCACCTGTGGAGGTGGGGGGGAGTGGGGGGGGGGGATTTGGTTTCAAGCCCCCTCCCCTTGGGGGCGGTTGGTGCTCCAGGTGGGGGGGGGGGGCGGTGGTGGGGGGTTAAAGGGGGAATGCCGACGGACGCAGCCTCCGCCCCGATTTGAATTCGCACGTGAATTTACATTGGGTGGGGGGGTCCGTATTTGCATGTCAATGATTGCTGGTGTCAGGTGAGGATGGGGAGCGGTAGGGGAAGTGGTTATCGCGCAGCGCCACGAACCCGGCTAACCGAATTCGAGCCCCGCTCCACGGTTCGACCTCAGGTGACGACTGTCCGAACCGGTCCTGGGCCCCCCCGAGGTCGACTCAGCCTCAAAACGAGTAGCCGGCGCGGTGCATAAACATCGCCGCTGGGGGAGACAAAGGCGGCCGGGCGTGGTGCTGGCCACCCACCGCCCTTCGTGAGCAGTGCCGGTAGCCTTCATAGGGGTTGCTACTCGCCAACAGCACTTGCCCATACAGTCTGCCACAGGCTACGCGGGGGATCTTTGCCTGTGGTGTCGGTAAGCGGTGGTGGTGGTGGCCGGGGCCGGGAATCGAACCGGGACGCCACCCACTGCGCCACCCACACGTAAAGTTCAACGCACGCACGCACACAAATACAGCATCATCGACGACGACGATGATGATGATGGTGATGATGATGGTGATGATGATGATGGTGATGATGATGACGATGATGGTTGTGGTGGTGATGATGATGGTGGTGATGATGGTGATGATGATGGTGGTGATGACGATGATGATGATGGTGGTGGTGATGATGATGGTGGTGATGATGGTGATGATGATGATGGTGGTGATGATGATGATGGTGGTGATGATGATGGTGGTGGTGGTGATGACGATGATGATGGTGATGATGGTGATGATGATGGTGATGATGATGGTGGTGATGATGGTGGTGGTGATTCCCCGTCGCTTGGGATGACCTCATTGGGCTGTTTACCTCTCGCCTGTCTCTGTGACCTTTACGCGGCGTGCTGCGATCGAACGTCTTGAGTGTGACGGGGTGAAGCGGTGGTGGTGATGGTGGTGATGGTGGTGGTGATGGTGGTGATGGTGGTGGTGATGATGGCGGTGATGGTGTTGATGATGGTGATGACGGTGATGACGGTGATGATGGTGGTGATGGTGATGATGGTGGTGATGGCGGTGATGATGACGGTGATGATGATGGTGGTGATGATGGTAATGATGATGATGGTGGTGATGGTAATGATGGTGGTGATGGTGGTGATGGTAATGGTGGTGTTGCTCCCATGAAGAGTTCAAGTGTCACTGACGATGTTGTACTACACACCTACACACCGACACACCTACACACACCTACACACACACCTACACACACCTACACACACACCTACACACCTACACACACACCTACACACACCTACACACACACCTACACACCTACCTACACACACACCGACACACCTACACACCTACACACACACATACACACACACCTACACACCTACACACACACCTACACACACACCTACACACACACCTACACACACACACACCTACACACACACACCTACACACACACACCTACACACACCTACACACACACACCTACACACACCTACACACACCCCGTATCAACCCACACGGTTTATGTCCCCCGTACTCTTGTACAGGGAAATGGGAGTTTTCTGGTCCATGCGATGTCTATTTGTGTTTCTCCCTTGTGATGGGACTTTGTAGGATGAACGTTGAGATTTATAAGGGGCACGGGGTGACCAATAAGATCTGAGTTGGTCTGTAATCAGGTAGGGCACTGATAAGGGGCTGACAGGTTTGACTACACACCGCGCCAGGTGCTCGATTGTTCAGGCTGAGTCGACCTAGGGGAGGCCCCGGGACCGGTTCAGATAATCGTCACTGGTGTTGGCCGTGAGCGGGAATCGAACGCTGGACGCCGGGTTCGTAGCGCAGCGTAGCGCTAACCACTACACACACACCTACACACACACACCTACACACACACCTACACACACACACACCTACACACACACCTACACACACACACCTACACATACACCTACACACACACACCTACACACACACCTACACACACACCTACACACACACACACCTACACACACACCTACACACACACACACCTACAGGCACAGACACCTACACACACACACCTACACACACACACCTACACACACACAGACACCCACACACACACACACACCTACACACACACACACACCTACACACACACAGACACCCACACACCCACACACACAATCATTCACCCACCCATCCCCATCCACCTCTTCTCTGTTCCGCACGGCTGCTGATGTAGACAATTTACAACTCCACATTCAAGGTGGTCGAGCCCAGACAAGCCACGTCAAGAGCAGCGGAGTAGCAGTGGAGTAGCATCATCATCATCATCACCATCATCATCATCACCATCATCATCATCACCATCATCACCATCATCATCATCACCATCATCACCATCATCATCACCATCATCATCACCATCATCATCATCACCATCATCACCATCATCATCATCACCATCATCACCATCATCATCATCACCATCATCATCACCATCATCATCACCATCATCATCACCATCATCGTCATCATCATCACCATCATCACCATCATCATCATCACCATCACCATCATCGTCATCATCATCACCATCATCACCATCATCATCACCATCATCATCATCACCATCATCATCGTCATCATCATCACCATCATCACCATCATCATCACCATCATCATCACCATCATCATCACCATCATCACCATCATCATCATCATCACCATCATCACCATCATCACCATCATCACCATCACCATCATCACCATCATCACCATCATCATCATCACCATCATCATCACCATCATCACCATCATCATCACCATCATCATCATCACCATCATCATCACCACCACCATCATCACCACCATCATCACCATCGTCACCATCATAATCATCACCATCATAATCATCACCATCATCACCATCATCATCACCATCATCACCATCATCACCATCATCACCATCATCACCATCACCATCATCACCATCACCATCATCACCATCCCCATCATCACCATCATCATCACCACCATCATCATCACCATCATCACCATCACCACCATAATCATCATCATCACCATCACCATCATCACCATCATCATCACCATCATCATCACCATCATCATAATCATCATCACCATCATCATCACCATCATCATCACCATCATCATCATAATCATCATCACCATCATCACCATCATCACCATCACCATCATCACCATCATCACCATCATCATCACCATCATCATCACCATAATCATCACCATCATAATCATCACCATCATCACCATCATCATCACCATCATCATCATCACCGTGCTTTGTGCAGTGGGCGACGCAGCTTGGGGTAGGGACCGTGAGCAGCTTCGTGGGAGATCAAACCCCAGGGCATCTTCTGCGTTGCGGGGTCAGACCGCGTAAAAATATATAAATGTTGTGTCGTCAAACCCGCCACCACCCGACACGGCCATTGAGTAAGGGTTGTCACGTGAACAGAACGTGTCAATTCGTTATTAGTACAGCACTAGTGTATAGTGTAGTGTATAGTGTAGTATACTAGTACAGCATTAGTGTATAGTGTAGTATACTAGTACAGCAGTAGTGTGTAGTGTAGTGTATAGTGTCGTGAATGATGTAGTATACTAGTACAGCACTAGTGTATAGTGTAGTGTATAGTGTAGTATATAGTGTAGTGTATAGTGTAGTGTATAGTGTAGTGTATAGTGTAGTATAGAGTGTAGTGTATAGTGTAGTGTATATTGTAGTGTATAGTGTAGTATACTAGTACAGCACTAGTGTATAGTGTAGTATATAGTCTAGTATACTAGTACAGCACTAGTGTATTGTGTAGTGTATAGTGTAGTGTATAGTGTAGTGTATAGTGTAGTATACTAGTACAGCACTAGTGTATAGTGTAGTGTATAGTGTAGTATACTGGTACAGCACTAGTGTATAGTGTAGTGTATAGTGTAGTGTATAGTGTAGTGTATAGTGTAGTATATAGTGTAGTGTATAGTGTAGTGTATAATGTAGTATACTAGTACAGCACTAGTGTATAGTGTAGTGTATAGTGTAGTATACTAGTACAGCACTAGTGTATAGTGTAGTGTATAGTGTAGTGTATAGTGTAGTGTATAGTGTAGTATATAGTGTAGTGTATAGTGTAGTGTATAATGTAGTATACTAGTACAGCACTAGTGTATAGTGTAGTGTATAGTGTAGTATACTAGTACAGCACTAGTGTATAGTGTAGTGTATAGTGTAGTATATTAGTCCAGCACTAGTATATAGTGTAGTGTATAGCGTAGTATACTAGTACAGCACTAGTGTATAGTGTAGTGTATAGTGTAGTGTATAGTGTAGTATACTAGTACAGCACTAGTGTTTAGTGTAGTGTATAGTGGTGTATACTAGTACAGCACTAGTGTATAGTGTAATGTATAGTGTAGTATACTAGTTCAGCACTAGTGTATAGTGTAGTGTATAGTGTAGTATACTAGTACAACACTAGTGTATAGTGTAGTATATAGTGTAGTATATAGTGTAGTATATAGTGTAGTGTATAGTGTAGTATACTAGTACAGCACTAGTGTATAGTGTAGTATATAGTGTAGTGCATAGTGTAGTATATAGTGTAGTGTATAGTGTAGTAAACTAGTACAGCACTAGTGTATAGTGTAGTATATAGTGTAGTGTATAGTGTAGTATATAGTGTAGTGTATAGTGTAGTATATAGTGTAGTGTATAGTGTAGTATACTAGTACAGCACTAGTGTATAGTGTAGTGTATAGTGTAGTATACTAGTACAGCACTAGTGTATAGTGTAGTGTATAGTGTAGTGTATAGTGTAGTATACTAGTACAGCACTAGTGTATAGTGTAGTGTATAGTGTAGTATATAGTGTAGTGTATAGTGTAGTAAACTAGTACAGCACTAACCGGTTGTGTTGGAGAGCCAAGCCAGAACGTTTACAATCTGAGTACGACGTTTCACCAGTAATCACAACTGGCTTCATCAGGCGTGATCTAACCCCCCAAACAACAACAACAACAGCAACCTGTGGCATGGATGATATTGCTCTCGAAAGCCTCCTGCGTGTTACAACAGGCGGTGTTTGTCCGTGAGTCCTTTTGAACTCCGTTTCGGCTCTCCAAGCTTCATAGTGGGGAGGGGGGGTCCAACAACGGGGCCGTCACGTGGACTTCACGCGTCCGACGAGGGATTCGGGGGGGCTATTGGGGGGGGGGTCCCTGTCGATGAGGAGTGGGGGACCCGGCTCCCCCCGCTAATCACACAGCAGCGACTCCCCGGAGTCTGGCGTTGGGGGTGGGTGGCAGAGGGCACCAACTCTGTGCGAAGGCGACGTTGGGGGTGGGTGGCAGAGGGCACCAACTCTGTGCGAAGGCGACGAACCTTCCCGACGGGCGGTTGCCGATCACCGACGCAGCGCGTGCCCCGAATCGCCTCGCCGGAACGCCGGACGGCCGGCGACAAACAGCACTTTGGGGTGTGACGCCTTGATTCGAACGGAGCGACGTGACGCCGATGATTTGTTATCGTCGTCGTCGTCATCATCGTCGTCATCACGTGCAGCCCATGCGGCATTTGGACGTGGCTGTCCAGCCAGGCAGCCAAGCCCGTCAGCCAGCTAAACTTTGCTTTTTCGACTTTAGTGTGGCAAGCGCTTATGGGGAAACGAGGCGATCCATGGCGGTCAGGTGACCTGCGGTGTGGTGATTGAGTTGTGTGGTTGAGTGAGTGGGTGAATGGTTGACTGAGTCAATGAATACGTGAGTGGGTCTCTGTACGAGTCGGTGGGTCTCTATGGCATTCTGCGGGTCTATGTGTATGTGGGTATCTATGTGAGTCTATGGGTCTATATATGAGTCTATGTGTCTCCGTGTGAGTCTGTGGATCTATGTGTGAGTCTATGGGTATCTATGTGACTCTGTGGGTCTGTATGTGAGTCAATGGATCTCTATTTGTGAGTCTGTGTCTCTGTGTGAGTCTATGGGTCTCTATGCTAGTCTATGGGTCTCTGTGTGAGTCTGTGTGTCTCTGTGTGAGTCTATGGGTATCTATGTGAGTCTATGGGTCTCTATGTGAGTCTATGTGTCTCTATGTGAGTTTATCGTGTCTCTGTGTGAGTCTATGTGTCTCTGTGTGAGTCTATGGGTCTCTGTGTGAGTCTATGTATCTCTATGTGAGTCTATGGGTCTCTATGTGAGTCTATGTGTCTCTATGTGAGTTTATCGTGTCTCTGTGTGAGTCTATGTATCTCTGTGTGAGTCTATGGGTCTCTATGTGAGTCTGTGGGTATCTGTGTGAGTCTATGGGTCTCTGTGAGTCTATGGGTCTCTGTGTGAGTCTATGGGTCTCTGTGTGAGTCTATGGGTCTCTGTGTGAGTCTTTGGGTCTCTGTGTGAGTCTTTGGGTCTCTGTGTGAGTCAACAGGTCTCTATGTGAGTCTATGTGTCTCTATGTGAGTCTTTGGGTCTCTGTGTGAGTCTTTGGTTCTCTGTGTGAGTCAACAGGTCTCTATGTGAGTCTATGTGTCTCTGTGTGAGTCTTTGGGTCTCTGTGTGAGTCTTTGGTCTCTGTGTGAGTCAACAGGTCTCTATGTGAGTCTATGTGTCTCTATGTGAGTCTATGGGTCTCTATGTGAGTCTATGTGTCTCTGTGTGAGTCTGTGTCTCTGTGTGAGTCTATGTGTCTCTGTGTGAGTCTATGTATCTCTATGTGAGTCTATGTGTCTCTATGTGAGTCTATGTATCTCTATGTGAGTCTATGGGTCTCTGTGTGAGTCTATGTGTCTCTGGGTGAGTCTATGTATCTCTATGTGAGTCTATGGGTCTCTGTGTGAGTCTATGTGTCTCTGTGTGAGTCTATGTATCTCTATATGAGTCTATGTGTCTCTATGTGAGTCTATGTGTCTCTATGTGAGTCTATGGGTCTCTATGTGAGTCTATGTGTCTCTGTGTGAGTCTATGTATCTCTATATGAGTCTATGTGTCTCTATGTGAGTCTATGTATCTCTACGTGAGTCTATGGGTCTCTGTGTGAGTCTATGTGTCTCTGGGTGAGTCTATGTATCTCTATGTGAGTCTATGGGTCTCTGTGTGAGTCTATGTGTCTCTGTGTGAGTCTATGTATCTCTATATGAGTCTATGTGTCTCTATGTGAGTCTATGTGTCTCTATGTGAGTCTATGGGTCTCTATGTGAGTCTATGTGTCTCTGTGTGAGTCTATGTATCTCTATATGAGTCTATGTGTCTCTATGTGAGTCTATGTATCTCTATGTGAGTCTATGGGTCTCTGTGTGAGTCTATGTGTCTCTGGGTGAGTCTATGTATCTCTATGTGAGTCTATGGGTCTCTGTGTGAGTCTATGTGTCTCTGTGTGAGTCTATGTATCTCTATGTGAGTCTATGTGTCTCTATGTGAGTCTATGGGTCTCTATGTGAGTCTATGTATCTCTGTGTGAGTCTATGGGTCTCTATGTGAGTCTATGGGTCTATGTGTGAGTCTATGGGTCTCTATGTGAGTCTATGGGTCTCTGTGTGAGTCTATGTGTCTCTGTGTGAGTCTATGTATCTCTATATGAGTCTATGTGTCTCTATGTGAGTCTATGTGTCTCTATGTGAGTCTATGGGTCTCTATGTGAGTCTATGTGTCTCTGTGTGAGTCTATGTATCTCTATATGAGTCTATGTGTCTCTATGTGAGTCTATGTATCTTTATGTGAGTCTATGGGTCTCTGTGTGAGTCTATGTGTCTCTGGGTGAGTCTATGTATCTCTATGTGAGTCTATGGGTCTCTGTGTGAGTCTATGTGTCTCTGTGTGAGTCTATATATCTCTATGTGAGTCTATGTGTCTCTATGTGAGTCTATGGGTCTCTATGTGAGTCTATGTATCTCTGTGTGAGTCTATGGGTCTCTATGTGAGTCTATGGGTCTCTGTGTGAGTCTATGGGTCTCTATGTGAGTCTATGGGTCTCTGTGTGAGTCTTTGGGTCTCTGTGTGAGTCTTTGGTCTCTGTGTGAGTCAATAGATCTCTATGTGAGTCTATGTGTCTCTGTGTGAGTCTATGTGTCGCTGTGTGAGTCTATGTATCTCTATGTGAGTCTATGTGTCTCTATGTGAGTCTATGTATCTTTATGTGAGTCTATGGGTCTCTGTGTGAGTCTATGTGTCTCTGTGTGTGTCTATGTGTCTATATGTGAGTCTATGGGTCTCTATGTGAGTCTATGTATCTCTATGTGAGTCTATGGGTCTCTGTGTGAGTCTTTGTGTCTCTGTGTGAGTCTATGTGTCTCTATGTGAGTCTATGTGTCTCTATGTGAGTCTATGTATCTCTATGTGAGTCTATGTGTCTCTATGTGAGTCTATGTATCTCTATGTGAGTCTATGTGTCTCTATGTGAGTTTATGTATCTATGTGTGAGTCTATGTGTCTCTGTGTGAGTCTATGGGTCTCTATGTGAGTCTATGGGTCTCTGTGTCAGTCTATGGGTCTCTGTGTGAGTCTATGGGTCTCTGTGTCAGTCTATGGGTCTCTGTGTGAGTCTATGGGTCTCTGTGTGAGTCTTTGGGTCTCTGTGTGAGTCTATGGGTCTCTATGTCAGTCTATGTATCTCTGTGTGAGTCTATCGGTCACCACGCCGCGTGAGGGTTGTGGGCAGCCCTGAGGACACCAAGTCCCAGTTCGGGGATTGTCTTCGTCTCACACACTCGCCTGTTACTGCTGCTATTGCTGCTACTACTGCTGCTGCTACTGCTGCTACTGCTGTTACTGCTGCTGCTACTGCTGCTACTGCTGCTGCTACTGCTGCTACTGCTGCTACTACTGCTGCTGCTACTGCTGCTACTGCTGTTACTGCTGCTACTACTGCTGCTGCTGCTACTGCTGCTGCTACTGCTGCTGTTACTGCTGCTGATACTGCTGCTACTGCTGTTGCTGCTGCTGCTACTGCTCTTACTGCTGCTGTTACTGCTGCTGCTGCTACTACTTCTGCTACTGCTGCTGCTACTGCTGCTACTGCTGTTACTGCTGCTACTACTGCTGCTGCTGCTACTGCTGCTGCTACTGCTGCTACTACTACTGCTGCTACTGCTGCTACTGCTGCTGCTACTGCTGCTACTGCTGTTGCTGCTGTTACTGCTGCTGCTACTACTACTGCTACTGCTGTTACTGCTGCTGCTGTTGCTGCTGCTGTTACTGCTGCTGCTGATACTGCTGCTGCTGCTGTTGCTACTGCTGTTGCTGCTGCTGCTGCTACTGCTGCTCCTACTACTGCTACTACTGCTGCTGCTACTGCTGTTGCTGCTGTTACTGATGCTGCTGTTGCTGCTGCTGATAATGCTGCTACTGTTGCGAGAAACGATCTACACAGCTCAGCGGGGGCATTCTTACCTGGCGACATAACAACAAATAATTCTAGATTTGAAGCTTTCGTGACTGCAAGGATTCATACTCTTCGGTTTTATTCGGTAAAGTCACGTAGATAAAATAAAACAAAATAAAACAATTAATACTCTTTGGTTCTATTCGGTAAAGTCACGTGGGTGAAAATAAAGTAACAAAAATCACGACGTTTCGGCCACAACACAAGTGGCCTTCATCAGGTGAAGGGACCGTGCTGTCACGAGGACAGCGTTGGAGTGAAAACAGCCAAGCCCAGGTCGCGTCCTTTAAGCTGTGTGGGAGGAAGCATAACGCTTGACAAAGGAATTAGCTTGTGTCCATCATGGCCCATGCACCTCCTACGTACCGAATAAAACCAAAGAGTAAGGAACAAATCGTGGAATAACGCAGCTGAGGGAAGGAGCTGTCCATAAATGACGTCACGCGATTTTGACCCCCCTCAAATATGACGTCACAAAGCTCTGCCCCCCCCCCCAAAAAAATATATAAAACATGCTTCAAATCGCTTTAAACTATTGTCATTGTAGTGCGTATTTAATGTGGCGCTGCACTCTGATGATGTTGTAGGAGAAAACATTCATTAAAAAGTCTATTTAATTAAGTAGAACGTGTCGTCTATATTTATTTAAGTTGCGCATTTTGATGTGACGTCACATTTCTCACACACCCCCCCCCCCACCCCGTCACAAATATCTGACCCACCGCTCCCCCCCTCAGGTGAGTGACGTCATTTATGGCCGGCCCTAAAGGCCATCGGTGCGGTAATAATCGCGCCCACCGCTCCTGGCCCCTCGATGTCAGTGGCGAGATGTCTCCACCCCGCATCACCGGGCAACACGTGGACAATCAATAGACAATAGGTAGGCAATATCGATACATGTATCACTCACTTACTCACACTTACACTCACTCAGACTCTCTCACACGTGCTCACTCACACTCACTCACTCACACTCACTCACACTCTCTCACACTCACTCACTGACTCACACTCACACTCTCACTCAGACTCTCTCACACTCACTCACACTCACTGACTCACACTCACTCACACTCACTCACACTCTCACTCAGACTCTCACACTCACTCACTCTCTCACACTCACTCACACTCACACACACTCACTCACACGTACTCACTCACACTCACTGACTCACACTCACTCAAATGCTCTCACACTCACTCACACTCACTCACACACACTCACACACACTCACTCACACTCACTGATTCACACTCACTCACACTCATTCACACACACTCACTGACTCACACTCACTCACACTCACTCACTCACACGTACACACACTCACTCACACGTACTCACACTCATTCACACTCACTCACACTCACTCAAACTCTCTCACACTCACTTACACTCACACGTACTCACACTCACTCACATGTACTCAGATGCACTCACACTCACACACACTCACTCAAACTCTCTCACACGTACTCACTCACACTCACTGACTCACACTCACTCAAACTCTCCCACACGTGCTAACTCACACTCACTCACACGTACTCACTCACACTCACTCACACTCACTCACACTCACTCACTCACACTCACTCACACTCACTGACTCACACTCACTCAAACTCTCCCACACGTACTCACTCACACTCACTCACACGTACTCACTCACACTCACTCACTCACACTTACTCACTCACACTCACTCACACTCACTCACACTCACTCACTCACACTCACTCACACTCACTGACTCACACTCACTCAAACTCTCCCACACGTACTCACTCACACTCTCCCACACGTACTCACTCACACTCACTCACACTCACTCAAACCCTCTCACACGTACTCACTCACACTCTCTCACACGTACTCACTCACACTCACTCACACTCACTCAAACTCTCTCACACGTACTCACTCACACTCACTCACTCAAACTCTCTCACACGTAAATCTTGATTTAAAGCTTTCGTGACTGCAGGGATTAATATTCTTGGTTATTTCGGTAAAGTCACCACTACGTAGAAGGGAAACAATAAAATAATAAAAATACAAAACAATAATAATTTTCACGACGTTTCGACTGCAACACAAGCAATCATCATCAGGTGTGAATTTTGTTGTGGTTTTCACACCTGATGATGATTGCTTGTGTTGCAGTCGAAACGTCCTGATAATTTTATTGTTTTGTATTTTTATTATTTTATTGTTTCCCTTCTGCGTGTCTATCACACGTACTCACTCACTCTCACTCAAACTCTCTCACACGTACTCACACTCACTCACGCACACTCACTCACTCACACTCACTCACACTCACTCACACACGCACTCACACGTACTCACACTCACACACTCACACGTACTCACTCACTCACACTCACTCGCACTCACTCAAACTCTCTCACACGTACTGACACTCACTCACACGTACTCACTCACTTACTCACACTTACTCACACTCACTCAAACTCTCTCACACGTACTCACACTCACTCACACGTACTCACTCACTTACTCACACTTACTCACACTCACTCAAACGCTCTCACACGTACTCACACTCACTCACGCACACTCACCCTCTCACGTACTCACACACTCACTCACACACTCACTCACACGTACTCACACTCACTCACGCACACTCACACGCTCACGTACTCACACACTCACTCACACACTCACTCACACGTACTCACACTCACACACTCACTCACACACACTCACTCACACTTACACTCACTCACACTCACTCAAACTCACTCACACACGTACTCACACTCACACACACTCACACTCTCTCACACTCACTCCCACTTACACTCACTCACACGTACTCACACGTACCACACGGACTAGAGCCGGGGGCCATTGTAGATGTGGACTTTGATCAGGTGGGTCTTTACGGGGGTCTCGCAATGATGTCAGGCGTTTCACAGCCACGGTCCTTTGCCGGGAATGGGGAGACGAATCTCCTAGTCAAATTCTGGGCTACTGCCCCCAGCCCACCCACCCACTCACCCCACCCGCCACTCACCCACCACTCACCCACCCACGTAAACCATCAACATCATCATTATAACTTGTTTGTGAATTGTTCCACTCATCCCATCAGCGGCACGCACGGGATTCTGGGAGCGCGCGAGTTGAGCGGCAAGCGGCAGCGGCGGCGTCGACTCGAGACTCTGGGACCCCCCGATTCGACACGCGCGGTCCTCATCAGCTGCACAGTCAGCCGATTCGACACGCGTGGTCTTCATCAGCTGCACACTCAGCCGATTCGACACGCGCGGTCCTCATCAGCTGCACACTCAGCCGATTCGACACGCGTGGTCTTCATCAGCTGCACACTCAGCCGATTCGACACGCGCGGTCCTCATCAGCTGCACACTCAGCCGATTCGACACGCGTGGTCCTCATCAGCTGCACAGTCAGCCGATTCGACACGCGTTGTCCTCATCAGCTGCACACTCAGCCGATTCGACACGCGCGGTCGTCATCAGCTGCACGCTCAGCCGATTCGACACGCGTGGTCCTCATCAGCTGCACAGTCAGCCGATTCGACACGCGTGGTCCTCATCAGCTGCACAGTCAGCCGATTCGACACGCGTGGTCCTCATCAGCTGCACAGTCAGCCGATTCGACACGCGTGGTCCTCATCAGCTGCACAGTCAGCCGATTCGACACGCGTGGTCCTCATCAGCTGCACAGTCAGCCGATTCGACACGCGTGGTCCTCATCAGCTGCACAGTCAGCCGACTCGACACGCGGGGTCTTCATCAGCTGCACAGTCAGCCGATTCGACACGCGGGGTCCTCATCAGCTGCACAGTCAGCCGATTCGACACGCGCGGTCCTCATCAGCTGCACAGTCAGCCGATTCGACACGCGTGGTCCTCATCAGCTGCACAGCGCCAGGCTCGCCCGAACCGCGCGTTGAACACACGCTGGTCAGAGACCTCGCACAGATCTTCGTCCGGCAGTGGATACACCTTGGCAGGTGATATACACCACTCAGTACAAAGACAAAGATCCTCCGTGTAGCCTTCAACTAACTGCCGGGGCAAGTGCTGTTAGCCGTCTTTGTCTCCCCAGTGGCGATGTTTACACACCCAGGTAACCAGGTTCTCATTTGAGGCCGAGTTGACCTAGGGGAGGCCCAGGACCGGTTCAGAAAATCGTCACCGGTGTTAGCCGTGAGCGCGAATGGAACTCGGGTCGCCAGGTTCGTAGCGCAGTGCGCTAACCGCTTCGCCACCGCTCCCCCCCCCACACACATAGAGACGCGTTCTCACAAAGACAAAGATCCCCCGTGTAGCCTTTATCGGACTCTTAGGGGCAAGTGCTGTTAGCGAGTAGCAGCAGCTACGAACGGCGGCATTGTGGCACACGAGGTGGTGGGGGGTGTGGGGGGCCAGCACCACGCCCGGCCGCCTTTGTCTCCCCGGTGGCGTTGTTCACTACACGCAGCCCTGGGTACTTCTGTGAGGGCTAAACACACAAAGACGTGGCGGGCAGGTAACGGGGAACCTCGGTGTGCAAACACGCCTGCTGCTAGCCGCCTGTGTCAACACTCCTCACACGCTGACACACTCACACGCGCTGACACACTCACACACTCACACACTGACACACATGCTGACACACTCACACACTGACACACTGATACACTGACACACTGACACACTCACACACGCTGACACACTCACACATGCTGACACACTGTCACACATGCTGACACACTCACACATGCTGACACACTCACACACTGACACACATGCTGACACACTCACACACTGACACACTCACACACTGATACACTGACACACTGATACACTCACACACGCTGACACACTCACACATGCTGACACACTCACACATGCTGACACACTCACACACACTCACACACTGACACACATGCTGACACACTCACACACTGACACACTCACACACTCACACATGCTGACACACATGCTGACACACACACTGACACACTCACACACGCTGACACACTCACACATGCTGACACACTCACACACTGACACACTGACACACTCACATATGCTGACACACTCACACACTGACACACTCACACATGCTGACACACTGACACACTCACACACTTACACACTGACACACTCACACGCTGACACACTCACACGCTGACACACTCACACACTGACACACACACTGAAACACTCACACACTCACACACACTGACACACTCACACACACTCACACACTGACACACTCACACACTCACACATGCTGACACACATGCTGACACACTCACACACTGATACACTCACACACTGACACACTCACACACACTCACACAGGCAGACACACTGATACACTCACACACTGACACACTCACACATGCTGACACACTCACACACTCACACATGCTAACATACTGACACACTGATACACTCACACACTGACACACTCACACATGCTGACACACTCACACACACTGACACACTCACACACTCACACACTGACACACATGCTGACACACATGCTGACACACTCACACACTGATACACTCACACACAGACACACTGACACACTCACACACTGATATACTCACACACACTGACACACTGACACACTCACACACTCACACACACTGACACACTCACACACTGACACACACACACACTCACACACACACACATGCTGACACACTCTGACGCACTCACACACTGACACACTCACACACACTCACACACTGACACACTCACACACACTGATACACTCACACACACTCACACACTGACACACTCACACATGCTGACACACACACATGCTGACACAATCACACACTCACGCATGCTGACACACATGCTGACACACACACTCACACACGCTGACACACTCACACATGTTGACACACTCACACACTGACACACTCATACACTGACACACTGACACACTTACACACTGACACACTCACACATGCTGACACACTGACACAATCACACGCTGACACTCACACACACTCACACATGCTGACACACTGATACACTCACACACTAACACACTCACACACTCACACACGCTGACACACTCACACACTGACACACATGCTGACACACATGCTGACACACTCACACACTGATACACTTACACACTGACACACTCACACACTCACACACTGATACACTCACACACACTGACACACTCACACAAACTGACACACTCACGCACTCACACACACTGACACACTGACACACTCACACAAACTGACACACTCACACACTGGCACTCACACATGCTGACACACTGACACACTGATACACTCACACACGCTGACACACTGACACACTCACACACTGACACACATGATGACACACATGCTGACACACTCACACACTGATACACTCACACACTGACACACATGCTGACACATGCTGACACACTCACACACTGATACACTTACACACTGACACACTGACACACTCACACACTGATACACTCACACACACTGACACACTCACACACTCACACACACTCACACACGGTGAAACACTGACACACTGACACACACACATGCTGACACAATGATACACTCACACACTGACACACTCACACACTCACACATGCTGACACACTCACACACGCTGACACACTGACACACTGACACACACTCACACATGCTGACACACTGATACACTCACACACTGACACACTCACACACTCACACACACTCACACACGGTGAAACACTGACACACTGACACACTCACACACACATGCTGACACAATGATACACTCACACACTGACACACTCACACACTCACACATGCTGACACACTCACACACGCTGACACACTGACACACTGACACACACTCACACATGCTGACACACTGATACACTCACACACTGACACACTCACACACTCACACATGCTGACACACTCTGACGCACTCACACACTGACACACTCACACACTCACACACACTCACACACACTCACACACTCACACACACTCACACACTGACACACACACACTCACACACTCACACACTCACACACACTCACAGATGCTGACACACTCACACACACTGACGCACTCACACACACTGACACACTGACACACTCACACTTACACTGACAACACCAAAGATCCCCCTTATAGTCTTTCACAGACTGTCGGGGCAAGTGCTGTTAGCGAGCAACACGCCCACGGCCACAACACCCTGAAAGAAACACAACACCTGGTCGGGCTAACACAGGTAACATCTGTTCAGCCACAACACCTGTCAGCCACAACACATCTCAGCCACAACACCTTGCAGCCTCAACACCTGTCAGCCTCAACACCTGTCAGCCACAACACATCCCAGCCACAACACCTGTCAGCCACAACACCTGTTAGCCTCAACACCTGTTAGCTACAATACATACCGGCCACAACACGTGTCGGCCACAACACCTGGCAGCCTCAACACCTGTCAGCCTCAACACCTGTCAGCCTCAACACCTGTCAGCCACAACACCTGGTGGCCACAACACCTGTCAGCCTCAACACCTGTCAGCCTCAACACCTGTCAGCCTCAACACCTGTCAGCCACAACATCTGTCAGCCTCAACACCTGTCAGCCACAACACCTGTCAGCCTCAACACCTGTCAGCCTCAACACCTGTCAGCCTCGACCCACAGACAACCCCAACAATACCCACGCCTGCTGCACCACCACCACAGCACCCCCACCACCACTACCACCAGCACCACCACCATCAGCACCACCACCACTACCAGAACCAGCACCACCACCACCACCAGCACCACCACCACCACCAGCACCACCACCACCACCAGCACCACCACCACAGCACCACCACCACTACCAGCACCACCAGCACCACCAGCACCACCACCACAGCACCACCACCACTACCAGCACCACCAGCACCACCACCAGCAGCTGCTGCCCATCATCGTCATCTCCGCGCCGTGCAGCGTCTCGTCCCGCGCCTCTCCATCACCTCCTCACCTCCTCACCCGCTCACCGCCTCACCTGTTCACCTGGAGGGGGTTTCAGCCGTAGGGGGGGGGGGGGGTCCCGTCCGCCTGTCCTTCCTTGGGGACTCGGTTGGGGGTGGGGGGGCTTGGGGGGGGGGTGCCTCGCGTGCCCCCCCTTAGGAGTCGCGGGAGTCGGCAGCGAGAGGCGGAGAACGCCGAGAGTCGCCGCTCCCACCAGCGACGTCTCATCGGCTGTGCAGGGGAGGGGGGAGGAGATGAGGGGAGGGGGAGAGGGGGGTAGGGGCTGAGGGGAGGGGCAAGGAGGGAGGGGCAGGGGGGGAGGGGTAGGGGGGGAGGGGCGGGGTTGCCCCCCGGGGCCTCCAGGTACCGGATTTGAGCAGTGACCGCGTCGGAGGGGGGGGGGGGCGCGTCTCGAGCCGGTGGTGGAAATTCCACATTCCTATGCCCGAGGCGAGACCTCACGTGGGACATGGACGGTTTATGAGTATTTACGAAGGGGCGCTTCTCGCTTTACACGGCCCTGAAGGGCAGATGACGACGATGATGATGATGACGATTATGACGATGATGATGATGACGATTATGATGATGATCACGATGATGATGATCACGATGATGATGATCACGATGATGACGATGATGATGATGACGATTATGACGATGATGATGATGATGACGATTATGACGATGATGATGATCACGATGATGAAGATCACGATGATGATGATGACGATGACGATGATGACGACGACGATGACGATGATGATGACGATGATGATGATGACGATGATGATGATGACGATGATGATGATGACGACGATGATGATGATGACGATGATGATGATGACGATGATGATGACGACGATGATGATGACGACGATGATGATGACGACGATGATGATGATGACGATGATGATGACGACGATGATGATGATGATGACGATGATGACGATGACGACGATGATGATGACCACGATGATGATGACGACGACGATGATGACGACGACGATGATGACGACGATGATGACGATGATGATGATGACGACGATGATGATGACGACGATGATGATGATGACGACGATGATGATGATGATGACGATGATGATGACGATGATGATGATGACGATGATGATGATGATGATGACGACGATGATGACCACGATGATGATGAGTCTGAGTGAGTGTGAGTGAGTGAGTCTGAGTGAGTGAATGTGTGTGTGTGAGTGAGTGTGTGAGTGTATGAGTGAGTGAGTGAATGTGTGTGAGTGAGTTTTAGTGAGGTTGAGTGAGTTTGAGTGAGTGAGTGAGTCTGAGTGAGTGAGTGAATGTGTGTGCGTGAGTGTGAGTGAGTGTGAGTGAGTGAGTCTGAGTGATTGAGTGAATGTGTGTGAGTGAGTGTGAGTGAGTGTGAGTGAGTTTGAGTGAGTGAGTGAGTCTGAGTGAGTGAATGAATGTGTGTGAGTGTGAGTGAGTCTGAGTGAGTGAGTCTGAGTGAGTGAGTGAATGTGTGTGAGTGAGTATGAGTGAGTGTGAGTGAGTTTGAGTGAGTGAGTGAGTCTGAGTGAGTGAGTGAATGTGTGTGAGTGCGAGTGAGTGAGTCTGAGTGAGTGTGAGTGAGTGAGTCTGAGTGTGTCTGAGTGAGTGAATGTGTGTTTGAGTGAGTCTGAGTGAGTGAGTGAGTCTGAGTGAGTGAGTGAATGTGTGTGAGTGAGTGTGAGTGAGTGTGAGTGAGTTTGAGTGAGTGAGTCTGAGTGAGTGAGTGAATGTGTGTGAGTGAGTGCGAGTGAGTGAGTCTGAGTGAGTGAGTGAATGTGTGTGAGTGAGTGTGAGTAAGTGAGTCTGAGTGAGTCTGAGTGAGTGAGTAAATGTGTGTGTGAGTGAGTCTGAGTGAGTGAGGAGTCTGAGTGAGTGAGTGAATGTGTGTGAGTGAGTGAGTGTGAGTGAGTCTGAGTGAGTTAATGAATGTGTGTGAGTGATTCTGAGTGAGTGAGTCTGAGTGAGTGAGTGAATGTGTGTGAGTGAGTGCGAGTGAGTGAGTGTGAGTGAGTTTGAGTGAGTGAGTGAGTCTGAGTGAGTGAGTGTGAGTGAGTCTGAGTGAGTGAGTGAGTCTGAGTGAGTTAATGAATGTGTGTGAGTGATTCTGAGTGAGTGAGTCTGAGTGAGTGAGTGAATGTGTGTGAGTGAGTGCGAGTGAGTGAGTGTGAGTGAGTTTGAGTGAGTGAGTGAGTCTGAGTGAGTGAGTGTGAGTGAGTCTGAGTGAGTGAGTGAGTCTGAGTGAGTGAGTGAATGTGTGTGAGTGAGTGTGAGTGAGTGAGTCTGAGTGAGTCTGAGTGAGTGAGTAAATGTGTGTGTGAGTGAGTCTGAGTGAGTGAGGAGTCTGAGTGAGTGAGTGAATGTGTGTGAGTGAGTGTGAGTGAGTCTGAGTGAGTTAATGAATGTGTGTGAGTGATTCTGAGTGAGTGAGTCTGAGTGAGTGAGTGAATGTGTGTGAGTGAGTGTGAGTGAGTGTGTGTGAGTGAGTTTGAGTGAGTGAGTGAGTCTGAGTGAGTGAGTGAATGTGTGTGAGTGTGTGAGTGGGAGTGAGTCTGAGTGAGTGAGTCTGAGTGAGTGAATGTGTGTGAGTGAGTAAGTGTGAGTGAGTCTAAGTTAGTGAGTGAGTGCGTCTTAGTGAGTGTGAGTGAGTCTGAGTGAGTGAGTGAATGTGTGTGAGTGAGCGAGTGTGAGTCTGAGTGAGTGTGTGAGTGTATGAGTGAGTGAGTGAGTCTGAGTGAGTGAGTGAATGTGTGTGAGTGAGTGAGTGTGAGTGAGTCTGAGTGAGTGAGTCTGAGTGAGTGAGTGAATGTGTATGAGTGTGAGTGAGTGTGAGTGAGTCTGAGTGAGTGAGTAAGTCTGAGTGAGTGAGTGTGAGTGAGTCTGAGTGAGTGAGTCTGAGTGAGAGAGTGAATTTGTGTGAATGAGTGTGAGTGAGTGAGTGTGAGTGAGTCTGAGTGAGTGAGTGAGTCTGAGTGAGTGAGTGAGTCTGAGTGAGTGAGTGAGTCTGAGTGAGTGAGTGTGAGTGAGTCTGAGTGAGTGAGTCTGAGTGAGTGAGTGAATGTGTATGAATCCTCAACAGCACTTGTCCCACCAGTTTATCAAGGCTATACAGTGGGTCTTTGTCGTTTTTGCCTAACAAAACACAGCAACGGCGTTCGGACCTCAATAGGTGCTCACTAACAGCACTTATACGATCGGGTGACCTGGACTCAACTCAGCCCATCAACGCAAGCGGTCGCTAAAATACGCACCACTTTGCAGGCAGTCAACCTTTTCTTTCCGTCCTGCGGAACTACACTCTGTCTCCGGCCATGGTAACGTGGAAAGTCCAGTCTGGCTGCGCGCTGCCGTGTGGCAGGGAGGGAGGGAGAGAGAGCGAGGTGGTGACGTGGCGACTTGTGACGGTACCCTATTACTGTGAACTCAGTCAGCCATCACACACACACCCACCACACACACACACACAGTGACAAAGATCCCCCGTGTAGCCTCTGACAGGCGGCTGGGGCAAGTGCTGATAGCGAGCGGCAGCACGACGCACGGACGAGGGCGTTGGTGGCCAGCACCACGCTCGCCCGCCTTTGTCTCCCTAGGGGTGTACTCATTTGTGGCTGAGTCGACCTAGGGGAGGCCCACACACTCGAAGACCCTGGGTGGTAACCTCGTCTGCCAAAAAGAGCAGCAACCCACGTTGACATCGCGACGTAAACAGCAGATGACGAGACTCCCACACAGCCAGCGGGCACAGACAGCACACACACACAGACAGCACAAACAGCCAGCGGGCACAGACAGCACACACACACAGCCAGTACACACACAGCACACACACACAGACAGCACAAACAGCCAGCGGGCACAGACAGCACACACACACAGACAGCACACACACAGACAGCACACACACAGTACACTCACAGCACACACACACAGACAGTACACACACAGCACACACAGCACACACACACACAGCACACACACAGCACACACACACAGTACACTCACAGCACACACACACAGCACACACACACAGCACACACACAGCACACACACACACAGTACACACACAGCACACACACACAGCACACACACAGACAGCACACACACAGCCAGCACACACAGACAGCACACACACAGCACACACACAGCACACACACAGTACACACACAGCACACACAGACAGCACACACACAGCACACACACAGTACACACACAGCACACACAGACAGCACACACAGACAGCACACAGCCAGCAGACACAGCCAGCCAGCACACACAGCCAGCACACACAGCCAGCAGACACAGCCAGCACACACAGACAGCCAGCACACACAGACAGCCAGCACACAGCCAGCACACACAGCCAGCACACACACACAGCACACACACAGACAGCACACACACACAGCACACACACAGCCAGCACACACAGCCAGCACACACACACAGACAGCACACACAGCCAGCACACACACACAGACAGCACACACAGACAGCACACACACAGCACACACACAGCACACACACAGCACGCACACACAGCCAGTACACACACAGCACACACAGCACACACACACAGCACACACACAGCACACACACACAGTACACTCACAGCACACACACACAGCACACACACACAGCACACACACAGCACACACACACACAGTACACACACAGCACACACACACAGCACACACACAGACAGCACACACACAGCCAGCACACACAGACAGCACACACACAGCACACACACAGCACACACACAGTACACACACAGCACACACAGACAGCACACACACAGCACACACACAGTACACACACAGCACACACAGACAGCACACACAGACAGCACACAGCCAGCAGACACAGCCAGCCAGCACACACAGCCAGCACACACAGCCAGCAGACACAGCCAGCACACACAGACAGCCAGCACACACAGACAGCCAGCACACAGCCAGCACACACAGCCAGCACACACACACAGCCAGCACACACAGACAGCACACACAGACAGCACACAGACAGCCAGCACACACACAGACAGCACACACAGACAGCACGCACAGCCAGCAGACACAGCCAGCCAGCACACACAGACAGAACACACAGCCAGCACACACAGACAGCACACACAGACAGCACACACACACAGCACACACACAGCCAGCCAGCACACACAGCCAGCAGACACAGCCAGCCAGCACACACAGCACACACACACAGCACACACACACAGCCAGCAGACACAGACAGCCAGCACACACAGCACACACACACAGCACACACACACAGCACACACACAGCCAGCCAGCACACACAGCCAGCACACACAGCCAGCCAGCACACACAGCACACACAGCACACACACACACAGCACACACAGCCAGCCCAGCTAGTGGACTGGCTGTGTGTGGGACAGCTGACGCACGGGGCGAGAGACTGCGTCTTGCCCCCCGCAGCGCTTCCAGTAGCCGAGGAGCCGTGGCCGGTCCCCAGCGAGGAGCGGCGGTGGCTCCTGGCAGGGCCGGGTTGGGGGGCTTCAGGGCTACAGCCCAGGGGGGCTTCAGGGGCTGTAGCCCAGGGGGGCTTCAGGGGATCCCCCCAGGGGCTACAGCCCAGGGGATCCCCCCAGGGGCTACAGCCCAGGGGGCCTCCGCCAGCTGGGAGGGCCTCCAGAGATGAAGTGAAAAGTCATTTCAGTTGTGAATGCTGAATTCTGTTTGTTGTTAGCCTTGCAAAAACCTAAATCTGGCCCTGGGCACGACGACTCCTCCTCCCTGCGTGGCGACGCAGCCATGCGGCACGCAGGGACAGCTGCCGCTGGGGGTGCCCCTCAACGCTCGACACACAGCAGCAGTAGCGGCAAGTTGGGCCGTGTGGCTCAGCTTCGCCTGCGCGTTTCGACTGTTCGGCGTCTCATCAGCAGTGCTCGTGATCGCTGTTGACAGAGCGTTGCGCGCGCCCTACACACACCAACAAAGACAAAGCTGCCCCGTGTAGCCTGTGACAGACTGTAGGGGCAAGTGCTGTTAGCGAGCAGCACCTATGAAGGCCGGCACGGTACACGAGGGGGTGGGTGGCCAGCACCACGCCCGGCCGCCTTTGTCTCCCCAGTGGCGATGTTTACACACCGCACCAGCTACTCATTTGAGGCTGAGTCGACCTAGGGGAGGCCCAGGGCCAGTTCAGATAATCGTCACCGGTGTTGGCCGTGAGCGGGAATCGAACTCGGGTCGCCGGGTTCGTAGCGCAGCGTAGCACTAACCACTACACTACCGCTCCCCACACACACACACCAACACACACACCCCAACACACCCCCCAACACATACACCAACACACATACACACCAGCACACACACACCACCACACACACCAACACACACCAACACACACACACCACCACACACACACACCAACACACACACACACACCACCACACACACACCAACACACACACCACCACACACACCACACACACCAACACACACACACACCAACACACACACCACCACACACACACCACCACACACACCACACACACACCAACACACACACCACCACATACACCACACACACACCACCACACACACACACCACCACACACACCACCACACACACCAGCACACACACACCAACACACATACACAGACCACCACACACACCACCACACACACCACCACACACACCACCACACACACACCAACACACACCACCACACACACACCAACACATACACCAACACACACACCACCACACACTACACCACACACACCACCACACACACACCAACACACACCACCACACACACACCAACACATACACCACCACACACACCACCACACACACCACCACACACACACCACCACACACACACCACCACACACACCACCACACACACCACCACACACACACCACCACACACACACCACCACACACACACCAACACACACACCAACACACACCAACACACACACCACCACACACACCACCACACACACCACCACACACACACCAACACACACACACCACCACACACACCACCACACACACCACCACACACACCAACACACACGTCAACACGCACACGCTGGAGACCGGCATTGAACCTTGCCCCGTATGTCTCAAAGGGATCAGCAACGGCCGAGCGGCGTGGGGTGAGCGACTGTTTGCAGAGACGCCAGTTTCCCGGTTCGAACCCGACAGAGGGCCCCCCTAGTCAATACGGCCTTTGTTGCGCCTTCACCTGTGTGGAGAGTCCTCGCTGTGTACACGAGAGGGTGGAGAGTGGAGAGTCCTCGCTGTGTACACGAGAGAGAGAGAGTAGAGAGTCCTCGCTGTGTACACGAGAGAGAGAGTGGAGAGTCCTCGCTGTGTACACGAGAGAGAGAGAGTGGAGAGTCCTCGCTGTGTACACGAGAGAGTGGAGAGTCCTCGCTGTGTACACGAGAGGGTGGAGAGTCCTCGCTGTGTACACGAGAGAGAGAGAGTGGAGAGTCCTCGCTGTGTACACGAGAGAGTGGAGAGTCCTCGCTGTGTACACGAGAGGGTGGAGAGTCATCGTGGTGTACACGAGAGAGTGGAGAGTCATCGTGGTGTACACGAGAGAGTAGAGAGTCCTTGCTGTGTACACGAGAGAGTGGAGAGTCATCGTGGTGTACACGAGAGAGTAGAGAGTCCTTGCTGTGTACACGAGAGAGTGGAGAGTCCTCGCTGTGTACACGAGAGAGTGGAGAGTCATCGTGGTGTACACGAGAGGGTGGAGAGTCCTTGCTGTGTACACGAGAGAGAGTGGAGAGTCCTCGCTGTGTACACGAGAGAGTGGAGAGTCCTCGCTGTGTACACGAGAGAGTGAGTGAAGAGTCCTCGCTGTGTACACGAGAGAGAGAGTCCTCGCTGTGTACACGAGAGAGTGGAGAGTCCAGGCTGGACGCTGGGCGGTGTCGCCTCTACTCCAATTGGGGAACGCTCTTCAAGCAACGAGCAACGAGCGAGCTCCGTTGTTAGAACGCCGAACGAAGTCCTCGCTTGCGCTTAGCGGAGTGATGCAGCACACTCGGCAGCGCTCGCTTGTTCTGCCGTGGGAGGCTGGCGACACCGGCGGTGTAAACGCGACTCGCCGACTCGGGCGTTCCCCGCTTAACGCGCGTCTCGCTTAGCGCGGCACTCTGCCAGGAACGCGTCGAGCGCGTTGAGCGGGGAGTGACCGTGCAGGGTCCACGCTTCACGAGGGGGGGCGGGGGGAGTTGGTTTGGGCGCGGTGCAACGCATCGGGCG